>NW_027176728.1:218272-285772 GCF_023349555.1 Cebidichthys violaceus
GTTGGACCTTCGTGTTTCTGTTCAGTTATGTCGTGTCTGCAGCGCAACACGCGTGTGCACGTGGATGTTTGTGTGGGCATGAGTGTGTGTATGTGTCCGGACCTGCATCTACCTCTCTACAAAGATGCACAACTTGGAAAAATACTTTTTTTTTTTTTTTTTGCTTCCGCAAGACAGAAAGGAAGAAATCATTCTTTCAGCTTAGTTTTGATATTTTTTAAATTAACAAGCTTTGTGTGGTCACATGATGATGCCATCTTTCTGTCACTGAGTGTACTTTTTTTTTTTTTGAAGGTTTTCCCTAAATATAAGTGTTGTTTCTTTTTTTTTGTTTTAAACTGTATTTTTCTGATGTTGCAAGAAAAGTTATTGATTTATTGAAAGAACAACAATGTCAGACTTGTTCTCTGTTTTAGACAGTAATTATGTGTCTGTTGGTTAAGTGTTTAAATCCCTTGTACTCATCTCGCGCTCTCACTTTCCTGCTCCCCCGCCAGAAAGTAACAGATAGCTCTCAGTCGGATGGAAATCATTCCCTTTGAGTTGCATTAGATTCCCATAAGAGCACATAGACGCCTTTTTTTCAGAGGAAGGTTCTGTGCGCTGAGGTATCTCCTTCCTGTTACTTTTTTTTTTTTTTGCAGTATTGGAAGGTGAGAGCCCCAAATGAGGAGACTATGTCCGAGGAGCATATCACTGTTGATTTAAAGAATCGGTTCAACATTTTGGGGAAAGCACGCTACGTTATGAGCTGTAGCCAGGAAGCGATGAGCCTAGTTTAGATTCAAGACTTGAAGCAGAGGAAAGATAGCTAGCCTAGCTATGTCCAAACGCAACAAAAAAAAAAAAAAGTATACATTATATAGAACATAGAACAAAAATGTGCTTTTTTTTTTTGGTGCTCACCAAAAAATAGTAACGGCACACAACTTTTAGCGAGAGCTTGTTAATAAAGTGAGCTATAGAGGAGTTGATACACAGCTGTTTCCCCCCTTCATTGCCTCCTTACTCTGGCTCATCTCACTCTCAAAGGATGTGAATAAGTGGGGCGGGGGGGGGGGGGGTCCCCAAAATGTTGAGCTATCTCTTTAACATTATGTGACCCTGATTTTTCTGTTTCCTGTTTATCCTCATGCTGATGCTGGGCATCACTATCCAGTTTTTGCAAGTTGGAGAATAATTTTAACCTCCAAGTCCTGTTAGCACACCACACACACACACACACACACACACTCACACATATATATGTAAACACACACTCCAGTCTCTCTACTGAATCTGTCTATTGTTTCTGAACATCTCATCCTCTCTTTATTCTCCTCTCCCCTTCCCATCGTCCACTTGTTGTTGCGTCTGCCGCTTCCCCAAAGGCCACTGCTGATTGGTCGCTTTTGTCCCGGTGATTGTACATATGTAAAGTTTGCGTTGTATATGAATCTGCATGGGTTTCCATTGCAAGCAATAAGGATACTGATATGACTAATAATGTGAGGAGGTTTGATAAGATTTTAGTCTCGAGCTTAATGAATGTGTATATATCGTTTAGACTACTAAGAGTGTGTATGGATGTGTGTGTGTTAAGATGCATACATATGCACTAACAAAGCATGCAGGACAAAAAAATGTTCACCTCTTTTGAATGCAAGAAGAGGGAGGACGGGCTGACATTATGCATGCCGAAATGCTATGATGCTATTGGTCGGAAGAGACCAAGTTAGGTACTGTAACGGGGTTACCGGGAGGGGGTGGGAAAGTTTATTTTTGCAGGAAGGGGCGGGGTTACATTTCTGGTAGGTCTTGTATAGCTGCTTTCTTATCAAAACTTGAGAGACTTATGATAAGAGAAACATATTAACAATCGTAGCTTATGATATATTTTTTTTTCTTCTTCTTTCTTGTTTTTTTTGCTTCTCTTTTCACAGAGAACTGTTCTGAAAGCCCCACGCTTATCAGATATATGCAAAAAGAAGCAGTAACTGTGAACTAACGCTAACACATGAAAAACAAATCCAGCTTCTTCCATCATTGTCTCGACTCCTCTTCTGCAAGAGAGAGGAGAGGGAGACCGTTCTCCTCCCCAAGATACCTCCTCACCTAGAACTGTCTCCTCCATCACTTCATTCTGCCCCACCTCATGTTTCATTTCCTTCCGTCCTGTTATATTGTCTACACTTGCATTTAAAGTGCAGTGAGTTCAAAAGGAAAGGATACTTCTGCAATGTGAGAATGCAATGATTCAACACAAGATCCTAAAAAAACCCCCACAGGGCCAGATTAACCTGCCAGGGTTCCTCCGGGCACCTCTGAGCTGCGGGCCCCTTTAGAGTGAACCCACTCCAACCCACTTTCTATTCATGTTTGATTTAAATCGATTGAATGCAAATGTATTTAAGGATGCTCACCATGTAAGCATAATACAGTATCGGACCGTATATAAGATGATCTTGATTAATAAGACCATTTTGAAGACACAAAACCCTTTCTGGCTTATTATTCAGACTACTCTTTTGTAAACCTGAAATACTTCCATTAAAGCAGAATATAAATCACGTGGGTTGTTCCCTATACAAAGAGCTTTCTCCATGATTTCTCCATTATTTCAAAAACAAAAACCCATTGACTTTGAGAAGAGGGAACTGCAAGTGGAAAAATGCCATCTCATTTCCAGGTTTTAGGACACATCCCAGCAGCACTCACTACCTTCCATTAAAAGAATAAATAAAATTGATGTTGTGCCTTGTTGTATATTCTGGCCAATTCAGTATCAAATGCAACATTGCGTCAAAAAACGTAAAAACCCCATGGAATATCGTTACTTCCATTTGTGTTGTGTAGTTCCTGCTGAAACAAGTCCATAGATGTAAACCAGGCAGATTGATTTGACAGGACTGTCTAAACGCAAGAACCTTTTTAATTTTAGTTTATTTTGCGCTCAAACCACTATCTCTAAAAGTACGTTGCTTTAGCTGCTTTGGCTCACCTAGGTCGTTATTTGTCGCACCGATTATTTGTTTTTCTAACATAAGCAATAAACTATTTGCTAGATATTCTAGAAAGGGTCTCTGAATGTAACCCGGGTTTTGCAGGACCAATGTTCTTGTTGAGTCTGCTTCAGCACTGCATAGAACCATTGATTTATTAAATTTTTTTGCCCCAAAAAGATCTTTGAAGAAGTCATATTTAGAAACCACACTGCAGAGGCACCCTTCAAAATTCAAACTTTTTTTCCTCTTGAATTTGCTAAGCTCCTGCCCCTCGTTGCCCATGTTCCTCCCGTCTCCATCAATTCACAACTCAGGTATCTCTTTCTCAACCTCCCCCTCTGTGCCCCCATGTTCCTGTCCACCCACGTTTCCTTTAAGATGTACTGTATGTATTAAAAAAGGGAGAGATAACAAACAAACAAAAAGTGTTCCTCTCTCTTCTGTCCCTGTGAATTCCATGTGCTCTGTTTTGTGCCCCCCCCCCCTCCTTTAAAAAAAAAAATGCTTGTCCAACTGTGCTTCCTGTCTTCTCCTTGTGTGGTTTCTGCCCCGTCTCTCCGCCCTTTCCCGATAACCGTGTCCCTCTTTTTGAGAGACTTTATGCCCCCAACACACCATCCCCCCCCCCCCCCCCCCCCCACCCCGAAGTCTCTCACAGCGAAAACCAAAAAGGGAGTCAAATTGGAGCAGCTTCGCATCGAGAAAAAAAAAAAAAGGTTTGGCCAGACACTGGATTTCACCGAAGAGGAAGACAGGAACGGACATTTAAATGAATGACAAAAAAAGACTATGTAGATCGGGGGGGGGGGGGGGGTTGTGCTGTCAAACGATGTGTTCTGAGATTGTCAGCCGAGCAGCGTCAGAGGGAGGAGATGGAGGAGTTTGGGGAAGACAGAAAAGTATGGTGATGATGATGATGATGAGGAGGAAAGAAAGAAAGAAGCAGAAATCGCTTCTCCATGTAAGAATGTGTACCTCACCGTTGCTCCTGTGCACTGTCTTTGCTCCTTGTGTCGTGTTTCCTCACCTGTGCGTGATTCAGTGTTGGTGTGACATTTTCGTTTTTTGTGTTCTGTGTGTTCCCTGTGTTGTGTGCCGCACTCTTGTTTCCTTACCTTTTTTTCTTTTCTTTTGTGTGTACCACACCTGGGTCAAACAGCCTTTCGCAAACACCACCTCCGTTTTATCCCACACAGGTGCAGAGGAATTGTCATCCGGGGCAAACTGCACCGGAGTGAAATGAATTAGAAAGGAGCCGACCTGATGCAGCTAAAACCCTGCGTGGTCTGCCGGTCAAAGTGGGATGAAACGAAAACCAAAAAAAATTAAAAACGATTTGGCCAAGGTCTGGTCTGTACATGTGCAGGACACACCAACTGAGATGTTCCACTCTCAGCTCTTGGTCTGGATTTCATGCCCAGTCCTGGTTGGCTGCAGTCCTCTGGTTTGAGCTTTGAAATCTTTTTAATTTTGCTAAGTCTGTGACCTCGATGTTGTCCGGTCTCATCAGGCTTCTTAATTAGCGTCCAAAGATTTGTTATATCAGAGGACTGAGCAGCCCCCTCCTCCCGAGGACTTCTGCTGATTGTATCTGTGTGTGTGTGTGTGTGTGTGTGTGTGTGTGTGTGTGTGTATGTGTGTGTGTGTGTGTGTGTGTGTGTGAGTGAGTTACAGAGACGCTAGAGTGTGTCACGTTGAAGCTCTGTGTTCTTGGTGTTCTTGCATGTTGGCCGGGCTGGGCGAGCTTTGTGGTGGTGTCTTTTCTTTGCTTCACCGGTGTGTTTGGCCCTATCATTTCCTTGCCTTGGTGTGCAGTATTATACTGCTGATGTTACAACTATTTCATACTGAGCACCGCTGGAAATTACAGTTTAGGGTTAGGAACACACGGTCTGCCATCGTAGAAGTCTTTCAATTTCTACATTCTCGCTACGACCTGAGAGGATTCTGTTTGGAAAGCAATATAAAAGAACGAAGGGTTTCTACAATGGCTAACACTATAAATCTCATTTACGATGAAAGAAACTCCCACGGCCTCTTTCCCAACAGCATCTTTGGGATTCAATCTGTTGACGTTAAAGACAGAAAGAATTGTTTGCTGCACTAGGCTCTGTATTCAGTGTCTCATATGTCATGAATTAGACAGAAATAAAAGCTGCAGCTAAGTTCATATTTAAAACAAAATTTAAATCTCAATTTAAGGTCAATTTATCAACTTTTTCTGTAGCTTTTGACCACATCTCACTGTCTTCATCTACAGATGTCATTATCACTTGTGATGAAAGAAGCACTTTCTTTGCTGAACGTACCATTACAACAAATACTTTGTTACAAGTAAAGGTCCTGCAACAGAAAAGTGTACATAAAGTACAATCAAAGGGGTTGTGAGATGATTAAAGGTGATGAGTAATTCCCCTATACAGATGTATATTATATTTTTGGGGACTTCTCTCTGCTTATTATTCAAATAAACCATCTGAACAGTTTAAAGGGGAAATCTCTTTTTGGCTGAACTTCTAACAACTCATAGACATCTGAAATATGTGACGAGTGGACCCCAGCTAGATACAGATTGTCCTGTAATGGGCCACAAACCAAAACCAACAGATTGTGAATCACTGGTTTAATCCTGCAATGTGCTTGAACGCTGCAGAAAAAGATAGTACTGCATAAAAGGCCAAAATGTAAGACGTATTCCAACACAGTGATCGTTCCCTGTCTTGATGCTTTTGGGAAACAGGTTTATATCTAATGTGGTTCCACACTTCAGAAAGATACCAAATCATCTTTAAAGAAATGGAAGTCAAAAGAAGCTGTAAATGATGGTGGGTAAAATAATTGTCAGTTTTGCTCATTTTGTGTACTTAAATCTCCTGGCCAACTCTGATAGATCTGTGTTGAGTTGCACCAGATGTTCAGAAATCCATCACTAAAAAGAATGTTTTTTATAAATGTAGGTATTTGATTTATTTATGCATGCATACATGGATAAATATGTGTTCATGAGTATTTGTACAGTTTAGAGTTTGCGCTAACTAAACCAACACTTTTAGCTCATTTAGTCAAACGTTATTGCCGTAACGTTTTGTAATTTGAGATATGTCGTGCTATTTTTGTGAACTGTAATTCAAAATCTTCAAGCTTTAGGTCATTATTATCAACGTATGTCGACCAGTACTACCAGTGTTACCTCTTTCACTCGTCACTCTAAACGGATCATATATTAGCTTAATGTTAATATAACGTTAGCTTTGTCAGTTGCTCCAGTTAGCTACACGACAAAAACACACAGCAGTTAGTGGGTGTAAATGTTAACTAATCGATATGTTAGAACTAGTTTATGAGGACAGACCAGTTTTAATTCAGTGACGCATACAATTCAACTTAATAGAATTTGTTAGAACTATGCTAAGCTGGAATTTTACGAACAGCTGGTGCAACTGGCTCAGCAGATGCCATTATGAATGATTGTGAAAACAAAGAAAACAATACTTTACCCACCTGGATCACTCCACTTACTGACAGTATGGTGTTAAATGGGCTTTGACCTGCAACTGCACCAGACCTGGATGTTACTAAATAAACCTACAATTAAAATCAGTTTTGAAATCATTACAAAGTGCTTCATCTGAAATATCTAGTTCTCATCTACAACATGGTGTTTTCTAATGAATGATAATGTTTCGATGAAGCTATTGCGAGCTGTACACTCGCACAAAAAACCTCTTTAATTATTGAATCGGCTTTCATCAAACGCTATGCCATGGTCTGGTGTCTGAGGGTCAACAGTCATGACTTATTCACTGCAAACCCTCAGTAAATTCTCTTTTCTTTCTTCCCTTTCAGTGCTGAGTTTCTAACCCCCCCTCCCCCCCTCCCCCCATCCTCTACGAGAAGAGGAGGAAAAACAGTAATACATTGAAAGCGTTGCTCCTCCATCTCCCCCGACGGGATTCACTGTAGAAACCGGGGAGGGAGATAGAGAGAAAGAGAAAGGAAGAAGACGAGCGGTGGAAATCGCCGCTGACGTGAACATTTTCATCATCCGTGTGACACATTCATATGCAACCTCGCCGTCGATCCCAACGAAGAACAACGGTCACAATCACATATAAGCTATTTTTAAAGATGGGGAGTAAAAAAAAAGAAATAAAAAAAAAATTCTGTCTCTTTTGAACTGATTTTCAGAGCAAACCACTGCATGGATGCTCCCCTATGACAGACATGCGACGAGGATGCCCTCTATTTAACTTGTGTTGTTGCTTTACCCTTTTTATTTGAAAAAAACTTCATCCGCAGCTGTTGATTTCCAGTTGGATGCCTCATTATTTTGGCACTCAAAGCACTATGCAAGGTGACGGGTGGTTCATCGTGATGTCTAACAGCTCCCAGCGGAGTCCGATCCGGTGTCGGCGCTAATCTCTGCTGAGCTACACAGGACCTCTAACAAGCGGGCTGAAATCTACTCATACATATCAGAAAACATTGGCCACATCACATGTAACACTTGACATGCTCCTGTATTTGATATCATCTGAATCTTCCTGGAGACGGCTGACATCTTTGGGTCTTCATGTTCAACTGACCGGTCTGAATGTCGAGGCCCCAGCAAATGTCAAAGAGCCAGTTTTCATCCACCTGGTGATGGAATTACACAAAGACACACACGGATGGAAGGACCGGACGAGACGACTGGCCGTGACATCTGCCGGCTAAAACTCAAAGATGTGACTGACCCTCTTTCTCACTATCCCCCCCCCCCCGCATCTCAGCATCGCTGCTGCTCCTCCTCTTTAACGAAACTGCATGGCATGAACGAAACCAATTAAAATCAGAAGAAAGACAGCCAAGAACACAATGGATGGATTAAAAAAAGGGGGGTGGGGGGGGGAAGAACGGACGGAGTCCATTAGAGAGACCATCTTTTTTCTTTTTCTTTTTTTCACGCAGCAATGTCAATGCAAATTCATCATCACCCACTTTTTACCCCCCCCTCCCCTCAAACTGGCTGCTAATATTTGCAAAACAGCATCTCCTGCAGCAAACTGCTTTCTCTGAAGGCACGATGGATGAGGAGGAGCCCCCTCCCCCTCTGAGGGAAGGAGGGGGGGAGGGGGGGAGGGGGGGAGGGATTTCTGCAGACCATACACTCTATACCTCTGGAGATGTGGGGCGAGAAGATATAGAGGCTTTTTAAAGAAAGCAGGTATTCAGCAGGAGCGGGAGAAGATCTTTGAGAAACTATTCTAGGGACAAAAAAAAAAAAAAAAATGGCAATGATTGCAAATTAGAAATGCATTTTTATGACATTGTTTACCAGCATGAATATTCTGCATGACTTCTGCAAGCCATTCTGATCTCCCCCATGAATAACAGGGCTAGAAATTGAGAATTTAAATGTGAAAACTTAACAAAAATTATGTTATATGCAACAAATTAAAACAAATGTAGGATTACGTTTAAAAAAAAAAAAAAATCTTTTTATGATAAAACACAAATGATTAAGAAGAAAAGGGTTGCAACATCTATCCTGTTTTATTTTCTTCACAAGAAAATCTTAGGAGCCCCACCCCACCCTAACCCCTCTAAAACCCAAGAAGACTCCTCCCAACTACTGCAAGTATTTATTCTGCTACAACAAGTTTGTCTACTACTTCAACTTCTCACCCGACTGCTACTCTGCTTCTTCTTCCTCCTCTTCTTCTTCTCTTTCTTCTTCCTCTTGTAGCCTTTTACCAGAACCCTTATCAGAAACTCTCTCCAATGGCAGCTGTGTGTGTGTGTCCGAGTGACAATGTGGACCCAGGACTATCAAATTGAGCTTGTACTGAACTGTGCCGTCCACTCAGAGATGTCGTTGATCGCACGTGTTTAAATTGAAAATGTCTGTTGTCCCATTCTTTTGGGACTTTTTCTTGACCTTGATGTCCACGGCAACGCCACACTCTCAAGGTAAGAAGGGTCATCGAAAGTCTCGGGTCAAGGTGTGTGAAAAGTTACAGTTAGGTCTGAAAAGGTACAAGATGGCTGCCTCATCATCCAGGGCTGTTATTCCACTCTGTTCAAGGAGAATGTATTGTCAGGGTTGGTATTAGAAGTATTTTATGGCTGTATATGGATGAAATTATCAAAAATATTTTGTATGTGCCACTGAAGTAGGAACAAACACAGGGCCGTAGCCAGGAATTCAGAAGTGCCAAAGTCCAAATCCCTCAGCTCAACTATATCCACATGTTATGTAATCATATAATTTTTTTCCAATTATAATAAATCAAATTTGATCTCCCTTACATTATTGTTGTCAGGTATAAAAAATAGTTTTACCTAAAAACCAAAGAGTCCCACGCAAAAACTGAAACAAAGAAGAAAGTGCAAGAACCTTTTTGGCCTACGGCCTAAAAACGATCAAATTAATGTCAAATACATACGAAATGACCTCGGACAATATGAGATCCAAACTGATGTCATTGGCAATGTTCGCTCCAGTAGCTTTTTCATGGTGTAGCTTTACCAAATCTGCCCTTTGACTCTTTAACTTGTTTATTGAAGGGGATTGATCATTCACTAACCCTTGAGTTTACAGAATGTAGCCACAGTATTGCTCAGGTAAAGCTCCTGTATTGTTTACATTTTCACGCTCTTGTTTTTTTAAAATAGTGCAGGAAAATATTCACTTTCTCCTGGAATTGTATGAAAGCGTAGCTTCATTTAAAGTGTATTCATTTTACTGAATGAGGTTCAGTATTCAAATATTTTTGACTGATAATACCGACTTTGTTGATGATCTCAATTGAAACAATGTGAGCCTACGATCACAGCGTATCTTATCAGGGTCAGAACTGAAATTGGAACACACAGACATCATACACAGGCTGATGGCGAATGAAGGGAGTGAAAGCTGAGTGAAGACAGCATCCGTGAACAAAACTGAACTTGCTGGTCGGTGAGAATGTACGCAATAACACCAACATGCAGATGTTAGCGTTCAGCTCAGACCAGCGTTAATGTTTGAACAACAGCTCCTGTTCACGGTGGTTCCCCATGGGTGAGAGGCAGCCACCTTGGTTCTATGTGTTCAAACCTGGGTTGGCCGAGTACCCGTGTCATCCAGAAGCAAGGATGCTCTGCTGGGCTGTGAGGGGGGGGTATTTTCTCAAAAACTCTGGACGGTTTCAGAAAAAGTAGATAAACAGAAGGAAACACGCAGATAATTGAAATGCCTTGAAAGGTGGCAGAAGCACTTTGTGTGGACTGAAAGCTAGAGGACAGATCTGTTATCACAAAAAAAACCTGTAGATTGTAATTGTCATTTCTTTGTCTTCTCATGTCTTTATTTTGAATCTCATGTGAGAATTAACGGTTATTTTTGACGGTTATTATTATGGCCATTTGCTCTGTGTTGATAGGTATTTGGTTTATGAGACTATGTGGGGCCCACCACAAAATTGTTTTTGAAACGTTGTAGGTATGGATGGATTACTGAACAGACCTTGCAGGCACAGGCCGAGTATCCCATAGGTAAAGGGCTCGCTGGGCAAGAACCTCTGTCTTCATGTGGCTGAAAGCATTTCTTCTTGGAAAGTCAATCAAATTATGACAAACGGACACAAAACGATCACAAAGTGACTCAAATGACTACAAAGACACACAAAACTACTTAAAAGAAACACAAATTCCCTAAAAAGACGTGCAAAATGATAACAAAGAGATGGAAAAGCTACCACAAAGCAATTGCAAAGACACTCAAACAGAGAATCTTTCAGTCTTGGCGCTTTTGACATGCTTGTGCCCTGGGCCCGTTGTCTCGTAGTCCATCCATGTGTGTTCATTCATTTTGTGGCTGACATACAGTAGGGCTATAACAAAAAGTGTTCGTTCGTGACTTGTTCCCCTATTTCATCTTTGATGCTCTTGAATGACAGAAAACAAACATTCGACATATCAGCACTCTCCTGTTGTCACTGCTTTTGCCAAACTCATCAGCCAGAGAAGTTTATCAGCTGTACTTCAAGCTTTTCAATAAGGGCTATTGAGCTAAAATAGTCTACCCCCGGGATGTGTGGACTGCACCCTCACAGCATGTTTCTTTGGACCCATTGTCACATTGCTTGAGCTGCTAGGGGACAACATTTTTCTGCAAGCTACATTCTTTGTATTGAACTGAATTCTTGGAAATGGCAATTCATGCAAGATGTGCTGGGTCTGCGACATTAAATAGATTTTGGTTCATATGCGAAGTAGAACACCATGTTACCAAGGACAGCAGAAAAGGTCCTTTGCACACTTGATGAATTGCGGGATTGGACAGTGCTGTGCACTCAAAGACTACTTTGCTTAAGTATTTTGAGGATTAATAAACGTCATAAAGAGTGCATGCAGCTACTGAATCCAATAACTTGAATGGCCATAACTGACAAATACTTAATCACCTGTCTGGTTCCAATTTTGGTTTGCACTACGTTGTGCATTATGTACTGTTTGGTATCCATGCTCTGTTAAGAATTACTGTACGTTGTCACACTCCACAACATAAAGAAATCATTGAGAGTTTTTTTTAGACATACACACTATCCTCTGTATCATTCTGGGGTCTAGAGTCTTGACAAATTACATGGGGCCAAAACTCGAATAGAAAACGGGGCCTATCTCAGGAATACACAGTATCAGAAATCTGAGAGGTGGAATGTTGAGATGTCATGATGCTGCAGTATGTATTTTCAGGAAAGTTTCAAGTTTCAAATATTAGTTTCGAATGAACATTGTGATCCCTTCAGTGGATCCCGCTACTTGAAGCGCGGAAGTAAATCTTTCTGTATTTTGGTCTATACTGTGTCCAACTGTCCTTCCACACTGCACTAGGTCTCATTGCTTCCAGGGTCTTCTGCTTTTTCTATGTGGGTACTGTACGTGACAGGAATCAGATCTGACATTTCATATCACTTGTCTTCTTAAAGGTTTAAAGTACAGCTTCAGAAATGTCAATAATAATAGCCTACTATGTACCGTACTGTAGCTATACCAAGGAGAACGCAACTTCCTTCAGTGTCATGAATTGTTTCGGTTTTATATTGCCTTCAGCATTTGTTTACATGTCGTATATATTTTGTAAAACATGCAATTATGATGAATTATGATCATGAAGATTATGACAGTGGATCGATAAATGCTTTTGTTTTCGAGCATGCAGTGAACATACAGATAGCTTATGCATGCGCCAGTTGGGTTGAAGGCTTCATGGTATTGGGCTGTTGGAGGAAAAACTGTTTATGTGTCTCAGATGGGGTTTGGCGGGTTTAGTGGGGGGCTAATGTGGCTATCATAGGTAACCGAGACAGAAGACTATTAACCTGGTCACACACCTTACGTCTCTGCAGAACGAATGCCTACAAGGTGACGTCTGTCATGGCCTTACCCCTCTCTGTAGATGTAAAACGTAAAGCTTTTAGAGCAATAAAACAGTACGTAATTGAGCCAGCCATGTTATTAGACAATATTGCCAATCAAAATTGCCCATACATTTTTGTGTTGCTACCTACAGGCTGTGAAAGTGATGTAGCATTAAAGATATACTACACAAATGTATTGACCATCCATAAAGTTGGAAGTCTTGTGAGAGGCAGATTATAAAAAGCAAGGGTGAAAATTTAAGCAGCTGAGGCCAAGGTAGTTTGACTTTTATTCCTTAGCATGGGTCAAGCGCTAAAAAGGCTGGCTCATACCATTCCCATAATGCAACATTGGTATTTCACCCTTGCTGCCAGGTGAACTCGGCATTTTTGCATCGTAGGCTCGGTTAACAGCAGTCGTTCCCAAACAATTTGGTGTAACGCAAGTGTAATGAAGACTGTTCTATTAAAGACTAAGGCGATTGGCTCAAGACCTCACGGAAACCCTGATGGTCCAACCAGAAACTCTCCTGGGTCGTCGTAACGCAGTGTGTTTCGAAGCACAAAAATTGCAAAAGGATTTATTGACATTGAAAGGTTGAAAAATCCCCAATCCTCTGGTTTGAGAACACTTAGCTGCCAGAGTAAAGGTAGTCAATGTCTCCAATGTCTTGTTTAAGATGCTTCAATGGTTCATGGGATATGGGTACATTGGATCCACCCCTCTCCCTCCATACATTTCCTAAGGCATGTTGCTTTAGAAACTAACCTAAATTATTCATAAAAAGAGACCTGCACGGCAGGAGGAGGAGAAGAAGAAGTGATGGCTGCGCAGTTCTAGACAGTCAAATGGAAACCTTGATTATTCCACTAGTAGTGGGAACCGAGCAATAATGGTATAGGGTCTTTTTTTTAAGGTTTTGGTTCCATGTGCGTACGTGTGTCCAAGAATGTGTGTGTTTGTCTCTATAAATGACTCGTGTGCAAGAAAGGAAGCATGCTGTGCAAACTGAGCTAAGCCACACCCCTGTGAGAAGACTGACATCTGAGCTAACTAATAGTGCAACTTTACTTGAAACCCAAACGACGACCAAACATATCAGGACGAAGACGCATAGGAGCGTCTCTGCCCACTGTCACCCTACCCCCCCACCCCACCTTCATTCAACGCCGATTGGAGTTTTAGAGGGCCTTCGTTGCAAATGTTTCTGCAAAGCTCTCGGACGTCTGGCCACACCCCTAATCAGTGATGTCAGAGTTGGTGTTTTCCTTTCGAGAGCAGAAAATAAAACACCTGGTGTGACATCAAAGATATGGGTGTGGTCACACACAAATTTGTCCAGACAATGTGGGCAAGTGGAGCTATGCTAAATCTAGCTAACCTAGACCTTTGACAAAGCTGATACTAGCTGATTTTGGCCCAGCTCCGCTAGCCTACGCTGTGTGGATACTCAGCTCGCCTAAAATCATACATTTTTAGACGAAATACATTCAAGCTTGTAAGTGGAGTTAAGCATATTTTGACACGCTATTTTTTTCCAAGGTGAAAAATGAACTTTCATGATCTGTTTCAGTTTGAAGCTAGCAAGTTGGGCTCTAAAACTCCAGTCTGCATTTCTTGCAGCAACTTCTCCTTCTCTCCATCCCATGCTCCTCACCTCTCCTCTCTCTCTCTCTCTCTCTCTCTCTCTCTCTCTCTCTCTCTCTCTCTCTCTCCCTCCTTTCCTCCTCTTCCTCCTCCCCTCCCCCTCCTTCAGTTATTTTGAGGAAGAAGCTTCTTTTTGCATCCCTTGTTCTTGTGTTTTTCTATCCTTTTTTTTTTTTTTTGTTGGGGGGGAGATGAATTCTAAATGCATGCGTGGGAAACTTTAAAATGCTGACTTAACCTAATTGCGAATGGCCATGTGAAGGGAAGCCTCTCCTCCGTGGGGGTAAAAAAAAGCGAAAGGCTCTCGTCTTTCCCTCTTCCTTTCTCTGTCAGGTTAGAAGATGCAGTGACACACACTCATTCACTTAGTTTTTTTCATTCTTGTGCTTCCTTTTCATGCAGGCAGGGGCATTCTTCATACAGCCACTTTTCACAGGGCAGCAGACTGTGATGTAATCACTTTCTGGAGGCAAACGGGCTCAGTTTCATGAGTCCAATCGTGGTTTTCCAGAGGCTTCCCAGCGCCGGTGTGTCGAGGCTTTGGCGGGTTTTTTGTGAACTCACTTACTCGCCATTTCAGAACATATCCTATGCATATTTTTGGGTCATCTTTCTCTTTATTTTTTTACAACTTGTCACTGAATCACAGATGTTGAGGTCATGGAAAACGTGCCTCTCTCCACTTGTCTGTTCAGATCAAATAAATCCGTTATCTCCACTCATTTCAGGTTTTTCGTTTGTATCTTGTGTTCATTTTGCTGTGCCTTCTCTTACCCATTTTTCATTTTTTTATAAACAGGAAACCACATCATGCTTTAAGTACAGATTCAGCTATTTGGACAGTCCTTAAATGGACACACTGGGGTCCATTTCACTGTTGACCAATCGTTTGGTTGACGATCCCACAACAGGGATAAATATTTGGTGTGTGTCGACTGGAAAGTGGCAGAGAAAAAGAGAAGGATGAAAGAGAGACAAGAGGCTTCCCTCCATTAATGAACGGGGTTTATGCTATAAATACTGATGCTGGATATAATTTTATTGTCACTAAACTGAAGAGAGCAAAATAAAATAAAAAGAATAAAGAACTGTATAAAATATATTTCAATGGAATGTTTATTATTTACCTTTTCTATTTTTGAAACATGTAAAAAACAAAAAAGGTGAAACTGTAATAATTCAACAGCATTTGTGAAAAAGAGACTTATAAAACCAGTTCTGTTGTTAAAATGTATGAAGGTTTGACTGTGAATGCTGATTTACCTGAGCAACTCTTCTCCTTTACCGATAGGATAAATAAAAACCAGATGAATAATTTAAAAAAAAAAAAAATCACAAAACTACTGGGAAAAAGCAAACAAATTCAGTTTAAAGAGAAAACATAGAAAACATAATAAAAACATTAAAAGCTTATGCCAAAACTTTCCATTTGCGTCCTGTGCCTTTTTTTTGTGTTTGCTTTACAGCTGTGATCAATTTTCACAGTGATGCAGAATTCACTACGAGTAATCGCCACACAGTTTTTATACTTTATACATTATGAGTAAAGGTACCTGTACTATACTGTTTTCATTTAATGCTGCTTTATACTTCAACTCCACTAAATTTCAGATGGAGATATTGAACTCGTTACTGCATCACATTCATTTGATAACGTATTACTTTGCAGATGAACATTTTAACAAGACATGTTTTAGCTTATAGTAAATTAAACCACCCAACTGTATTTAAAATGAATATGATTAGGTGTGTTGCGTTTGCCAGCTGTGTCTGCATTGAGCACTGCTGTTTTGTGTGACTAAACTGCGATTTTTGCAGCCAAAAACAAGATTGAATGCACCAAGCTGTGTGGCCGATTAGCCGCATGCTAAGTTGCAGCTTTATACAGCAGAGTGTGTATGTACTGGTAGTTCCGTTAGCTGTTAGCCGAACACACCAAACAACGCAATGAAAGTGAGTGATCTAACAACCGCTGATGCACACTCTAATGGGCTGTAAAGCGTTGTGAAACACACATTCAAACTATAAGGTCAAAGGTAGTGAGTGAGGAGTCAGCTGGCAGTATGAAACAGGCAATAGAAGGTGCTTGAGAAAGTGTGAGACACCGCAACCAGGTGGTCCTTTAGCATGCAGCCGTAACTGGGCACCCAAATTCTAAAGGAGTTTGCTGTAGCACAATCACTCACCAATCCTCCTGGCAAATAATAATAATTAAATACTTGGTAAAAACCCAACCTCAGCAAGTTACTTGCATGTCAAATCTAAGAATACCCTTAAATCCTCTCATGTTATATTGTTTCTTAAACAATATACTCACTCAACGTATAACACATTTGGGACAGGTATCTTGCAACCGAAGAGTCCGTCACCTTCAGTCAGGCTATTGTGTGGGTCACTCCACAATTGCAGATATGTTTTTTTAAATGCGCGTGAAGCCATATGGGACAAGCTGGGAGAAGAATACAGGCCACCACAAAACTACCCCAGTACACACACAAAACTACACTAGTACACACAAAAACTACACCAGTACACACACAAAACTACACAAGTACACACACAAAACTACACTAGTACACACACAAAACTATACCAGTACATACACAAAACTACCAGTACATACACAAAACTACACCAAAATACCAGTACATACACAGAACTACCAGTACATACACGAAACTACCAGTACATCATGCAACTATACCAGTGCATACATAAAACTACCAGTGCATACACAAAACCACCAGTACACACATGCAACTATACCAGTACACACATGCAACTATACCAGTACACACATGAAACTATACCAGTACACACATGAAACTACCAGTACACACATGAAACTACCAGTGCACACACTACTGTACCTTCAGCTGCTGTCAGATGGTTTGGTCATTTTAACTTGAGATTCAGATAAAGAATGATCTATTTGTAGAACGTGTGTGTATGCTGCACCATACGATCATCCTTCATCATACCTTACTATATCCAGTGCAGACGTGACGTTACATGACCACATTTACAGTTTTTCTTGATTGCTTTGACCTGCTTAAAGAAACTGGGATCCACTCGGTTTTCATCGTCACTGTCTCAGCAGAGCACAAGACACCTCTTGCAAATGTGTTAACCCTTTCTCATTGGATTGACACATTTTCCCCACCCTTTTGCAGAACAGTTAACACGGATGTCATTCAAGGAGTCCAAACTCCATTGTTTTAGCTATGGTAACCAAAAAGAAACCATCTGTTCCTAACTGTTAGAAACTACCTACATCAGTATGAAATCACTGAAGCACCTGTTTGACACTCCTTCACACAAATCTTCAATTAGCAATCAGTCTGCAGGCCTTAAAAGGTGCAGCGTCTGGGTTGTTCTTTGCCAACATGGATGGAAGAGGTCTAAGGCAGATGAGAGTGAAAGTAAGAGGTAGAGGGGTCCGAGGAAGAGGAGTCCAAGGGCGAGGTGGAGGTATAGTTGGAAGGGCTCAGGTTTCTAATGAAATTCGGGCAACTGTTATTGATCACGTTATCAATCATGGCCTTTCACTGAGAGAGGCTGGACAAAGAGTCCAACCTGTGCTAAACAGAAACATTGTTGCATCCATTGTCAGAATTTTTCGACAGGAAAACAGGTAATGTTGCTGTACAGTATATACAGAAATATCCTCAGTGATATACTTTATGTAATTGTTTCCTCACTCCCATTACATGTATTCTTTGTAGAATCCAAAGGCTACCATTCTCTGGTGGTAGAGGGAGAACTTTTAGTGCTGAGCAGGAGGCAGCTGTTGTGAACATGGTTGTGGCAAACAATGCCATAAGGCTGCGTGAAATCAGGGCAGCAGTGATCGCAGATCAGGGCATGTTTAGGAACATCAACAACGTGAGTGTGACCACCATTGACCGCATCCTAAGAAGGAACCATATGGCCATGAAGCAGCTCTATACAGTTCCATTTCAAAGGAACTCTGACGTTGTGAAGGAGGCCAGATGCCAATATGTGGAGGTAAGGAAACATTACTACAGTATACTGTAATGCCTTGTCATATCATGCAGTTAGAGTCAACTGGAGTCACTTTTCTTGTCATTTTGTCTTTTTTTACTTGGAGAATAATGGAGCTTGAAGCTGAGGGGCCACATCATGTCTTCATTTATGTTGATGAAGCCGGCTTCAATCTCTGTAAAGTGAGGAGACGTGGAAGGAACCTCATTGGGTACAGGGCCACTATCACAGTTCCAGGACAGAGGGGCGCCAACATAACCATGTGTGCTGCCATCTCCAATGATGGTGTCCTATGCCATATCCCCACTATTGGCCCATACAACACCGAGCGCCTCATAATATTCCTGAATGCACTTCATGACAGGCTGATCCCACCTGAGGAGAGAGGGCTGTTGAGGCCTGGCATGCCACTCTTCGTCATTATCTGGGACAATGTGGCGTTCCACCACTCTCGCCTTGTCAATGAGTGGTTTGCAGTACACCCTCGAATGATGATGCAGTTCCTTCCAGCATATTCCCCATTTTTTAATCCCATAGAGGAGTTCTTCAGTGCTTGGAGGTGGAAGGTTTATGATCACCGTCCCTATGAGCAGATGCCCTTGCTGAATGCAATGACTGCTGCTGCCCAAGAAATAGGTGCAGAGGAATGTCAAGGTTGGATAAGGCATGCAAGAAGATTTTTCCCTCGGTGCATTGCAAGAGAGGATATTGAATGTGATGTGGATGAGGCCATGTGGCCCCATCGTCAAGACAGAAGAGACTGAGTATCAATAGTGGCTATTTCTTACACTTTACTGTAATAGATTTTATTTTGGTTTACATGTATTTTGTGTAATATTTAAAGTATTTCAGTTTTCAGCCACAGTTTGAAAAAAAGAATCAATGGAATCAATAAAATTTGCATCAAAGCATTTCTGATTCTGGATCCAATTCTTTGCAAGAAGGCAAATTTGACAACAAATGGCACTGGCATGAAAGCTACGTACAGTAATTGGCTACAATGACAAGCAATGGTGCACTGATTCGCACTGAGTGCTGTATTTTGTATTTTGTTGTCCACTGTGTAATGGTTGATTGGAAGAGCTCATACACTTGTTTGCAAGTTGTGTTGTTTGAAGGCAAAATTTGCTTTTGTTGCATATTTTAAATGTTTTGGCACGGTTAGAGCCTTTTGCAAACAAAATGTGTCATTTCGACCATGAGTGCCACTGTTTCGGCCTGTGTGTTAACTGTTTTGAAAATGTGGAGTTTGAGTTGACTGCTGCATCAAAGCAATCAAGAAAAACTGTAACAACTAAACACACACATAACAGCATTTGTACACTGCAGAGAAATGATTATAGAAAACTGGCACTGGCCTGAACTGTTGATATGAACAAAATAACTAAATCATGACAACAACAAACAACAACAAACGCACACACGTCTGTTCCCTTTGCCTGTTAACTGGATATGAAAAAGAAACATTTAATAAAGTGCATTTATTTTTGAAAAAAGGGGGGGACATTTATTTTTTCTTTAAATATGTACAAGAAAAATAACTTAAAAAAAAAAAAATCAGTTTTGAACAAAACAATGCTGGTTCGCTCCCCGTGTTAGATTGCCACCCAGATATTTTATCTACTAGTTCAAAATTCAGCACCACAGTGTTGGCTTCATAAATAATATTGTGAATTTCAAAATTCCAAATACTTCTTCACTGGCAAAGGCAACCTGGCTTTTCAGGAAAAGCTCATCCTTTGAGGTGTGTGTGTGTGTGTGTGTGTGTGTGTGTGTGTGTGTGTGTGTGTGTGTGTGTGTGTGTGTGTGTGTCTATTGGAAACACTATATTTTGTGAAACTATTGCATTCCATCAATATAAAAGTATGTAAATATTATACTATGTGTTAATATTTGTTAAAATATTGATTTGCTTCGTGTTTGGTGTGAACACAACATTATATGATGACGTTGAGTCGATTGCTAGCACACACTGCCGCTTGTTTTTTTTCAGTTTAAATGAAATTTGCGATGCTTTACATGCCCATAAATTGTACTTTCATTTATTTGTGTGTTTGGCTAACAGCTAACGGAACAAACAGTGGACGAAATGAGGACTTTGAGCCGATGGCCTGCACACATCTCCACTTATTTCTGAGTTTGTTTTTGTTTTACGAGCTTACAGCCCGATGGAGTCGAGACGGGAGGGTCGGCCAGATGTGTGTTGTCATTCAATCACAAAATCCAGCCATGGTTGTTACAGACACACCTGACGGAGATTTGCTCCGCTGAGTGCGCCTGTCTAGTTAAGCAATTTGGGAATAGTGATGATGCTCAAATGTTGTAATGCATTATATTGTAATAAAACATGCATCATTGACTCATTTCAGAAGATTTGTTTGTTTAACTTTAAATAAGATAATGCCAATTAGTATAATAACAAAAAAGTGTGGTTGCAATGTTGCGTCTGTCACTTTTTACATAGAAACCAACTTACTCGCCAGATAAATACAGTAGGTACGCCAAAACATGTGCGAGTCAATCTACCATTGTCAACAACCGAATCACTTGTGGGATGGACTGACATGAGAGGATCTAGCTACCTTGCTAAATTCAGTCTGGCTTATTTAGGGCCTGGGGCATGTTTGATGAAGTCAGCCTCTCCTCAACAAAACGTTCCAGAAAACCAAGAAGCGTTCATGAATTTTTAACTTCCTTTTAATTCAACTCTGTCCGATTTCCTCTTCTTAATGCGTTTGTGTCTCAAGTATTTCCATTTCCTCCGGGCCTTTGTAAATAGGATGCAGTGACGAGCTAACGGTAGTTAAGTTATGCAACGTTGTACATCGTTGCACATTCGACAGACTGACAGGATGTTACGGTTGACTGTCTTGGTGTTTATAATGCTTTTTGTTGTTACTATTAATGAGGGGAAAGTGCATAACATCACGAACGTGAAGGTTAATTGTCAGCGCTAATGTACTGCAAAGAGAGTGCTGTTAATGTACGCTGTGGGATGGAATGCATTACAACGCAGCCAGGTCTCTGCAGGACTCTGCGCTGAGCTACAGTCACCTCTCTACATGAACATTAAAATGAACTGGCCCTAGTATAAGTGGTTTCTAAGTATACTCTTTTTTCTTATTGCATAAAGTGGTCTCCATGATGTCATTTTGTTCAAATTTGGGAAATAAATGGGTTTTTTTTTGTCACTCATTATGTAAAAAGAAATATGAATATATACATACATATGTAGACAGTCTGATCTAAATTACTTAAATGACTTAGAACAAGTGAAACAAAGCCTGTGAGGTGTTTGTTGTAATACTCATTCTGTCCACAAGAGGCTGACGTTCACCTCTGACGCATGTTCTAAAAGTCACAGATTAGTGCCAATAAAAACGCATATCTAGCCCACAAACAGACAGAACAGTAATGTGACATAACAATGTGCCTTGTGTTTAAAGTGCGTGGATAAATACAACTCAAATATGACAACGTGTATGAGCTTTTAAACTGAAATTTGAGAACATTTTTACAAACTGAATATGATTTGTGGCATTGTGACCATGCCAGATTACTGAGAAATATGCAACACTTATGTTTGAAAGCTTGTGGTAGTCGTCCATATGTGAAGATTTACACAAAAAGCATATGTATGTATATACATGTTTCTATTTATTTATTTTGTGTTTATTGAAGATATTTGTACTTTGAATTCTGTGTGGAAACAACAAGACGTGGGTCAAGTGTCATTTGACAGTTGACCCGAAGCAACTGGAAATATTATCCGTTCAGTCTGACATCATCTTTTTACTGTAAAGTGAGACCAGTATTCTTGTCCTACACCCCCCTCTAGTGGACACACACAGCACATCACTCTCGTTACATTGGTGGATTCAGGTCCAGGGCCACATTTTTTTTTTGCAAGTTTGAATACATATTGTGTTGTAAATATGCATGATGACTGTCTTTTCTTTCTAAGAACTATATGAGACAGCAACATAGATGCAATTTAGCGTCATCGTCCATGACACGTCCTGAAAAAACGTATTTCAACTGATCAAAGTCTCGTCAAAAACACTAAATAGTATTCCTTCAAACAACCGGATTTATGTTTCTCCACAAAAACTGAATTTTACAAGATTAAATTGGAACACATCATGTTATAATTTGCCCAATACTAATTGTTACCGAGTAGAGCGTGAGCGCATTGTAACGTAAGTCAGTGCAACCTCTGCTAACGTTAGCTCTGCTACGTGTTAGGGAGCTTATTCTGAGCAGCATGACGGGAACGAATTGCAATAGTTCAAGTTCCTTGTTATGCTGCAGGCGTGACAAACTGCGAGCTTAATGTCTTCTTCCCTCGTGCTGACACTGGCTGACCTGTCATCATCCAAAACACGAAGACCAGGTCGATCGATAGGCGCTTCTCTAGAATGAACTCAAACATTGTGATACAGAAATCAGTTATGAAATATGAACCGTGTGTGTGCACCATACGGTGACAAAATTGGGGTTTTTACAAATGATTGTATAATCCTTGAAATGAAGTGTTTGATTTTTTTGCAAACGATCTGAGGAGTTCCGCTGCCTGTGTGTGTGTGTGTGTGTGTGTGTGTGTGTGTGGTAGTGTGAAATGTGTGCAGTGTTTTGAAAATTGTGCGAAACCTGTAACGAGAAAGAGTTGTTCTTGGTTACAAAGCCATATTGCTCAGATTTGTATTCACTATGAGAGTATTTCATTATAATTTTTAATTATAACGTAAAGGAAATTCCCTAGTTTAGTGAAGCTGGTCAAGTAAAAATAGAATAAAGGTAATGTGTAAACTTCACCACACTGGGTCACTGTTTGGTCATTAATCACATGACTGAACACAGACCGATCACTTTTTTCATGCCTTCGTTTTAGAAGACAATTTTTTTACATTTGAACGCAAATATTTTATACCCTCTGAAATTTGTTTCCATCGCTTCAAAATCATGTTGATAATCAACAGGTTCAAACTTCTAAAGTATTAAGGTGATAATGTCCAGCGTTTGAGGCTTTAACTGAGACCCACATCGACCCAGTATAGTGGTACCATGGTGGTGTATCGTGTTGTTCTAGTGATGAATCCGAACTAAAAATATATTCATTCATTATTGAATAAATTGTGAAAGTATAAAGGGGCTTAGAACTTTATGATACAGATAGATGAGGGGCATCCCCATGTTCTTTTATGTCTTATACGTCGTTGCAGCAATTTCTGGGCTGATACCATTTGTTGCACAGATTTGTCGCCCCAGAACGTTAGGGTTGATCAGGAGACTGTGACAACAATCGATGTAAACACACTTTCTGTTGTGCTTTCGTTGGTGGAAGATATTAATGATGTGTCAGATGTCACGTACAAACAGTCCAAATACAGTGCAGGGTAACCTGGACCATGTTCTGCTGTAACAGGGACAACATTTATCTTGTTCACGCATTACATAACTGGTTCAGACTAGCCTGCCATGAACCAGCCTTGGTTAAATATTCTGGGTACAGTGCATGAGTGTGTGTGTGTGTGTGTGTGTGTGTGTGTGTGTGTGTGTGTGTGTGTGTGTGTGTGTGTGTGTGTGTGTGTGTGTATGCAGTCACTTGTTGTATCAGACTTAGCTGCATACTCAGCACAGGTTGAGTGAACTTTAGAAGTCTGTAAACAGATAGATTTTACTTGAACGCCCCACTGACCCTAGGTGTTTGTCTTTCATTCAAGCCAAGTTTGTCGTGTGATGGATTTATACGGAGTCATTTGAGCTGGGACTGTACCGAAGGCTTTTTTTTGTTTTTTAATCTTGAAACTGTAAAGTTTAGTGTAGAATGACAAATATTGTTGGAAAACCACAGACACGCACAATACAAAGTCATCAGACTTCAAGAAAGTCCCCCGTGTCTCCTCCACGTACTGTAGATCTTTAATAAATACATCTTCAACACATGATAAATAGAATATCAAATATGTACGCTTACAAGTACTTGCAAATGAAGCTCCAGCGTAAATTCAGTCAGGAAGACTATACTCTTGTATACTTGTAGTTTATTTCTCATACATCTGTCAATCACTCCTCTCGCATGCTCACTCATAATTGCATTGCTGTCATTGTTTGGGGCTGTCAGTCATGATATCAGCTGGTCTCTTCTATCCAATAGCACAACGAAACAATGACATCGTTGATCCATCATCTTACTGCTGTCTCTCTAAAATATGATTGTCTCTTTACCTTCAGTACGTTCACGCTGCTGTTACGCACCCCTCCACCTCTCCATCTCCTCCCAGTCTTCATCATCTTCATCAACTCATCATTCTATCAGCCTAACCACCACCACCACCACCACCAGTGTCTGGAATCCACGGGGGGGTTTAACTTGCTGCTGCTCAGGGCAGACGCCCCTCCATCACAAATCTCCCTGTAGAGTCCAAGCACCAAAGACTCTGAAGACTTTATCATCACATATCATCTGTTATTGATAAACTATTATATTTTCTTCATCTGACTTGTCTCTCCTGATTGAACTGGCAGGTTTTAGTCTCCACTGTCTCATTTAAATTCCCTGATAGCAAAATATGGATGATACCTCTGAGTTTACCAGGCTAACAAGCAAGGTGATATGCTGCTTTGTTGCTAGCCAGCTAACGTTAACGCTGTGGTCTTGTTGCTCTCAGTTGCCCGTTGGTAAAAATGTCTATTTCTGCTGTAAAGTTGGGCGTTTTAGCATTGGTGTCTATGGGGGTTGACTCGCTTTTGGAGCCATCCTCAAGTGCCCATTTGATGAATTTCTGCTTTTGTCACTTTGTTTTGGCTCAAATTGTTCAGCCTCGGAGGTTGCTGCTTGGAATGAACCCAACGGCGGCAGCTCTTAGAGGGCTACGCCTATACTCATAGAATCTTGGGTTGCAATAGGTAGCTTATGTTCAGACACACACACACACACACACACACACTGCGTGATAACTGAAGTTCCGACAAGCACACCTGGCATGGTGGCCAAAGTCCCTGCATTGATCCTTGTGCCAATGTAAGCTATGCCAGGTCGTATACACACGTACACACACACACACACCTTGTTATATGACTGTGTCCAGACCCTTGAATCCACCCACTCCACTGAGTTCCAGTTTAACCAGTTGACAATTCTGTCTGATATCAGGCAAATAAAACTCAGTGCCTGATTGGACATTGGACAGCCTGCACAGTTCATGGCCTGTGAGACACACACACACACACACACACACACACACACACACACACACACACACACACACACACACACACACACACACACACACACACACACACACACACACACACACACACACACACAATATAAGACTACCGCAGACTGCTGCCACAAACCCTGAATCAGCAGATATGAAATCACCAAATAATATTGAGGACAGAAGGTAAATTACTTTCAGGACGATTTATTTTCCAAACATTTCTTTATAGAAAATAGAAGTCCTCTATTATGAACAGTTCACTTCAAATATACAATAGAATATAGACACTTCACATGTCTGGGTCACACACGTATCTGCAAATACACACAGTGAGTCACTACATCAGTGATATAAGTGATTATCAATATACATACAGCATACAGGGTCAAATACACTCATTGCAGTTTGAACCCGTTACAGGTCTTCAACAACAAACCGATTAAGAGGCGTGCCACACTTTTATCAAAGCCGATTAATGGATAACCATTATTGTCTGCAGAAGACAAGTTTACATAACTCTTTGACATTGTTACAGTACCTGCTAAACATTAACCAGATGATCCTTAATCAGCGTCTGTCTGCCAACCTGTCAAATACCAACGCTTGGTATGTGGCCCTACTCAATTCAATCTATGGTACCCCTCAAGTGTCCCTTTCTTATACCAGTCATGAAAAGCTTGTCACTTCCCATTTGCTACATGCATAGTGTCTTTTCACAATGAACTTCCAAAGGTAGGTTTACTTAGTTTTTAGGTTTACTTGCGCTACACAAGTACTTGGTATGGCTTCGGGAAAGATTGTGTGTTTGGGTTAAAATAAGTATGTTGACTACTTTACTTTTGTTACGTAACAGAGTGACGTAAAAAAAAAAGTAGAGTCAAATAAGTCAACGGTTTCATACGGGACACCAACAGTGGTCTCCTGGGTGAAAGTCCTGCCCTATGCACACTTCCTACTCTTTATCCAGCCAGTTGCTCTGACAGTCTAATAATGATGAGTCGAAAGCCCGGTGGGTGTCATACAGTCGCTAAAGGGTATCAGACGCCGAGGGTCAGAGACCAAGCTTTGATATTGGACGAGTTGGGAGTGAGAACGATTGAAACATCAGGCACCTTAAAGAAAAACGCACTTACTGTCTGAGGAAAACATTCCGCTGGCACTGGCTGAGAAGCACCATAAAAACAACTTCATGAAAAGGAATCAGCAAAACAGGTCGCTAATGTTTGGGTGTAATGTTTCCACAAATTCCAATCTCAATGTTGGTCGGATAATGCCCACAATAAGATACTTTCTTCAAATTGTTCAGCCCTACCATTAGCTCAATTCACCTCTCCATCTCGCTCTGTCTTTCTGGATTTCCACCACTGCGTCTTTGACTATCTTAAACGTCAACCCTGTTGTTCTCTTTCTCTATCCAAACCACACATGTGAAGAAAAAAAGAGAGAGGTACAGGAAGAAGACGCTCGCTTGCAATCCAGGAAGTTCCCAGACGATCAGGACGCAGATGCTCCGTTTTGTTTTTTGTTTTTTATCTCCTCGGACACTTTTGGTCACCTCAGTTCCCGTTCACCGCCGGGGGTAACAGTTCTGGTTCCACGATGCCCCCGTCTCTTGACGGACATTTATTTATGGTCAGCTTGTGAGGGTTTGTGGCAGAAGTCGTGTCACAGGTCATGACCGAATCACTTGGAGGAGCGGTACACAGCAAGGTCCAGTGGCTCCCTGGAGGGAACGCACCAATCGTCCGCCTCCAAACTCAGCTTGTAGTGACGCAAAGCGGTCTTGTTGAAAACTGGCAGCCTCTCCACCGAGTCCGTAGACAACGCCTAGAAACGGACACAGAGAGTAGACGGTCGATGCGAGGATGCTACAGCGATAACCTTGTTAGCGTCATTTGATCGTTAACTATTTGAGGCAGACTTTGGTTTTCGGTTTTAAATTTATCTTGAAATGTCGTCAGAGAAACAAGTCCTGAAACTAAAACCAGCCAGTGCAGTCGTGTTTACTGTAAAGACTTCAGTACATGATGAAATATAATGACAATAACATTTAGAGAACGGGGCCCTGATCGAGCAATATGTCGGTGCATGAATGTGTGTGTAAACAAGATGTTACCTTCAGGTGTATGACCGCGTCAGTGCCGTGACCCTCCATGGAGTAGAGCTGCAAGTCTCCCTGGAAGTAGCGAGTGTAGAGGCGAGAGATGGGCAGACCATAGCCAAACCCCGCCTGCACACACACACACACACACACACACACACACACACACATATATACATATGCACACGTTAGCTCTCCTCGTGTATTAATATTGCAGTTGATTGTGTGTGTTTGTGTGCGAGCTGCTCACCAGTGGGGCTCTGTGCTTGTCTCCGATGGAGGGTCTGGGAGCTGTGGAGTACATGTAGCTGAAGAGACGCTCCGTCTTCCTGAAGGGAACGCCGCCTCCTCTGTCACTCATCTGGAGGAGGACAGAGACGTTATAGGGATAGTTTGGGTATATTTAAGTTTGGTTTGTATAAAGGTACTTATCTATAGTCAGTGTATTTACTACAGTGGATGCCGCAATGTCCCGCTGGGGACAGGCGCAAAAACCTATTTTAGCCACCTCAGTTTAGGTCTACGCTATATTTGGAATATTTTCACCGCTTTATCTTTCCGTCAGTCTCGCCTTCAGTTTAGTTCCCGGTCAGACAATGTTCTAAATATAGCATACACTTTAACTGATATGGATTGTTGTCTACTGTCCCCGTCCACAGCAGTACAATGACATCCCCCCGAAAGGGTTGAGATCTCAATTTGGACACAAAACTCTTTTTATCTTGTTAGCATAATACAGAGCAGGATGACCTGATACGTGTGTGTGTGTGTGTGTGTGTGTGTGTGTGTGTGTGTGTGTGTGTGTGTGTGTGTGTGTGTGTGTAACTCCACCCTTAACAACCACATTCAGTTTCGTCAATGGCAGGCAATTAGGGCAACTTAATAATGCGCTAGTGCGAGTTATTCCTGTCTCAATATGGATGGATGATGTGCCAGGAGCCAGTGATGTCAATAAATAGGCTTGGTATGTGGACGGATGATGATTCTTTGATGACAATGAGGGTTTGTGGGGTTTATGTATCTAATTAAGCAGCTGAACAGAGGTCAGTCAGGGTAACAACAACATTGGGGCAAAGGTTGAAAACGCTTTCAGAATGGGGACAAGAAAAATAACATTTTTACATTACATTACAGTCATTTAGCAGACGCTTTTATCCAAAGCGACTTACAATTCAGTATCTATCTATATACCATACATGCAGCTGCGGGAGCAATTTTGGGGTTATGTGTCTTGCTCAAGGACACATTGACATGAGACTAGTGGAGCAGGAGCCGGGGATTGAACCGTCGACCCTCTGATTGAAAGGTGGCCCCGCTCTCCACTTAACCACGGTCACATTCTTTCTACTCTTTCTTTCCAAAGCTATTTCAGCAATCACTACATAATCACCTTAGGCATACTTGTTATTAGTGTGGCTGTAGTACAGGGAGGATTACTGTGTTTTTTGGAGTGAAGAAGTTTTAGTTGAACCAACTTTGTTTCTATTCTTGGTTTAACAATTTGGGGCATTCGAGTAACACCTTTCTTGTTCATTCAACCTGCGACGTTCCAGAAACCTTCGTCAATGTTGTATTGGTGTATGCTGATGCATTCTGGGGTTTTATGAACGGTTGCTCTCAGTAGGGCTTAAGTCCATGCAGTGCAACAGAAGTACAGGACAAAAACTGCGATTCGAGGAAATGAAGATACATCACCGACATATTGCGGATGTCAAATAAAGACGATTTAAGAGTTATATTTGTATTCAATAGAGTCACTCACCTTGATTGATAGGTCCTCTCCACCCAGAGCGACCATGACTTTGATGGGTGGGAGGGTCCTGCTGGCCTCGTGGTTCTCAATGGTTGCTCTCATGGCATTCTACAGAGAGGAAACACGGAGGCTTATCAGCTGTTGGAACCAGAACGTCACGTCATTCAGGTCAAAAATCTGTCCCTCCCAAGTCGTCCAACTTTATGGAACCGCAATACTAGTTATACTCCCTTACTACTGCAAGGAGTACAATATATATCGTGCAGATGCAGTATCATTTGTTACCTTGAAGAGTTCAAAGAGCATGTGGTACAGGTGAGATGGGACGTATGAGATGTGGATGGGCTCTCTGCTGTTGTTGGCTAGGGGAGGAAAACAACAGTCAAGGCCTAAACGCACACAAACACACATATTAGCAATGGATAAAAAACTCTGAGTGTGTGTGTTTTGGTCGCAGTGCTTTTGTGTGTGTGTGTGTGTGTGTGTGTGTGTGTGTGTGTGTGTGTGTGTGTGTGTGTGTGTGTGTGTGTGTCTTACCATTCATCTGCCTCAGCTCCAGCTCTGGTGCTCCCAGGTAATACTGCTCACACAGCAACTTAGAGCTCTCATAGGCATCTAGAGAGTGACAGGAAGAAAGAAAAAAAAAAACTCCATTCTTTGCACACGCATGGACACGATAAAACCGACATAATGAAAAACAGATGTAATAAATAACAAGGTTATCATCGGTATACACATCCTGGCTGATAAGTGTGATGGATCACAACTAGCTGCTCCGACTCGTTCGGCTTTAACATCGAGACCGGCCCGAACTGGATGAGCAGCCGACCAGCTCTGACCCAATTATCAACCTGCTTTTTTTGATGATGTGGTTTTTATTTTGCTCCTCAGCCAGAGATATACAACGTTAAAGACTGAAATAGTTCCATCCATCCATCCATTCTCTTTAACCGCTTATCCTGTTCAGGGTCATGGGAAGGGCCGGAGCCAATCCCAGCTGACACTGGGCGAAGGCAGGGCACACCCTGGACAGGTAGCCAGAGTACTTTCAAGGTGTTACTATTTTGACACTGCACTGTTTTGTTGGGCCCCTAAGAGTAGGCTTAAGACGTTCCTCTTCGATAACTCTTACAGTTAGGGCTGGCTCAGGTTTATAGTTAGGGCTGGCTCAGGTTTATAGTTAGGGCTGGTTCAGGTTTATAGTTAGGGCTGGTTCAGGTTTATAGTTAGGGCTGGCTCAGGTTTATAGTTAGGGCTGGCTCAGGTTTATAGTTAGGGCTGGCTCAGGTTTATAGTTAGGGCTGATTCAGGTTTATAGTTAGGGCTGGTTCAGGTTTATAGTTAGGGCTGATTCAGGTTTATAGTTAGGGCTGGCTCAGGTTTATAGTTAGGGCTGATTCAGGTTTATAGTTAGGGCTGATTCAGGTTTATAGTTAGGGCTGGCTCAGGTTTATAGTTAGGGCTGGTTCAGGTTTATAGTTAGGGCTGGCTCAGGTTTATAGTTAGGGCTGGCTCAGGTTTATAGTTAGGGCTGGTTCAGGTTTATAGTTAGGGCTGGCTCAGGTTTATAGTTAGGGCTGGCTCAGGTTTGCCTTGGACCAGGCCCTAGATAAACTGCTATAGTCCTAGACTGCCAGGGGACTTCCTAGGATACACTGAGCTCCTCTCTCCTCTTCGCTATCTCCTTCTGTATAAATTCATGTCCCATTAACAAATATTACTAAATTTGTTTCTTCCCCAGAGTCTTTGTGCTTTCTCTCCTCACAGGTTTCCATGGATCAGGGTTACACCTCGACCGTGGCTGTGCTTGTTGCCGGGCCCTACTTGACACCCACTACTACTATTATCAGTCCTATTTCTATTAGTATTACTGTTGCTGTGCATTTTTGTCTCTCTCTCCCTCTCTCTCTCCTTCAACCCAACCAGTCGAGGCAGAAGGCCGTCCCATCTAGAGCCCGGTTCTGCTCAAGGTTTCTACCCATTAAGGGGGGTTTTTCTTGCCACTGCCACTCATGGGGGAACGTTAGATCTCAGTAAATTATAGAGCACAGTCTAGAATTAAGTGTCTGAAGTGAGATAACATCTGTTATGATATGATGCTACAGAAATAAAACTGACTTGACTTGTAATGAGAACATCATGGAATGAAGGGCAAGTGTAAGCTGATATACACCTAATTACCATGGGTCAAAACCACCTGTGACTCCTTCACTCTCTCTCCTCCTTCCTCTTACCTCGCGCAACTTCTGGCACGTCACATATGGAGTCGATACAGCCAATGGTGTTGGGGTGGGCGGGGTTTGTGTTTCCATTGAAGACAAGACCTGCAAGAGAGTCGAGAAAACAGAAATAGTTATAATTTGAGTATGACTACCATAACTAGTAGTAGTTAGTGTGGTTTAAAACAGGTTGACACAATCTGAACTGAACAGAATCTGGCAGCAACTCCAGTGTCCGAACCACCTGGAAGTGTGCGTATAGTTTTGTGAGTGTGTGTGTGTGTGTGTGTGTGTGTGTGTGTGTGTGTGTGTGTGTGTGTGTGTGTGTGTGTGTGTGTGTGTGTGTGTGTGTGTGTGTGCTCACTGTGCTGGTTGATGAGCATGCGGATGGAGATGCGGCTGGTGTAGAAGCGGTCCAGGAAGTACTGGATGTTGTGGTCGGTAACGGCGTCCTGCTGGCCGAATGCGTCTTTGTACTCGATGATTCCCTGAGCCATGGTGGGGACCACCTCGTTGTGCCGGTTCCTGATGGACTCCAAGACCTCCGAAAACCTGGGATCGGTGGGGGACGGAAAGAAGAGGGGATGAAAGAGGAAGAGGAAGGAGGCAGAGTTTAGGTTTGAGGAAAAAGTTGAGAGTGAAACGTTATCCTGTACAGATATATCCCCGGTCTGCTCTTGTTTTTCACATAGGTGTGTTACGCTCACATTTCAAGGACTCTGTGGTCATCTGGGCTCTTGTCCAGAAACTCCAGGATCTCCATCAGGCTCTGGATGTACCTGAGAGAACACAAACACCAGGAGACAGTCACTGGCTATCCACAGGAGACAGCGGTAGCTAGACACGCATGTGATCACATTAACACCACTGCAGCCTGGAGGTATTAACTGTACATTCCTCTGGGCGAGCGGGTCAGAAAAACAGAGAGAGAGAAGGAGAGAGGGAGAGGGAGGAGACAGAGAGGATGTAAACACCATCATCCATCTCCGAGTGCGTGTGTGTGTGTTGACGTGATTCAAAGAAAATAACTCCCACGTGACTATGGTTCCCTGAAACAACCCCCCTCCCACACCCCAACATACAGCAGATTATGAGCAGCTGGTTAGACGTGTCTTCGAGGTTTCTAGTCTCAAGCAAGTCCCAATTTGTTTTCCCTTCAAAATAAGAGTACAAAGAAAATCACAGAGTCTGGTGAGAACTCATTTCCTGTGAGCAATTCCTAGAAAGTTCCCAGAGACACCACAGCATGCTGTCAACATTGTGGAAAACAGAGAGAGAGCTGGCAAAATGAACTGTGTTCATTAATCTACTATATATAAAAATACAAACATAAAATCATACAGCTTAACGTTGCAAGATCGTGTCAGTTTTAAAGACCAAAAAAAAAAAGACCTTTTTTCCGCATTGTTGTGTGTGCCAAACCTCCCTTTACAAGCCAACAACAATGAGGTCAGAGGTCACATGTCCATGACAAAAGATGGAACAAGTCTTGAATTAGCCTCAAAAGTTTGAGAACGAATGTAACCGGAGTGTTTTCAGTTAGCACCGTCAGGTCAAATGACTCATTTCATTAGCGGAGGATACAATCTTTTCGACACCTTTCTTAGTTACTATTTTCTTATGGATACTTCAGTTCAGATTGTGTCAAAGTGAGGCTGCTGATCGGAACGTGCTGTTCCTCTCAGCTGCAATAACAAGCGGGCAGGGCGAGCTACTGAAGAAGAGGAAGAAGGAGAAAGGCGGGGTTAGAGGGGGAACTGGGACAAAGTTCACCCCCCCACCCCACCCCTCCTCCTCCTCTCACTGCTCTGTAATGTGCTATCTGATAATACGCTGTGCAGTGTTGGCCTGCTATTCATCGGAATAGGATTAACAACGTCACAGCTCTTAAGTGAGGACCTACTCTGCAGTTATGAAAAGTGCTTTCAAAGTGTTTCACAAGTGTGAAGGGTCAGAGGACGGTCTGTGCCTGAAGTGACAACAGGAAAATGATACAATAGTTATTATCCAAAGGTGGAATGTCACATTGTACTTTTGTTACTTAATTATAATAAGTTGCTTTTGGAAAGTAATATTATTTCTACTTGAGTAAGATGTTCTATGACTTTTGTGTACCCATTAAATATTTATGTATATATTTGCATTGTTTTGTTTACAACTTACATTTGACGATATATATATATATATATATATATATATATATATATATATATATACACACACACATACATACATACATACATACATACACACATATAGACATTGTTATTTATATTGTTTATTATTTGTATTATACTGTAGGTCACTCATATAATATCATGTAAACACCTATGTTTTTTCTTAACTACTTGTGCTCAGTCCTGTCCATCCTTTACCTTTATTTGTCAAACAAGTTAGTGAGTCATATTTTCTATGAATCAATGCGTGAACCCTTCAGTGATAGTCCATGTCTAGGGCTCACCAGCTCTGGAGCAGCTGGACCGAGGGCGTGGCCAGCAGCCGGTCCGGCAGCACGCTGATCTCCTTCATGATGTTGGACAAACGGACAGGAAGCTCCTGGCGCAGGAAGACGAACGATGTGCGTTCACAGGCGTTGGTCGAACCTGGAGAATTACAAATCAATGGAAAAGGACTTAAAACAAGTTTTTACTAGTCTGATAAAATATTCTAACTCAAGGTCCACTTACTTGCTTTTTACGGTACTTTCAAACGCATCTCATGGTCTTGGTGAGCAAATTGAGATGGCTAACTTTTCATTAAGTGACCTATGGGATTTCAGTCATGGGGGGTTGTGGATTGCTTGCAACTTGCTGATGAAGGCCTTGAGATGTGGTTGAAAGCTTTATGAAACTTGGAAGTGGACCAGGGTCAAGATTTAGCCAATTCATCATGAATCGAATCATGAGAAAAATGTTGGTAATTAGAACACAATATGGGCCTGCATGAAAACTGTTAGTGTGGTTTCACTTTATTTTAAAACAGCACAGCCCTCTGCAGAATGATTAATGCTATCCTCTGAACCTGACTCACATGTACCCAACCTCACATTACATATCTTAAGAGAGCCACTGATGTAAACATGAATAAAACCCCGATACAGAACTGTTGTCCATGAACCACTCCTTCCAAGTGGAGGTTGTCTGATATATTTAGCGGTTTAGTAAACTACTAATTATGCAGCAGGGGACGGCTGTAATACAATTTGAATTATATAATATAACAAAAAAAATGAAATGAAAGCCCTGCTCTACCTTCAGTCTAAAGAACAAGCAATTATTATTATTTTGTGTTTTTGTAATTTGTGTACAGTCCCTCACAAAAGTCATTGTCATCATCATCATCATCATCATCACTCTGAACTGCTTGAACCTGAGCAATGAACACTGGGGATCATCAAGCGTGTGCACAGAAAATATGAATTAAAAAATAAACAAGCGAACGTGCTCAAGACTGGAACATTTCAATTGACGCTATGACGTCTCTCTCACACAAACACAACGCAGAACGTCTCTGCAGGTAAACACAGCTGATCAGCCACACATGAGGCGCGCTCACCGAAATCCAAGAACTGCTTCATGGACAGAGGAGACGGGGAGAACTTGGAGAAATGATCGATGTGTTTGGGCACGTTGGCCTGCGCCGCCGTCTTCATCAGAGACTGGACGAACCGTATTTTACCCGTCATCATCAAAACGAACAAAAACACAAACAGGATAAGAAAACGAGGTATAAAATCCTTGAGTCCGGGAGATGCTGGCGTTTACAGTCTGCTGTCCAAACGCGTGGAACCCGTACTAAATAGAAGGACTCAGCCAATGGGAGAGCGCGCGGGGGGAATCCCACCTACTTATACTCTAACGGTAGTAAACAAGGGGGCACGCGGGTACGTCGCGCTTTACGTCACGTTCCTTCCGTCCGATAAACAGCGCGGATGGAAAAAAGTAGAACCATGCTCTTCTTTCACCACGTCCACACAAACAGTATCAGCTGTACATCGCCGCTGCTCAACGTCAGCCCTGTTTACATGCAGGCTGATCAGAGGACTCCTACTGTGATCTGTGATTAAAGTGTCTGAAAATAAACATGTTTAACTTTAGTTCTCCTAGCTATCTTTGGGCTAACTTGAAAAAAATGGGTTAAATATGTATTTCAATCTTTCTTAAAATACCTTCAGAATAGCAATAACTGTTAAACATGAGTATATGCATTAATATGCATGATATTCTATTCGTAGAAATTAATAAAAGTGCAACATAGATTTTTTTTACCGCGTTGGCCATACCGCATACATACATATGTATTTTTGGGTTTGTTCATGACTTGCTTGTGTCATTTCACATAGGTCAAGCTCGTTTAGCAAATCTACATTCTCTGTGAAGGCAGCTCACTCGTGGAATGCTCTGCCGCCACACACACACACACACACACACACACACACACACACACACACACACACACACACACACAAAACACGTACAAAACATTCAAACACAGCCTTAAGGAGGTGTGCAAGCATTGATGTACTGTCTGTCCTGCCTGCTTGTTTCGCTTATATGTACATTTGTCTTGTTCACTGTTGCTATTTTCCATTGTTGATGTACACATCAAGTCTATCAAGTCTTTAACGTGCCTCAGTGTTATATATGTGCTTGTACTGTAGGTGGGTTTGTTCTGACTGACGCATGCTGCAGCTTGTTATGTCTGCTCTGCTCTATGTCTTATGTACACTTTGCTTTCGCTTATGTGTGTATTGATTTTGTCTATACGTTACTGTCTGCTTATCTATGAATTTTAATTCCATTTTTATTTGAAATTTTGTAATATTAGGTTGCCTTCAAACATCTGGCCGGGGACAGCAGATGAAAATTGTCCCTGCAAAATAAATAAACAAATAAAATAAAACAAATAAAAATGACAATGCCATGTGTTAGGCACACAATCGGTGTACACCTGCACCCACCAGCACATGGGAGAAACGCTTGAAGATGTACATCTCAAGTGATGCTTGATGTCTGTAATGATAAACAGAGTGTGATTTTGTGTTTGCTTGAATTTGAAATACAAAAATGGACAGTATGTGCAGACAGAGACAGAGACACAGGTGTGTGTGTGTGTGTGTGTGTGTGTGTGTGTGTGTGATGGTGTTATGCTGCAGGTCCATGATGCCAGACAAGCCACATAGTGTGAGTATGGGATAGAGATTGTTTTGACTGTTTAGTTCACCATGTTCCTGGACATTTGAATAATTTCAGGCATGTAGAGCGATTTTAAAACCTAAACCTTAATATAAGAAACTGGCTGGTTGGTTTTTGTTTGCGCAAGCACAGAGTTCACTGTTGTGTGTTTTGTTCCTGTTCTGCTACTTATGAGTTATTGATCTTCAGTCATGCGTAAATAAATTAATTCATATCAGTCATCAGAAGATAACAACCCATAATCCCATTTGATAATCATATCAAACCCTGATAAAATGAATACAGACTAATCAAAGTCTTTCTTTTCTTACAGGTGGGGCTGGAGAACTCCACTCTGTTGCATCACAGCTTCACATGTGTAGCTGGATCAGTGTTGTGTTGTGCAACTGCTGTGTTGCTCTCCCGTTCCAGTCAGCAGCACATTACTCCCAGTAGTTCCCCCAGGACTCAGCTAGGACAGAAGGCAGCCGTGTGTGTACTGGTGGTTCCGTTAGCTGTTAGCTGTTAGCTGTTAGCCAAACATATTGTCCAAAACAATAAATGTTAGATAAAATCACAACAGGTGATGTATGCAACTATATTTGGCTGTAAAACGCACACAATACAATGTGTAATGGGAGATTAGGAGATTTTGGAGATGAGATTTTTATGAAATTTGGTTTGTTTTAAACATGAGAATTTCAACATGACATGACTTATTGGAATTAAAAACAAAAAATTTAAAACTTAATTATAATGAACATGAGATGTTCATTGGCTTCCTCCCATCGTGTTGAGAAGACATACTGAAAACTGTTTTTATTAAATTATTTTCATTTATTTTATATTTTCAAGTGTCAAAACAAGGGATGCAAGATATTTCCTTATTGCAGAGCATGAATACATTATGAAATATATATGTTTATTTCGAAGTAGGCTACAAAACATGTCAACAATGTTGACATTCTGCACATTACGCTAATGCCTGGTTCCTTCTTCTGCGGAAAAGCGTGTGCAGAGCTGCTGCAGAGATGGTAGGGGAGCTTGCAGAGAGACATACGTTTGATTGGACATCAGCAATTTATTAATTCTAGCCACAGGAGCTCCTCCTCATAATCCAGCCATGGATTTGTGTTGTGCCAACAGCGAGGATTTTTTACAGGTAAACTTTCTTTTTACAGATGCTGTTTTGAGGGCATCCGAGAGAATGTAGAAATCTACATGTCCGCCGCTTTCAAGCATCTAGGCCCCAGCCAGAACCGATGGTGGGGGCCCCTCATACATACAATGTCAATTGTCTTTCAATTATCTATATGATTCTTTGCTATCATACTCAATGCTATTATCATATTTTGCCGCTGAGAGTTCTGGGAGAGGATGTGGACATGGTGGAGGAGTACAAGTTCCTGGGTGTCTCCATCGACAACATCAACGCTGTGTACAAGAAGGGGATGAGTCGACTCTTTTTCTTGAGGAAACTTCGATCCTTCAACGTGTGCAGCAAGATGTTGGAGATGTTCTACCAGTCTGTTGTGGCCAGTGTACTGTACTTCTCCGTAGTCTGCTGGGGAGCAGCATTGGAGCCGGAGACACCAACAGACCTAACAAACTGGTTAAGACAAACTGGACAGTCTGGAAAAGGTGGTGGAGAGGAGGAAACTATTATCCATATTGGATAACCCGGACCACTGGTATCTATCTATCTATCTATCTATCTATCTATCTATCTATCTATCTATCTATCTATCTATCCATCTATCCATCTATCCATCTATCTATCTATCTATCTATCTATCTATCTATCTATCTATCTATCTATCTATCACATACCTGGCATCCAGCATTCCTCAGAGGGCCTTTTTTGCAACGCTTCCAGATGTAGTTATATGACAATGCCGGCCATCAAGAACTTCTTCCACACAAATGCTTATTAAGACTCCACACCGAACTGTAACTTCACTAGTTGTAATTGGTTGACACCCATGAAAAAGGTGTTTGCTCAGTTCTGTTCTATTTGTGAAATGGACTTGTTTACGGCCATTTGACATTAGATTTATTTATTTTTTGGCAGGTAACCTGACTTAATGTGACTTTATGGCAACAGCCAAAGGATTGAAATGTTCTGGGATGACAGATATTATCGTGATGTTCGACATGTTATTACATAATATCCAATGTTTTAAAATATATAGAATATAGATTATACAATATAGTTTTGTATCTTGTGTTTATCTTCATCTGTTATGATGACGTTTTTTTGTAATTTCATTTAGATCAAATTTCTGTTATGTTTTTAATTTGCATAAATTGTGTAATTTATTTCATAGTTTAAATCATTGTTTGTTGATCGTCTGATAAATGTCGATGTAGTTGTTGAATGTCTACTAAACCTTCACTTTTCAACTTTGAAAAACCTTAATTTAAAATTAAAGGTCTACAGACAAATAGATGTATAATATACATCTGTTGAAGCCAAAAACTAATTTAATTCCACCAAGCTGTCTGCCGGCTTAGCAGCGGCTGAGTTGAGGTACAGTTTTGTGTGTACTGATAGTTCATCCATTAGCCGTGTCTACAGGTAGTTTCAGGTTATGTTAGCCTAACACACAGCTAACTGTTATCCCCCTAACTGTGGGTGCATAGAAGCAGGTGCCGGGTCACCCAGCACCCAGCTGTGTTATGAGTAGCTGCCCCTAAAGGGCAGGATACGAGTAATGAGTGGGGAGTTAGCGGGCAGTCAACGGCAGTATAAAACAGGCAATAACAGGTGTTTTGAGAAAGTGTGAATTACTGCAACTACGAGAGGTCCTTGAGCATGCAGCCATAACTGAGGACCCAAAATATAGCGCAGTTTGCTGTAGCAGAGTGTGAGATTAGCTGTGGACAGACACAGGGGTGCACACAGCACTCACAGACGCAAACACCCGCTCAAGAGATTACATCTGGCAGGGATTACAATGATTAGACATTTACAATTTACAAATGATGCAAGTTTGCCGTGTGAGTATGCAATGCTTTGTCAGGCGGGATCAAGTTTGAACATTTGATGTTATCAGTTCCTTTGGTGATGATCTGCCAGGGGATGTTTTGCATTTTGGAAGTCATTTTGGAAGGGCATATTTGTACGATGATTTAAGTGGTTTTCAGGCAACATAAACACGATTTCTACACTCATATTGCTAAACATAAACTGTAAACAACTGGAACATGAAGTGTTTACTGCAGTTAATTTTTAAAGGTTGCGTTTGCTGTGGTTATCATGAAACAGACCTACTGAAAATTGACTTTAAATTTAGTTTCACAAACTTAGTTCAGGAACAGGGACCACGCCCAGAACAACGGGGGACTCTGCACCACCAGAGCTTCCAAAGAGACGGCCCCCCTCTTCAGTATCCATTCCTCCAGTTCCCGCCAGCCATCGGACATTGACGGTCCCCCATCGCTCACTCAACCTCCCTTCTACAACCCTCCTCGTTTTCTTCCTTACATCCCTTCATCACTACCCTACATCCCTCTACCTCGACCCCTACATCCCTTCATCCCTCTACCTCTATCCCAACCCCACATCCCTTCATCCCTCTACCTCGACCCCTACATGTCTTCATCCCTCTACCTCTATCCAGACCCTACATCCCTTCATCCCTCTACCTCGACCCCTACATGTCTTCATCCCTCTACCTCTATCCTGACCCTTCATCCCTCTACCTCGACCCCTACATCTCTTCATCTCTTCATCTCTCTACCTCTATCCCAACCTTACATCCCTTCATCCCTCTACCTCGACCCCTACATCTCTTCATCTCTCTACCTCTATCCCAACCTTACATCCCTTCATCCCTCTACCTCTATCCCAACCCCTACATCCATTCATCCCTCTATCTCGATCCCTAGATCCCTTCATCCCTCTACCTCTATCCCGACCCTACAGCCCTTCAATCCCTCTACCTCTACCCCTACATCCCTTCATCCCTCTACCTCTATCCCAACCCTACATCCCTTCATCCCTCTACCTTGACCCCTTCAGCTTCCAAAATCTAACAATCATTCCATCATGCAATAAACCTCGAAACTCATACTGTTATTGTTATTATTATATCCTTGTTAGTGTATTAACTTGATGAAAGTCTCTTGTTCAGGAGGAGGTGCACACAGTGATCATTGGTGCAATTAATGCAACTAAATTACTATATAAGTGTACATATTCCACTCTGTTTATGTATATGTTTATGGTTACAGCAGTCAGACTGATTGCTTCCAAAATTATCGTAATCTCCCACCCTGGATGTCATTTAAGAATAAAAGTTTGACAGGTGAACACAATTTATTTATATATTTAAGTTTTGTTAAGGTGAACTTGCTCGGCAATATGATTAGGAGGACTCACGATGAGGTTCAAGGACCTCATAATTGACAAAACCAAAATTTTGTGGGGGGGAGGATCTCTGGAAAAATGGTTATTCGACCTGCAGAACATTTACTGACAAGTATGAATGCAGAAAAATATCACGGTGGTGTTTTCCTCATAGGCTGAGTGTGAATATAGAGTTGTTGTTTGTTTTTTTTCTGAGAAAAATACTTACCTACTGGTCTCTGACCTCTTCTGAAAGGCCCTGTCAGCGCTTTTCTGCCAGAGAAAACGCTATACTCATACCCAGTACATGTTGCCATTGAATACCCGGTTGTTGCTGATGAGGCTGTCTTCCATAGGTGGGTGGCGATGTTGTAAATAGTCCGCAGTGGAAATGTTGCATAGTTTAGAAAACCTACGGTTACCCCTTGCAACCTTGAACGCAATGGATTTTGAAGTGATATGGGGAAAAGCTGTACAGCGACACACACACACACACACACACACGCACGCACGCACGCACACACACACACACACACACACACACACACACACACACACACACAGACGTTTGAGTTGAGTGAGTGCATTGAGTTAGAGAGGAGACGAGTGTCCTCTGCTCTTTGGATTCTATTGCATGGTTTTGTGGTTGAGTGCGTGGCCTTATTGTTTATGATATTAGCTTTGACGATGTGTATGCAAAGCGTGTATAGCCTATAGTTGATTGCCTTGGATTGCATCCATGAACTCTTGTAGGCCTGTATTGAGTCTGGGTAAGACTTCAGCACAATAACACTGGAGCACCAGGGGGTCCATAAAGTAATGTCCCAACCTTGTCATTTACTTCTGGCAACAGAAAAAGTTGCAGGTTGACCAACAAAAATACGTTGTCCCTGCTGCCCTCTAGAGAAGGAATCTTCATGAGGTTTTTAGATGAAGTGAGGCTGCCCCCTTGTGGTTTGAAGTGACCACAGCAGCACCGTGAAGACACTGTGTATACATTTGAAACCGTTATTTAACATGCAAATCTTTTTCACTACTGATATATGTTAGACCTGGAGTGAATGGAAGACTAAGAATAAAATACAGTTATGAACAAAGCATTTACCTTTAAAATCAGACATTTTATTTATACAACAATTCATTGTTAAAAAAAACTTCATTGCAGCTGAATGATTTTAGCAACTGTGGGAGAACTTTAGCAGAACAATAGATAATCAAACTGTTTGCATTCATCCAGAATCAAAACTGGTACTTGTAAGTGTTAGTGTGATTGGATGTTATTGCTATAAAAGAGATTATATTCAGAAAACATGCTTTTGAGGCAAACTGTCACCTAATAATCAGAGTAGAGGAGTGTTTGAATGAACAATCTAAATCTATTGACGACTGTAGATTCTGATTAGAGCAATGCTGCCCTCTGCTGGGCGTTGACTGGCAACAACAACATGTGCGGCTGTTGGCTGTGTGATGTGGTTTTATAGGCATGCAGTGTGTTTGTATTCCAGTGAAGGCTAGAGGGTGTGTAGCTATAGATACTACTGCTGATATGCTGAGCAGTAGTATCTGAACTAAGTTCAGTAAACACTCATTGATATAAAGATTCACAGCTCCCCTGTTGGACTAACAAAGCAACAACTTGTGACTTTTCTGCATTTCTGGTTCAAGTATTAAATGCTGATTAAATAACAAGACATCAATTTTGACTTAGTTTAGTCAACAGAGACAAAGTGTTTCAGTTGGTTTTAAAAGTATAATAATTATAAGACCTATGAATACATGAGTAGTGCAAGACTAGTGCTTAAATTGTTATAGTAGAGGCTGGTAAAGTGCTTGTCCAATAGTGACTTTTCTACACATCAACTTAAGGAGACTAATTTACATTGATTGTAAAAAAAAACATGTTTTGCCACAAATATCATCAATTAACCAATCTAATTGGTAAAGGTGTATGTACTAACGAAATATATATCTCTGAATCTTATTATTTATCTCCAATCCAATCAAGAGAGACCTGTCAATTTGACATCTTCAGGTTAATGTTTGTGTCGTTTTTAAAAATGTTGTTGTGAATTATACTTTGCCCTCCAAAGCCCATTTTTGGATCCTGACCCTGAGTTCTTACAGATACATCACAGTCTCACACAAGGTCCAAAGGTCCAGTTATAGGGGCCATCCTTACACAGCTGGGTTGCTCTACTAGTTAGATAATCCATCCAGTCCAACGGAAAAGGCTACAGGTGTGATACCGGTGCATCTAAACTTAGAGAGTGGACTAAATGTGAGCTGGAGAGCTTGTACTGGAAAGGTTTTAGGGTCAATCCCTACAATCACCATTGTTTTATTATCAAGTAGATAAAGTAGAAACCACCAGCAGTGCCTCACGATGCAGCTCCTCGAGTGGCCTTTGGATGTTTCTTGTATTGAAGTGAATGGGAAACTTCTCTATAGAAATATAAACTCGGCCCATGATTTTCAAGTCAGAAGTTAAAGTCTAGATTTCACTTATTCTAACAAGTCTCTTAATGGTCATTTTAAAATTGGTGCCCTTCCAAGAAGATGTTATGGTTAAAAGTTTCCCAAAATGTAGGCTTCATCAACTGATAGCAAGGGAAGAGAGCTGTAAACATGAACGGCCCATTTTAAACTCTCCCTATGAATGCGTCGCAATTCATTTTTAGAATACTCGCGTGTTCCTGTCACTTCCCAGCCCGCTGGTTTTCGTCTCTCGAAGGGTCACCCCCAGGAAACATCTCCGGGTTCTCTGCCAGCGTGGCTCGCACTTTCTTCTTCTCCTTAAACCTCCCGGAGTGAGACACCTTGACGTGGCGCCCCTTGCTTGTTTTATCCATGATCCTCTCCAGTCGGGCGTCCAGCTGGGGGTCTTGCGCCACGTCCTCCGGGTGGGCGGCAGCTCCCGCGGCTGTGACGGACCCATGCTGGCCCGTGGCAGCGTTGGAAACAAACTCCGCGGGGATTTCATACAGGACCTTGGGCTGGGATTTTTTCCTCTTCAGGAAAGTCAGCTTCCACCAACTTGGAGACGGCTCTGCCATGATGGATGGATGAATGAAGGGATGGATAGAGGGCTGAGGAGAGGGTTAAAAAATTAGGTTTATATACATAAGAAATAGGCTGGGTAAGAGAAAAACAATATACTACTCTTACTTGTCTTTATATGAGTTTGTGTTATGTGTGTGTGTGTGTGTGTGTGTGTGTGAACCTACCTGTCCACCCATGACACTGTTAATATTTCAGTGTAATTCAATCACCTCCATATGCTGTGGATGCACACATGCTCAGGTAACAGGGTGTGTGTTGGTGTGTGTGTCACATCAGAGAGTGTTTGCGTGTGTTATAGAGAAAGAGAAACACATATGAAGCCAGGCTAATGGATATGTAGATTATGTATGTATGTAAGTGTGTGTGTGTGTGTGTGTGTGTGTGTGTGTGTGTGTGTGTGTGTGTGTGTGTGAGATCACATTTCACAGAGCTGATCTTTCCTGCTGTTCATTCAGCTTCCGAGAGATGATCAGCGAATATGAATCCTTTGCGGCCATATGTGATAGCGTGAGACAGGGGTCAACAGTGGGAGAATTACGTGAGTCAGAGAGTTATTAGAGCCTTTAACCATGAATGGACAGACTCTTGTTTGTTCAATCTTCCCACGCACAGTTGAAAGTATATCTCATGTGAAGCACCACTAAGAGACAAAGCACTAATCTTTTGAGCAAAATGTACCCACTCGTGTACGTTTTGCTCAAAAGATTTGTATATAATAAACAATCTGAGATCCCAATATGATCAGAGTCCTAATACAGTAATTCACTTCCCAACACTGATGTTAACAGAGAGGAATAGAGCTGAAACAAGTGGTTTAATAACCACAGATAAAGTCCATGCATTGACATTACTTCACACCTGAATAAAATAAATGTAAAGCTGCAGGACAATTCAGTTTATTTTTTTTTAAATTAAGTACTTTATTTTAAGATGCTTTCTGTTATGTATTGTATTTTTTAAATCCAGCCCCCAGCAAAGAACATTTATTTATTTTTAGAATATTTATTCTTCATTATTCATCCAGTTCAATTTGAAAACTGACAATACATATTGTTGAGATATTATTCAATTGAACTTTCTTTATTTCATTTGACAGTCAGTAGTTGACTACATACAGACGTTGATACAACTGTTGGCGACTTCAATATATATTGACACTAAATCAAAGTGCAAGTAAAACATTACTTTGATGTTCCGGACCTTTGCATGAGGACATTCTCTCTAACTGGACCTCGCTGAATTTGCATTTAATACCCCTAGGCGTAACGTATGCTTGAGACACCGTGGTCATCACTGTGCTGCTATAACAGCTTACACCTCTTCTGGTTTTGGGCTTTCCTCCAGATGTGCTGCAAAGGACACATGTGATCAGTGGCGGACTCAGGCTGTCTGAGGGACAGGAGCGGAAAACATATGAAGGGCACCAGCTGCACGCAGTGAGGCACTAGAACGCGGAGACTATGTGTTCTTCACTGGAAGGGTATCCTAAAGGGAAATTCATCATTCTTCAGCTGTGTCACGTCAAACTGGGTTTCCTTAAAAAGTCAAGGAGAGAACTCTTTTTTTTCCCACTATGAGCTGAATTTATTACATTATGCAAACGAATGACATATATGTAATTATGTATGATATATATGACAGATATATGTATGTTTTGTGCTGATTATCAATTGTTAGCATGCTAACATGCTAAACTAAGATGGTGAACATTAGCATTAGTATTAGCATGATGTTAGCATTCATCTCAAAGCACCACTGGGTCTAAATGCAGCATACAGAGCCACTAGCATAACTGTAGTCATTAACTTTGGACAGGATCACACTATATTCTCCTTGCTCCTTCATGCTAAACTAAAATATTCTCCTGAGGTCTTTAGCTTCATGTTTAGCATTCAAATCTTCAGGTCTTAGAGATGCAGTGTGTAGGATTTTATTCAACTTCAGCTAACTGTCCCAGCTGGCATGCAAACTGACTGCAGGTCAGCTCCTGATTGCCTCCGGGTCCCTTTTCTAGCAGCTGAGCAAACAGAAACTAACCCACATTGTTTTATTGTTTCTTTTCTTCTCTCCCGCTCTCTCTTTTCTCTATTTCATGAAGACGTGATACGCTCAGCTTGCTGATTATTGTTTGGCTCCCTTTGTCCCTTTTGATGTAGATTCTATACAACGTTGAAGTGACCGAGAGTATCGACTTCCTAGCCGCTCTATGTTTGACTTCCTGCCCAGTGGGAGGGAGGTTGGCGGGGGTAGCGGCCATTTTGCTGCTTGTAGTGCAGAAAATGTAGTAACAAATGAAAGTAATAACCCCTCCCACCCCCTGTTTTACGCTTCAAGTCTATTTTTTAAACAATACACCCCTACACCAGGTGGCAACCTCCGGTTTTGAATAGTGAAGCCAATGCAGAAGTGCCTAAATCTTGCATTCTCTCTACTGACCATCAGGGGGCGACTCCTCTGGTTGTATAGAAGTCTATGAGAAAATGACTCTACTTCTCTCTTGATTTATTCCCTCAGTAAACATTGTAAACATGAGTTTATGGTTTCAATCTCTAGTTTCAAGTCTTCTTCAATACAGCATGATGTTCATTTAGTAAATTATGGCCCATTTAGAGTCAAATAAAGCATAAAACAGGGTATGCTTTAGGGCGGGGCTTACTGTGATTGGCAGGATGCTACCTGTTTACAACATCTCTACGTCACTCTTCCGCAGCCCAAATATGGTCACTTCTGTTCAACAAAAAGCCAAGATGGCTTCGGCCGCCATCCAAGATGGCGACAGCCCTAATCCAAGATGGCGATGGCCAAATCACTGTACATTTATTGCCACTAGACATCTTCACTGCTAACCTTTCCCTCTGCTGCATCGCCAACAACTGTCTGCCCTGAGCACAGCACAGCCACAGTCTCTCTCGCTCAACCACGCATTAGCTACACACACACTGCCACTGCCTAATCGAGCCACAATCTATTCATCAGTGTTGATGAAAAAATAGTACTACTGGACCGGTACAAATCAAAATTCAAAATGTTTGAATGTTTGACCTCTCGCAACCACGAGAGGTCCTTGATCATCCAGTCATAAATGAGCACGAAACATATCAGGCTGATGGGTCCAGTAGTATGCTACATTAGCTGTGGACAGACAGACAAAGGCACACACGCACACCTGGTAGAGATAATGAAATACAAAAGTTTATATATTGTATAAATGCAACAAAATGATATGGGAGATTATTGCGATAATCCAGTAGAACCTATTACAACTAAAGAAAACGATTAAAAGTGTTTTGAAAGCAAACAATCAATACATTTCAATTTGTAAACAGTCTGTGGTCACTGTGGGTACCATTGTCTGGGTGTTGTCACTGTGTTACCAACCACCATGTTGTGGTTGGTAACACAGTGACAACACCCGTGTGTGTGTGTGTGTGTGTGTGTGTGTGTGTGTGAGAGAGAGAGAGAGAGAGAGAGAGATCAAACATGGGAGGGAGTGTTCAAAGGTTGCCATGCCAGGCAGGTAAATGACTACTGGACCAAAACGTGTTATTTAAAACTCTTCATCCATCCACTGAATTAAAATGTAAAAGGGCCCTAGACACTTAACCCCAAATTTCTCCCGTAGCTGTTCCCTGTAGGATACCCTGCAGTTAGCTGCCTACGGTGTATAAATGGGTATGAATTTTAGATATCCCTGATGGACAGGTGACACCTTGGTAGCCCCTGTCATCACTGTATGAATGGGTGTGAATGGGTGAATGAACATGTAGTTTGTCCAAAACAAGTATTTTGGTGCTGGCGGAAACCTTGTACGTCCAAAACCAGTTACTTTTTCTTAGCACTGCGTCGTCTTTACATCTGGTCAGATACTTGCATGTGTCATTATATTGTTCTGATTTTACAAAAAATCAAGATCAAATGGAGTTGCGTGGTTTTTTAAGCGTGATACGTGTTTGGTCCATCACTGATTATTATTATCAATGATTGACCGGCTTGAGGTCGGCCAACCTTTCAGAGCCAAGTGCTTGTTCGGATAAGGCCAATTGTGAACTGGATCGCGATACTTTGCCATTTTGTGTGTCCCCAGAAAGTTTTAGTAAATTCTGCAATATACACGCAGATCCTCAAACCACGCTGAGGAACCAACATACGACATTATTGCCACTAGTGAACCGACCATCGTGGACCACTGCATCACAAAACAATCTACCTGCTGGAGAGTAAGACCACAGCAGAGACAAATCTGATCGTTGGAGTTGCCTCGCAACCTCTTGAAAGTCCCAAATCACCAACATTTATCAGGGATTGTTCGTATAAACTTGAGCACAACAAATGATTATGTAACTGTAAGGCAACCCCTCTTGTCCCAATTCATACATTGACTTTGTATTTTTAAAAATAAAAAAACCCCGGAAAAGTGAAGAAAATGCGTGGTAGATTTGTGAAATTGAAAGCCACAGTTTGTTTTCCTCTTCCTGGGAAAATTCATGCTGAAACATGACTTGTTTAATAAAGTTTTTGAAGTTGTGCCAACTACGAAACTGTCGACTCATATGTGGTTTTGGTTGATCCACACAGTGATATTTATTTCAGTAAAAGTGCAAATACAATAATGTCAAAATACTCATTTACAAGTAAAGTTTCCAAACACAAAATCCAACTTTAGTAAAAGTACAGAGGTACAAGCAGCAATGCAGGAAAATAGCACCTAGACTAGTTTATTATTACGTTTGAAACTTTTAGATTGCTTATACTAATTTTTAAATTTTTATCTAATCTTTACTTCTTATGAAATATTTGGCATCTTGACCACTTTATTTTATTATTTAAATGAAACCAGCTTGCTGTTAGCAAGTCACATTTGTCAGTCAAATTTCACAAAAGTTGAACTTGGCAAAAAAAAGATAATTAGAAAATATCCTGTATGTAACGTTTCGAGTAAATCTGCTCATCGTGGTGATTTTATTGGAATTGACTGATTTGGCCGTTGCTACAGTGATCGTGCTACAGGTTCTTCCGGTGGACATTTGCCTCATAAATTTCATGGGAATATGTTCATTAGGCTTTGATATTTTTTTTAAAGGGGATGCACAGCACTGTATGAGTTATTTGGAAACATGACCACTTGACACGCACATTTATTTAGTGATATGTTTGCGTGACATCTTAATCTGAGAAGAAACTATAGTTCAGCTGTTGGATAAAAGTAGACATATATAAAGTAGCATAACATGCTGTACTTGTATTTAAGAACAGTACATCGTTACTTTCCACCACTGACTTTGCAATGCCATAGACTCACCTGTTTGAAATGTCTCTTTCCAGCTGTGGTCGACTTCAGCAGGGTTCAGGATCAATGTCCAGCCTCTTCACTCCAAAACTTGTTCAACTTCAAAATTCAGCCTTCAAGCCCCCTCCCAAAAAACGCTTTGTGAAACCGCATTCAACTTCCACCGTCCTGCTGATCTCTGTTATACTTCTGTGCTTGTATGTAAAAGTAGCTATTTGAGAGGTCTGTGCTTCTATGGGTTAATGATAAACTGTCTCACCTTTTTATTCCCTGTTTCTTCCATAATCCATTCTTCACCTAAAACTACACTATACTAGGAATGCTAAATTGCTTGGTGTTGTCATCCTGCTGCAGGGTTTAGAAGTTGCACTTCAAGTGAGAGCTAAAATGCCTTGTTGGCAGTCCACACTACAGCATGATCACCGTCCCTCTGGACCGGTTTGTCATTTATTCTAGTGCTCTCTAGTTTCCCGTTCACGTTCACTCCTGTCTGTCCTCTCCTAGGTGCTGAGTTACAGGTGCAGTGGTTGGCCCCTCCCTCTGACACACACAGACACACACGCAAATACAAACCTTACTATACTTGTGAGGGCTTTGGCTGAACTCACAATATTGACTACAATATAACCAACCTTCACTTTAACACATGACTCCAATCCAGGACTTGGTCTTATCTAAGCCTTCGGTCATGTCAACGTATTAACCAGATTATCTTAATAGATCATGTATAAGAAATGGACGTAGTCATCGTGATGTCACCCATTGGTTTGTGGACTGCCGTTTTGAAACCTTGAATTCAGCGATTTGGCCACCGCCAACTTGACTTTTTGCAACCAGTGAACAGAAGTGACCATATTTGACCTGCGGAGGAGTGACGAAGAGACGCCGTATACATCTCTGGTAGTTTAGCAACCTGTCAATCACAAGGTAGACCCACCCTAAAGCATACTCTGCTTTATGGTCTGTTTGACTCTAAATGGACCATAATTAACTAAATGAACATCATGCTGTATTGAAGAAGACTTGCGACTAGAGATTGAGACCATAAACTCATGTTTACAATGTTTACTGAGGTAATAAATCAAGAGAGAAGTAGAGTCATTTTCTCATAGAATTCTATATAACTAGAGGAGTCGCCCCATGATGGACATGAGAGAGAATGCAAACCTAAAGCCTTTATTCTTCAGAACCAGAGGTCACCGCCTTATTATCTTACTTCCTAAACTGGAAGTCAGAGTGAGCATAACTCAAGCATAGCAGAGCTGATTATTAATCAGTCATTTAAATTGAGTTTTATAAACTTAGTTCAGGAACATGGACCATGCCCTGAACACAGCTCATTTCCTCCGCACAAAGTATTGAAGCACAACGAACCTGTTCACTTCCTCTTCGACTCTGCTTTCACATCCCAACTACGTTTTTGTCTATTTTCTGCCTCTCTCTCTCTCTCTCTCTCTCTCTCTCTCTCTCTCTCTCTCTCTCTCTCTCTCTCTCTCTCTCTTGCAGGTTTAAAGGAACAACGTGGGACTCTGCACCACCAGAGCTTCCAAAGAGACAGCCCCCACTCTACAGTCTCCATTCCCCCAGTTCCTGCCAGCCATCAGACACCAACGGTCCCCCATCGCTTGCCCAACCTTCGTTCTACGACCCTCTCTACCCTCCTCGTTTCTTCTTCCCTACACCCTTGCATCTCTTCATCCCTCTACCCCTATCCCTACCCTACATCCCCTTACCCCTACATCCCTCTACCCCATCCCTACCCTACATCCCCTTACCCCTTCATCCCTCTACCCCTATCCCTACCCTACATCCCCTTACCCCTACATCCCTCTACCCCATCCCTACCCTACATCCCCTTACCCCTTCATCCCTCTACCTCGACCCCTTCATCCCTCTACCCCTATCCCTACCCTACATCCCCCTACCCCTTCATCCCTCTCCCTTGACCCCTTCCGCTTCCTAAATCTAACAATCATTCCATCACTCAATAAACCCCTCGAAACTCATAATGTTATTGGCGTGGTCCTGGTTAGTGAAAGTATTCTTATCCTCACTGTGTTTTGATTAAATGTCACAAAAAGCTTTGGGCAGTAGCAGCATTACTAGTTTAACTACATTTCTCAGTAGCGTAGTGGTAGCGTACGGTTTCCTGATTCACATAGTGTTTCAGTAGCTTAGCTCTTTCATTGATCATGTAGTGAGGTATAGCATCCACAGAAGCTACATTTTCTCAAGCATTTGTGAAGCTCAAGTGCAGCCACGCTTTCTGCTGCGGTCTGAAATAAAACTGCTAAGGACCAGGAAGTCCCGACATGAACGGACATGTACTTGTAGCTGACAGAAGCACCACCATATGACGAATTCTTGGATTGATGCCTACAACGTGTCTGCTGCAAGAAATACAGACACACAATGCAGAACAGATCATGCCACAGACATACACTGTTTAATTATGTTAATATGGTTTAGTGTAGTACAATGTAGTGCCATGCTATGGTAGAAAGATGCATGATTGTCCATGGCTTAAGTGTGCATTGATAATTAAAAATATGCATTATAATTTGTATCCTATTACTAACTATTCATTATATAATTAAATTAGTTATAGCCTATAGATATTTATATTTTTATATTTTTTTTTAAATAATAGCAATGACTTTACTTCATGAAGTTGTTTCAATGTTAAAATTGATTTAACTACTTGGGCCATATTGCTGTAGCTTAGCGTGCTACATTTCTCTGAGGGCTTGCTTCAGTGTAGTGAAGCTTCATTTAATGTAACTGGTAGCTCAGCTCGCTACACTTTCCATGTATAGCTTTGCAAACACCGGCCACAAAAGTCACACACCGTAACAGATGCAAAGCGGCATGTTTGCACTAAAAAAAGGCAAAAATGTTTTCTTGCTGACTGTCAATAAAGTTGACAGTAATAAAATTACAGACGGTGACCGGGGTGGTTTGCGCAATAAGTTGTCACAGCGGCAATTATTTTATCCTCCATAGTGACGGTCGCATGGCAAACAACAAAAATTGTCATGGAAATGCAACTTCCTGATTCCAAGAAGTGTGTCTCCCTAGATTTTATTTTTATATTAGTGGCTATTTATCTTCATATATGTCTTTATGTATCAAAAATTCAAAGGCTTTTAGGCACAATACATGTTTTGATTACCTGTTGGTAAATGGATGATGGTGCTGCTGAACAACCTGCCCTCTGTACGGTATGTATTCATATCTCTCACTGCTTCAGGAAGTAGGACAGAAGCTAATAAGCAACCAGGTTATAATCTTCAGCACGTTCACAAAAACTGCATACACACACACACACACACACACACACACACACACACACAGCTTGTACTTCTACCTTTGTGAGGACAAACTTTGAAATGTAGCATTCCCAAGCCCATTACCCTAACTGTAACCACTACAACTAAATGCCTAACCTTAAATCTAACTCCTTCCCCTAACCTGAACCTAATTCTATCGTCAAACAGGCCTTTGAGGTTCAGTCCCAAAGTGAGGACCAGCCAAAATGTCCTTTCTTTTCCAAAAGGTCCTCCCTCTGAAGGTCTAAAACTCACACTGGTCCTCACAAAGATACACACACACACACACGTTTGAAATCCTGATTTTTAAGGATGCCTTGAAACACACATTAGAGAGGTTTGACATGCACGTCGCCTCTTTACCAAAACTGAACTGTGCCCTCTCTCATCTGTGGGGCCTATTCGTGAGAGTGAACTCTACAAGTTTTTAATGATTAGTGGGTTATGTTCAACCACAGAGAGCAGGCTCAAATTCAAGACATTACCTGATGTCGTAAACCTGTAATGGGAGGTTTTGGATCCTGTGAAGCAAGTTCCAAACTAAAAGTAAGAATATCTCGGCCCCTGTTGCTTCTATTGAAACCATTCTTTGTTTAATTTGTCTCTTGCGAGTCTGCTAATATCATGGAGGTGTAGTGCTAAACCACTGCAGTGCCTTTTTAAACTGGTATTTCATTAGGTGCTCACACTAAACATCCACAGGATGTGAAGCTGGTAACAGAAAAAGGTGCCCGTTTTTTTATCAGCACTGCGTCATGCAAATCAGGAACAATAGCGCTGCTGTGATCCTAATCCACCTTGTCCCCATCTCTTTATCTTAGATCCCTGTGGCGGCCATTAAACTGTATTTTTATGAGAGGGAATAAGCTGCTCTTTGCTCCCTTGTCTTTGATTTCCTGTATCAAAATGAGGTTCACAGATGGACACAAGATATAAAGGGACACGCAATCGCAGAGAATGTATCGCCCTCACTGATAACAGTTGGAGTGTTTCATTATTAGGAGCAGTGGAAGTACAGCTACTATTCTAAGTTGTGAAAGATTGACATACATCACCGGAGGGGTACCAGTGTGTCAGTTACAGTTCGGTGATCTCCATCTGAGCTGCAAATTACAACACCACAATATACAAATTTATATTCAAATCAACCTCCTCTGAAAATTCCGACACATGAAAACATGTTGAACGTGATTTACAAAAAAAAAAAAGACAGCTTCAATGCACTGATGATGAGCAAGAAAGACAGAAAGAGAGAAGTTCGCCCCTCATGTGGAGCGTGTGGTGCAACATGCCTCGGTCAAGCATCGCCATCTTGTGGTGAATTTGGTGAAGTGCAACTCCACCACCTGCTGGACTGATTTGAGCTTCAAAAAGCCTAAGAATATTATGGAGTGGTCAGAGCATGCATGTTTCTAAATAACAATGAATCACATGACTACTTGTGTGTTAAAGGTGTCACTCGTATTGATGAAACCATATAGAATGATCACAATCTTTTAATAAATTAATAGGGTTTAAAAAAGTAACCCTCAGCTCGATGAAGCTTTACGGTCTGTAAGGTTTAAGATGTCTTTCAGAACATTGTTTTGGTTTTTCCACTCACAGCAGACAATCAAAGTTAGCAGCCAGCTGGTGTACATAGTGGAGCATTGATCAGCTAAAGAGACAGGTATTTATTTTTCACCAACACAGAGCTATAGGGAGAGGGAATTGGACTTACAGGTGGACATGAACATGCCTTCAAATTAATTATGCAGGATAATTATTTTTGCTCCAAGTTTGCAGGATGTGTAAAAAGACAACCCAAGGAGTGCAATTAAGGGCAGAGTGTGCGCAGGTAAGTAGACAGCCATCCAATCATTTCACTCAAGCCGAATGATGTGATTGGACGAAATTATTGCAGTCCTTCCCACAGGGATTTACAGGGTGTCACATCTGTGGATTCGACATCCTCCATCCTCGGACCCTCAAATTAGAAAAGGAAGAGGGGGGGGGGGGGGGGGGAGAAACCTCAGGGAGAGCAACAGAGAAGGGATCCCTGTCCCAGGATGGACAGAAGTGCAATAGATGTCATGTGTACAGAATCAACAACATAACAGAGTTACAACACATTCAATGCATATGAACCAGGGCAGGAGGAAAGACCAGGGTCCAGTTATAACCAGGATCCACCACGGAAACCTGCGAAGCGAGAAAGCACAGAGAAGCAAAAACAGGAATTTGTGTTAATGGTATCGGTAATATAAAATAGTAATGTGAGTAATAATAAAAATAATATTAGCAGTGGGTGTCAGCAGGGCCATGGCGGGAGGAAGGACCAGGGTCCAGATAAAACCACGATCCATGGAAACCTGCGATTCCATGAACCTTCATGAACCCCAATGTATCTGAAGCTGATGCCTGTACCAAGAGCAATCCACATTTCCTCTGGCTCAACCTTCATAAATATGGCCAGGGCCAGTGGTTGGAATCTTCCATCTCCTCATTCCCTTCAGCTACGAAAACCATGAAGGCAACATCACCAAAAGTTACAGAAGGGCTTAATAATTAAGCATTAAATACAGAGATACTGCTGTGCAACTTTATATTCACAATCACCATAAATCAACCAAACGCTGAAATATAAGTTTGTAATTTGATTGTTCAAAAGTACAGATTGCATGTTATGAACAACAAAACCAAAGTATATTTTGTAATTTGAATTTAAAGTTACGTTAGCTCAGGGGAGGGAATCGACACACCACGCAACCAGTTAGTAGCGACACCACACGTTCCTGTCCACAGGAAATCCAAAGGCCGATGCCTCATAAGGTCCCCAAAAAACAGTGGATAAATCCATAGGACGATGCCAAAAAACACGATGTCCAGTGATACGTTGTCCTTTTTAGACGTATACCTTTCTTGATCCGCCAAGACTCTCGACCAAGGTTAGCTCAAACTGCTAAACACGCTATAATCTGATAAACTGGCACGCTATAAATTGGCACCAGTTCCTTGAGCAAGGCACTTTGTAAAACAACCTTTTTAAGTCAGACACTGGTACTGAAAGAAACCCCTTGTATGTTCCTGTGCTCACAGTCAATTACAATACTTTTCACAGGTATAGCTACGAACAGCGTATGAGAACAGCCTGCACACTTAAACTTTAAGAATTGTAACTTTTGTCTGATTTTGTTTTTGCAAAAGTTTAATTATATAATTTAGTACCAGTAAAAATGCCAGTCAAAATTAAAAAATGCTCAGCATGCATCAGACATGTGTTTGTCAGATTCTCCTACAGTCTCTGAAACCCCTTTTTCCTAAACAGACAATCCGACAAGTTCACCCCTGTTATGCGGTGTACAGAGCTATCAAAGTAGGCTGGATTTGAACTTCTCTCTCAAGCTTGTATTTTTTAACTTTTCGTTTTTACAACTAAGTGCAACACCATGAACGAATGCCGTCAAGAAGAGACTGCAGTAAAGAACGCATGCTGATCCCCATTAGGGACGGGTATCTGTGGACTATATCGATGCTAGTATTGATACTCTTATTTGTTCTTTTTGATTATTTTGTGAGAAAAAAAAGACAATTAATTGATTTATTAATGTCAATAAATAGTCTTTCTTGAGCAGCAATACAAGAAGTTCCAAAATCTTTCAAACACATTCTCAGCTAAACAATTAGAGTTAGCAATTAGCTTTCATCTATAAACCTATTGTTACGATCAAACTCTGTATTGCATTGCTAACGTTTCCTGCAGTGGACGAGGACGGAAAACTGTGCATTTCTGCAAATTTATGTTGTGCTTGTTGGGCAAATGTATTACCTCCTACTTGTAAGGGTTTTGTTGCATCTGTGACAACGAGAGTAATCAGCATCTGCTCGAGTAAAATGCTGCTAAAGCACCAATCGCACAATCGTTAACTCTAGACCTAGCTAATACTCCAGGTTTTTACTAAGTTAGAACCGGGTTTTGGGGGGCATCCCTGATCCCCATCGTACAATTTGTTATGCCAAGACTACAAAGATACTCAAAAGGTGTAGAGTTCTTGGAGCGACACTGGTCAGGAAGTGTGATGCTACCGGTAGGAGGCTGAAAGCATAAAAGACATGTTTGATTCAAGAGCACGAGTCCTCCACCTCTCCCTTTACTTTTACAATCTTCTCTTCTGATTCTGATTTTCCCTTCATCCCTTTCTCGTCTCACCACTCCTTTCTTTTGCTGCATCTGTCCTTATGTCTTTCTCCATATCATGTCTCTCCCTCAGTCTCCCTCAGTCTCTCTCTCTCTCTCTCTCTCTCTCTCTCTCTCTCTCTCTTTCTTCCCTGCCTATATACCTCTCCTTCATATTTCTCCATTAAGCAGGATTTTTAACCACCTCTTGTATCTTCTATTAACGAAAGTTCTGCATCGTTTACCACGACCGGCTATCAGTCACTGTCACAGAGCTACAGCCCTCTCACACACACACACACACACACACACACACACACACACACACACACACACACACACACAAAGACCATACATGCCTAGATAGATATAGATACACAAACAAAAGGGTACCACACATGTACCCACAATGCTTAGCTAGAAATCCACATCCTTCATGACACACACACACACACTCAAACCACATTGTGGTGAGCAAGAATCTATTTGTCACTGTGTGTCAGAGGAGAGAAGGGGTGGAGGGATGCTAATGGAGAGGTGGAGAAAAGAGAGAACCGGGGTAAAGAATGGAAGGAAGCGTGGAGTGATGGAGGGCAGAGAGAGTGGAGAAGCAGTAAAGAAGGAAGGGTCATGGGGTTAAGGATGGAGGTGTGGAAATAGGGAGGGGAAAAGGGACGGAGGGAGGCATGGGAGGAGGAGAGAGAAGGTATCATCAGTCCTCTTTAGCTTCCATTAAGAAGATTAAAGTGAAGACTGCCTGTTCTTCTTAACCCTTTCCACTCCCTCTGTGTTGGACTAAGAGATTCTGAGCTCGCTTCAAGCACGTTGGAAAGATGATCAGAGCGCCATAGATTAAACAAATCGAGTAACTCGTAAGAAAAGCTTAAAATGCTTTGTTATAAGCCAATGCAGCTAATCATAACTGTACACATTTCTCATAATTTCAGTGAAAGAGCAAGGGATGCAAAGAGATGTAAATCACTTTGGGTGGCAACAATCAAGGCCAAGAAGTGTTGAAAATGTTTTAGTACACGCGGAAACATTAACGCTTATCCCTCTAAATCAAGACTCCAGTCTATTTTCTTTTCATTCTGGAATATTCAGGAAATGGACTAAAATAACGAAAAGAACTTGCTCCTTGAAAGTTTCGAGATTCGAGCATAACTCAAGTACAGCAGAGCTGATTATTAATCAGTCATTTAAAGTATTGTTATCCTTACTGTGTTTTGATTAAATGTCACAAAAAGTGTTGGGCAGTGGTGGCGTTACTAGTTTAACTACATTTCTCAGTAGCGTAGTGGTAGCGTGACGGTTTCCTGATTCACAGTGTTTCAGTAGCTTACCTCTTTCATTGATCATGTAGTGAGGTATAGCGTATAACATTTTCTCATAGACTTCTATATAATGGTATAATGGTTGTGTTGAAGACGTTGCTAGCATGCGGCTGGTGCTAAACTGTAAGATGACGAACCTCCGAGTGTGAAGAAGAAGGGTCATTTGCAAAAACAAAAATGTCAAACTGGAGAAGCGACAGGGTTCAGAAACTTCTGTTGGTAACGGCTAATGCCGGAGCCGTCAGTTCGCGGAACGACTCGGTTGTTTATGAGCATTTACGAACTCGCTACATGACTGCGGTGTAATCCGTGCGCTGTCCTTCCATCTGCACGCTCTACCCAGCTGCCAACCCTCACTTAAACCAAACAAATGAGATATGAGAAAACATCTTTGAATCTGCAACAGGGGTCAGCAACCTTTTTGCCATTTTTAAAAAATTTTTGTAAATCAACAATTATTAACAAATAAGTTTAAATAGGACATCACTTTCAATGTTTTAAATGCATTGCATCCATATAGGCAACGTGCATCGCACCATTTTCTCCCATAATCAGGACTATATAATTATATATGAGAGCTCTCAAAGAAGACTGCCGTCTAGGGGTGGAAGGTATGAAAGGTATAGAAAATACACTTTCATGAATTTGCCATAGATGAATTTTTACTGATTATAAGTCCTTTGTTGTTCCTTTTCAAAGCAACAAGCAGAAAATGGCAATCTGTAAAGTATTTTGATAGACAGTGGTTGCAAAGAGCAGTGATACAATTTATCTTTTTATATCACCTCAAATAAGAACATGTTCGGGAAAATGAGGAAAGCAAAAGATTGTGTCCTCTTCAAACGGGAAAGTGTGTAGTCGAGCATGCAAACATTTTGTATTCTTTGTATTTTGTATTCTGCAATAATATATATATTATTGCATTTTTGTGCAATAATGTCCATAAAATACCTCTAGGCCTACTAAGAGAAACAAGTCCTTGTTATAATAATAGCATTAATAACATATTACAGTAATAGCTGCCATGCAGTTGCCAAACCAGTGCTTCACCCCTTCAGAATCATTCAAATTGACATTTTAGGGAAAATGAATATACCGTGATGTATACTGTTAACATCTGTGCTTATCCGTGATGTAAATTTTAGGCCATACCGCCCAGATCTATCTTTAAGAAAACATCCACATCTGAGTTAACCCTACCAACCTCCTACCAATCTCATTCACCACCATTAAACTTAACACATTCTGAGAAGAATGCAACGAGCACCAGCCAATGAGAGGGAGAGTAGGGCGGGTCTTTGCAGATGAGGGGGGGGGGGGGGGGGGGATCACCAAATAAACAACCATAAATAACAGGCGACCCAACTGCCAATGGCTGTGAAAGAGGTCATTTGGCATGCAGACGAGAGGGCACTAAAACATTTCCAAAAAAACTGTTACACAATTATCGCTAGCGTGCCATTGGTTAATTAAGCTAACACCTGCCCAAGGTTGGCTGAGATTACTTCATCCAAGAAACCAATGAACATCGTCCCTTTGAGGAATAATAATGATCAAGAAAAGAACAAACTCCAAAGACAGAGGTGTCTTTTGCTCACACTGAAATGACAACTGTTCATTCTCCCAACTGTATCATTTGACTCTCTATTGTGATGAATTGTTCCTGTTATCATTCTTCGAGCTTCCCATTCATTCTCATCAAGTCACCATCTGACCCATCCTCTTAGATTCTTTTTAGATTTATGCTCTTTTGTTTTGGAGTCACTTGTTAGTTAGATTAAGGTTATCATGTGAGTATTAGAGAACAAATTAACAAAGCCCCAGAGTTTAATTCTGTCTTTACATTGATTTTTTTGTTCTTCGAATGTCATTTTTCTATACTGTAACCGCCATAATCAAAAATTCCATTAACTTCATTGTTGTGGGGTGGTGGTAGAAGTTTCAGTGGCAGACATGTCAGATGTGTCTGCTGAGCTCAACTGCTCTTTGTGCAAGATAAAGCAGTTTGATCACTGGTTCAGAATGACTTTGTTGCTCTGGCTAACAGGTGCTAACTGGCTAAATCTGGTACATTACATTACATAACATTACAGTCATTTAGCAGATGCTTTTATCCAAAGCGACTTACAATAAGTGCATTCAACATTGGTAATCAAAAGAACTACTAGTCACCAGAAGTCATAAGTACATTTCCTTTTCCAAACAAGCATCTAAGAGCATGAAGCAGAGCATAATTCAGAGCCAAAGTACAGTGCAGAAACAAAGAAAAACAGTTAGTGCAATAAGTAGTTGTTGAGCTTGCGGTAACTTAAGAGGGGCATGTGATTGGCTAAAGTGGCATTATAAAATATAATGTTACGTGAAATGATAAACTGACTTTTTAAATAAAAAGGTCTAATATGAAATAAAATTTGAGCTGAAATGAAATAGCATTTGTTATGTTAAGTTTGAATAATTTCTTAAATGGTTTCACAAATTATTGTTTCATTCATGTAATTCACATAGTTGATTAATATGAACATTTTTGGTTTAATTCTTTTTTTATTTAATATTGAACACTTTGGGAATCCATGGTCGGACATTGAACATTTCTTGTTTTGTAACTGCCACAATGCACATCAACATTGTAACAATATTATTAGTTTTTTTGTTATTCTTTTACATTTTCTTCAATTAATATTTTGTTTGAAATCATGTAATTAAAAAAAAAGTCTATAAAATCTATAAAATGTTAAATGTCTTCCGACCACTCAAAGCACTTTAACACTACATGTCATTCACCCATTCACAACCATTCATACACCGATGGCACAGCCTTCGGGAGCAATTTGGGGTTAAGTGTCTTGCCCAAGGACACGTGGACATGGACAAGCGGAGCCGAGAAACGATCACTGATTGAAGGACGACTCACTCTATCAATGAGCCGCAGTTGCCCTCAATCAACAAAATCAATACCATTTGATAGCAAAAAACAACAACATTGCTTAACATTGCATTTATATGATATTTACATAAGGTCACATGGAAACAAAAAACATACTGTTGAGATTTAAAGGCTTCTTTTTTTTAATCTGCATCTGAGGTGAGGTTCAGGCCATCGTTATGCCTCACTTAACTTGAGGACCAAACATTCTGCTTCATGTAAGTGTTCACATAATTCATTAGTCCAGACATACCTACCTCTGTGAAGCACATACACACATAGTCGACAGGCTCATCTATATACAAGGAAAAACACACACACACACACACACACACACACGCACACACAACACACTAGGACCACACAGAACATAATACATTTTAAGGATGTGCAGCAGATTGAGATTTAGATCTCTCTCTCTCTCTCCCTTGGACTCTTTCCTGATTTGCACACAAGCACCAGCATGAATGCGTAAAATCACACACACACACACACACACACACACACACACACACACACACACTCATGTAAATCAAATCTCTGTTGGCTGCCCAGCTTTGTCTTTGTAGTCTTATGCAAATGACCAGTTAATAAATGCTGGCTAATGAATTCATTACATGCTATCTGACACACACACATACACACACACACACACACACACACACAGACACAGACACAGACACACACACACATACGCTCACCTGATGTGATTTGCATAACAATAGACCAGCTTTGGCTCGATGTTCCTCCTCATTTAAGGACATGGATAATATAATATAATGTTCTTTGTCTAAAAGTAAAAAATACTATCAGTTGAATTGCTGCAACTACAAATAATAATGTACTTTAACAAATTAAATGGGGATATTGGGGAATTCTTATTTTTATTATTCTTATTTTAATTCTTTTGCTATATTATAATGCTTAAAAATATTTCTGGAGGCAGGAATCATGCTAATCACAATAACTGAGAAGGCACGTTTTGATAATGTTTCATATTTGACATTTGTCAAATATGAAACATTATCGCAAAAAACGTGTTGACATTGTACATTTCTGCAAACCGAGGATACGTTGAATAATTAAATTGTTGCATTGCATCAAAGCAAATGACGTGATACAGCTAGCAATGCACAGAGTAGGAGGGGTGGTGGATGGGTCAAACATACACAGGACTTTCACCCAGGTGACTTCTATTTGTGTCTCTGGTGAAACTAAATGTAATCATAGACTTTTTATGGACTGTTGGCTCTACGTTGTTGCGCTATGTTGTTGTGCTACGTTGTTATGTTGTAAAGCTGCGTTGTAAATCAGCGTTGTAAAACTGTGTTGTTAAGTAACGTTATGTTGTAAAGCTGCGTTGTAAAGCTGCGTAGGAACGCTGCATTGTAACGCTGCATTGTTACGTTATGTTGTTACATAGGGTTGTTACATATCGTTGTTACGTCGTTACGTTAATGTTTTAACACAAACTGATATTTTTTCTAACCTTATGCAAGTACTTTTGTTGCCTGAACCCAACCAATCATTTTACAACGTTATCAACGTGGGCTTGTGTTTTGTGCAAGGAAACTATTCATGAAATATAGTTCTGGTTCAAGACGTTGACGTTCAACTTATCCCATTTTTTTAACGTTGAATAAACATAAATTAGGAGTCTCAGGTGTAAGAGCCAAATTCAATTTGCTGTAAAGTATTTACTTGTATTTACATGTTTAACTTCAGTCAGATCTGTTGCTGCTTTGAATGTTGAATGTTACAAGGATGTTGTTATCATTTGTTGTGGTAAGAAATACACGTAAGTGACAGACTGCCGTCACTTTAAGGACACTTTGCTACAGTTAGTTACGGCTGTTAGTAGTAGCTGGAGCAGAGTGGAGCCACACAGTTTTCCGACCTTGTCATATGGAACGTGCTATGTGGATTAAGTTGTGGAACAATGTGTATAACCTGTGGATCTGTAAAGTGTGTTTAGATAATCTGCGTACTTTTACGAAGAAAGGAAGTTGTTTCACTAACTTGCGGTGTCGGTGTGAGCTATGTGCATTGGACCAGAAACACGCGTCAACTTAAGGTTTTGCACTCTGCTAAAGGTTTGGACGCTACATCAGGGATTGCTAACCCAAACCAACGACCGATGACTTCCACAACTCTGACCCAGAATGGTCTCAATAATGTTCCCAAAAGCAATCAAGCTCTCATTTAATGTTCCCAAAAGCAATCAAGCTCTCATTTGCATCAGTTTAATTCTGTGAAGTCTTACAGGAGTATAATGTCTACGTAATATCCTATATTCTGTAAAACTACCCCCTTTGCATCCTTGTATTTAACGTATTCTGCCAAGACAATTTCCTGTGTTGAAAGTATTTTCACAGATCTCTTTGACATAACAATTTCACAGTAGATGAGTCATCAGTAATAACACTGTTGGTTCATTTATACAAGTGTGAAGCTGTGTGGCAGCAAATCCAAATAAGCCACAATGTAAAGATGTGCTTAACCTTTAAAACCAAATTGGTGGATATAATCTCAGGATATAAATATATCTTTATGATCTTTAATAGTGTAGTAGTATGTCGTTAGAATGCCACAGTTTTTAGTATACAGTGGTCTTTCCCAATACAGCAGCAATGTGCCACAATAACACTCACTACTCCCACTGCACCTATACTAACAATAAAACATGTCTGCTATATCTTAAACTATGGTAAATAGTTTTTTGCCGCTGTTTTAATGCTCTGAATATCAAATTTAGTACCATTACAACAGTTAATCTCCCATCCAAAAAGCACTAATGCGACCAGAACACTTGATTCTGAGGCTCAACTCTCACTGGCGCCCCAAACAAAAAACACTGTAGTAGAGGAGTAGATGTAGCATTCGGATCTAAGTCATATCATTTTGTGTTATGTTGTGTTTTTAATGTTAAATATCAATTTTTTTCAAGTGTAAATACACCGAGGTTTGGTGTTTGACTTGGAATGAGAAAAACAGTTCATGAATTTTGAAAGATGTCACTGAATGAATTTTGTGTCAAACACTATAGTTTCTAGACAGGTTTATACTGTACAATGCATGCTGGGAAGTCTCAATATTTTTTAAGACACTTCATTTGATGCGTTTATTGGACATTCAGTAATTTGAAGCTCATGATCATAAATTCACTCACTCAATGTTGTTTTATATATATATATATATATATATATATATATATATATATATATATATATATAACAGCAACTAAATAAAGGTTTTCAGGAATAAGAATAAGAAAGTGTCCGTGTCTTTACTGATTAAAATGTATCATATTGAGAATAAAATGCATGAAATCCTGGGCACGAAGGGGTTAATTATTTTTAACCATACACAACAAACTGACTTGCGAGACAATGTGAAAGCATGAAAAATTACATTCATTAGGAACAAGCACACCCACACCCACAAATGCGCGCACACACACACACACACACACACACACACACTGACCTGAACCATATTGTTGCCTGGACAAACTACATCAATGTATTTTTGTATGATACAGCCTGAAGCATTTCTCCATTACCATAATAATTCATGGTAGTAATTTTCTGTGTTTTGCTTCTGCAAGACAGACCTCAGAGAGAGAGATCCTGTGTCTCCCCGTCCTCTCTGCTCTATGATCATTCTTTGTGTCAGGCACTGTGACCTTTGACCTTTAACGTTCATATAAAGCCGGAAGGTGATTCATTACTCCATCTACCCTGAATTCTGTGTAAATTTAATTTTGTGAAAGGATCGCTATTATTAAAACCAAAACAGACGGATCCAAAAACATTAAAACCCCGAGGGGTTGAAATCCCTATTTCCTATTAAAGAAAGTTTTAAGAAGAAAGATGCTAATGTTGTGGCCCTTCTGGTATCAATGGAGTGTTCCACAGTCTCTAATGGGCTCTAACAGCCAGAGGCCCGGTTACATTTGCATCCACCGATCTAAGAGAACTCCCAAGCACATAAGGGGTCAATAAATCCTAGATGTAATTTGGTGCAAGGCCATTTCGTTCTTTTAAAGTGATAAGTACAATTTAAAATCAATACGGTTCATAACAGGCAGCCAGTGTAAATTGGCTAGGGAGCTCTGGCTGAGACCAGCATGACGGACAGTAATCCAGACAAGAGGAAAAAAAAAAGCACGTACATCAGGAGGACCGAAAAGATCAGATTTTGGAGATTGCTTTGAGCTGAAAGAAGCATGACTGAACAGAAGTCTTTACTTGAGCAGCGAAACAGAATTCTGCATCAAATGTTTCACCAATTTACAATTTAATGTGACACATTTCTAGCAGCCTGATTCATATTTTCCGTGAGGTAACCAAGCTGTCTGTGAACCAGGATGGTATAGAGTTGGTCGGACCAATGACCATGACCCAGTTTTGATCATGGTTTCGGTTAAAGTAAGTCCGCTTGTTACGTAACTTGTGTACGCAGCGCTAGTTAAGTACAAAAACTACGTAATAACAATGAAGGTAAAATAAGTAAAGGTTGACTTGTTTTCACATGGGACACGAACAGCGGTCTTCTGGGTGAAAGTCTTCCACCAAAGAAGAAGTCTGAGAGTCTAGTTTGGCTATTGTCTCAACTGTTCTGTGGGGTAGGTTTTTTCGCCCGTCTGGAACATCAAACATGGTCTAACTACACAGGATGGGAGGAGAAAATGAAGCACTTTGATGAGCTTTGAGAACATTGGTTTGCCGTAGCATTAGAGACGTTTCCTCGTCATGATTCCGCCTCAGCTCAAGTCCTCTGACCGTCACTGCAGCAAGGCTGAAGAAGAAAGTACACAGAAAGATTAAAAAAAACCCACCAAAGCAACAGTTAGTTCATTAATTAAGAGCGCTTTGTTACGTGACCTTGCCATAAAGGCCAGTTCTTTGTGTGTAGCATTCAGTTAATCTCACATCCAAAATTCTGGCATAAAGCAAGATTCCATTAAGAGCGGTACCTGCAGAAATTAATCAGAAAGGCTTTTTTTTCCTAAAGTAATCCCAGAAAAAGCAACATTTTTCACTGTAAATAGGAGTAATGGATAGCTACAGATTAGATAGAAACAGCGGTGCTAGTCAACCCTGTCTCCTCATTCAAATCACACCTTATGTCCTCATGCCCTGTCTCACCACCTTTCCTCACTGGGCACAAGTCTGTCAGGCCATCCAGTGATGAACTTATAGGTGCTCAGTTTTATGTGAACCAATTCCTTTTTTCTTCTTTTTTTATGTACTTTTATTAATGTAGCAGATTACGGTCTTATTTACAGTAATTTTGTGTTGGGTTTTGTTAAATTACAGTTTCATCACATTTACATCTTTTAGAATTCGTGAACTTTCTTGAAATCCATCAGACAGCCAGAGATTATAAATAGTAATTATATTCAGAGATGCTTGAACGTGATTGGTCGATACTACTTGGACTAAACGGAAAGACGAATGCATCGGACACTAAAGTCTTGTCCCATTGCTTACAATAATTAATATCACTCAAACTCAACCACTAACAAACCTCTATTTATTAACACTCCATTTTACACCTCAGCATACTATTGTTAATAACTGTTAATTTATGCTAAAAACGGAATTCTTCTCCTCATGCAGGTGACAGTTTATGATCAGATGTCCTTCTTGGACTGGATGAATGCTGGACGTCTGGACGTGTCTGCTGGAGATCACCGGGGACGGATCAGATGTGTTGGAAGAGAGTTCAGGACATACAGGTGTGGTGTGGATGAGAACAAATGCAGATTATGAAACCCGTAAAATCCAGCAGGTATCTTCTCATATTGCTATTTTCTAGTGGCAGCAGGTGGTAACTGTTTGACTTCTGAGGGCTCGATTACCCAGAAAACCGATGTCGCTGTTGCAGTTTTGAGTACTGTTGTCATAAATTGTGTTTAATTTTCGTTTGCTGGCGATTTTTTATTTTTTTTTGCCTCTCCATTTAACCCCAGTGCATGCTGTTTGCCCACAGGGACTGGCCAATCAGGAAGCAGGAGGGCCACGGGCACTTCCTGTCAGCAATCAGCGCCATTCAGGTGTGATGGATGGATACGACACACACACACACACACACACATATACACACACATACACAAAGCATCACCAGTTTTTCATAAATCTTCAAACACACACAAACACACACCTGCAAAGCAATTTTTTTAAACACACACACACACCACAGAGTGGTTGAAGTTAAACAGTGCTTAGTGTGTGACACAGCCATCCATTACACTAAAACAGGAGTGCGTTTGCCAAAACCTGACACTGTGCAGACCCTCCGTGTGTGTGTGTGTGTGTGTGTGTGTGTGTGTGTGTGTGTGTGTGTGTGTGCGCTTGTATCATACGTGTATTAAATCTTTTGACGATTTACTTGCTCTAAGCCTCACTTTTACCCCTTAATTCTACCTTTCTCTGTCTGATCCCCGGTCTCACTCTGTCACACTCTTCCATCTCTTTCTTGATTATTGATTCTCTCCTGTCCATGTTTCTTTTTTATTTTTATCTTTGAGATTGTAAAACATATTCTACTTTGATCGAG
>NW_027176728.1:290772-303272 GCF_023349555.1 Cebidichthys violaceus
GCCGCTCACATTGGAGATCGATGCGTGGAGGCCCTCCTAAGGACTGTACGGTGCGCACCGGGCTTTTAAAACTAACTCCAAAGTAAACCCTCCAACAGCATTAGTGGACGTTAAAAGCATTGAGCAGTGTGTGAGGGTCTGCTTAGGGCGTTAGTATCGTAAGTCCCACAAATCAAGTGGTTCGCCAGTCATGTGAGTCGTTAGTCAGTCATTGTTACTGTCAACCACGATTGTTTCCTAAACCGAACCGAGTGGTTAGGACAACTGACGAAAACTGACGAAAACTGATACGCCGTCCCTCACACGTCCCAAATTGACACCAGAGGGTTACCTAAAGCGCCATAGTTTGAAGCGTATAAGACCACTGACCAAGCTGCCTCATTTTGCGAGTTACAATCGCCTTCATAAAAGACCCGTATCAATGTTTGAGCTTTTTCTGATCTGGAAAATCCTGCCGTCGATTAAAACCAATTAAAAAAAATTGGTTTGTGCTTCGGCTTGTAAATGTTCCCTCGTCACCCCACTTTAAGATGTGTGTGTGTGTTACAAACATGGGTGCCTTTGAGTTGTAGCAACAAGACATGGATGTAGTTGTTCTGTTTCCTTCAATAAAAACACACACAACAAAAGGAAAAAGAAACACACATCCATCCTGCTCAGTTAAACTAGTTCACAACCACGTGCCAACTGGAATCTCACCATCACTCATTTATAGCCACAGCCATTTTGTATGTCAGGCTGCCTTAGTGCATTGTGGGAGCAGGATGAATGTTTATGGGGATACGGGTCTTCTACCTTGTGTGTGTGTGTGTGTGTGTGTGTGTGTGTGTGTGTGTGTGTGCGTGTGTGTGCGTGTGTGTGTGCGTGTGTGTGTGTGTGTGTGTGTGCAGTCAGCAGGAGAGGTGGAAAACAGCAGTTGCCTCTGCGGAGAATCGAGATACACAGTGGGCTTGTTCACTAAGAAAATAGATATCATTAGCTAGCTGCTGCACACACGCACGCATGCACGCACGCACGCACGCACACACACACACACAATATATATCATTAGCTGGCTGTTTAGTATTCATACCCATCCACTCTACCTCTCCTGCACACTCACGCCGAGGCAGAAATTAGCCAGCAGCACCTGACACTCCATCATGATGTCACAGCGGGATTTGGGTGTGTAGGTGTCCATCTGTGTGTGTGTGTGTGTGTGTGTGTGTGTGTGTGTGTGTGTGTGTGTACCACATTAGAGGCTGGGAGGAATAAAAAGCCTCCAGCCATTAGCTACCTAACACACCCTCTGCTTTCTGGAGGGAGAGACACAGAGAGACAAAGAGAGGGAGCGAGAGAGAGAATGGATGGACATTCAAGAGAATAGTTAGACATACAGTGGAAAAGATGATTAACAAAATACTTGTAGAACCCTAACTGTTTACAATGTTTGAGACAAAGGTTGCTTTTTCCGAGGGTGTACATTTTAAACCTTGTATATAATGTACAATTGGTCGATTTTATGGCAAAAACTATTATATATTTCAGCAAACTTCCAAAAAAAACAACTACATTTAAAAATAAAACCCCACCAAAGGACTTTAACTCAAAGAAACAACACGAAAATGCAAAATACTGACCTACGAACACATCAAAACTATTCATACAGTCAACAATATCAATTTGAGGAGGACCAACTACCAGTCAGTCTGCGGTAAATTGTTGTGTAAAGTAAGCTAGTGTTAGCTACTTTTTCCTTTTAGCGAAGCGTTCAGAGTGAATTTGCAGCTACACTGTATGTCTAGGGCCTTTATTGTGAAAGGTAAAGACGTAGGAGGACCTCGAGTGATTGAAAGTGATAGTAATGAAGTTTGACATCTTGGCTTGGACTACGGAGCCGTCGTGTTTTGAATATGTCCGTTCTGTATAATGTTTACCATGTTCATTATTTTACTAAGTGTTAGCATGCTAATTTGTTTTACATGTATTTATAATTGAACAATCTAAAGTATTAGAGTTGACATTGTATGGGAGACAAAGGGGTTGCCATGTTAGCGTTGTCATTGTGAGCGTGTCATCATGACCACAATGAGTTTTACATTTTCAGCCCGACTGCGAAGGTACACAAAAGTTCAACTCAAATTTGATCTGTCTTACAATTTGGTTGTTTATGGCAAAACATAAATAATGAATGCAGCCATACAGAGCTGCTAGCATTGGCTGCAGGTGATCATTGTTATTTATAGCATGTAACCTGAAACCTGGAAAGGAGTCGGCATTTCGGCACTTCCTGTCCCCTCATCTTGAAGTCAATGGGTTTTTTAATGGGTTTTTGTTTCAATTTTATACGTTGTTATTATTATATTATATATGTAGAACATTTTGTATCAGTAACACGTGAATTTAAATGAGACTAAAGAGGCTTTTGGGGACAATAAATGTCATCACGTCGAACACGACTGTGCCTTTAGCTTAGTAGTGATGACGTGAAGCCATGTGGGCCCGGTGTAGTTCATTTATAGCCAAACTTTAGCTTTTCACTTTTGGCAATTCCCATTTAAGTTTCAAAAATCATAAAAGTGCTGTTCATTTGTGAACATTATCTCGCCAAACAAAAAGTTGTAAATGTCGTCAACTTTTGTTTGCTACAGAGCTTATTTTCTACAGTAATATACAATCCGATGGAGAAAGCCTCGGGCAATGCTAACTTCCTGGTTGACCTACAAGAACACTCCTTAATGCCAAACACTCAAATGACTTATAGCTCACTATCAACTCAAGTATAACCCCTTTGTGTATTTGGGATCGCACTAACTTAAATAAAGGAGGTAAAATGTTGTTTAGAAGAACAGTACCTCATGTGGAAGAGCATCTAACAGCACTATGAGTAGGTGTGTGTAATCCCTACTTGATCCAGGTTTGGGTGCATGGTCATAGTAAGACTGAAGAAATTGGTCAAATTAAGACAAATGTTGAGAAAATCAACTTGTCTTCAGCTTCTGTTTGGATACTAAAAGCCTTCCAGTCTGGCCTCTGCCCGATACGACCCGGAGCTGTCCATAAGTGAACTATTGATCTGCATTGACGCCTGTGCTCTGTCAATGATCTCGACCTCAAAAATCCTCCAAGTGGAGAGGAGAAATTGACACGTAGGAGGAGAACTAGTGACATAAATGTATTAGTAGCGATATTCTAAATCAGAGTGAGGCCTGAGAAATGGGGCAGAAATCGACAATTGGGCAAAGACCATGGACGCCTCCCAAAAAGAGATGGCCATATGTAACAAAAAAAAAGAGAGAGAGAGGAGGGTGAAATGAGAGGGAACCCACAGGTAGGCAGACATCTGACACCCTTTAATAAATGGCCAAGCATAAATGTGGCAGTGACTGTTTTAAAAAAACAGAGGAGGTGGAGAGAGAACTGATAACTAAGAAGCCGTGAATGTAACGGTAAATTATGTGTCCAAAAGTATGTGGACACTTGCGTATGTGGTGTTACCACCCCGTATCATGACGGTGACCAACAAATCCAGGAATTTCAACAGAAGGCCCGATGTTCTGTGAATAACCGTCACAGTTTAGAATAACTGTGACGGTTATTCTAAACCTATTTTTGTGGTTTTGTTGCCTAAACCTAAGTCGAGACCAATAGATTGCATTTTGTGACTATTTCAGGTGTTAATCAAGTACGTAAGTTACTTAACATAAGTAAGATAAAATAAGTGATAGTCGACTATGTTTTACACAGGATACAAACAGCTGTCTCCTGGCTTAAAATCTGCGTTTGTGAAAGTCTGTCCTCGTCCCTAAGTGGACTTTCTTGTCAGTTGCTCGGACCATTCAATAATGATGCTTACGGGTTAACATTGGAGTTAGTTGACAGCCCAATGCCTCTCATACAGACGCTAAAGGGCGCCTCGGTGCCTCGGTATCAAACGCCGAGGGCCACTGACCAAGAGTCAGTATTTAAAGAGTTGGGACTGAGACCGGATAGGAAGGACTATATTGTCTAAAATACCATTGTATGGTGCATAAAGGAGAACAGCCACATGATAAAAACCAACACCCTAAAGATATGGCATCAATGTAATAGAGAATGTTATGGAAGAAAAAAAAGTAAGAAAGAAATTAAGAGAGGGAGAGAGAAACCGACAGCTTGCCGAATTATTGATGTCTCGTCAGAAAAATGACGTAACTTGGTAACAATATTAGTATTTTACCCTCTGGTCATTGCTAATATTGATGCTGTGTGAACAGAGATTGACTCACAAGCCCCATGGTTCAGTTCTTTAATTCCATTCAGTGTGTAACAATCAGTATTATGCATTTCCGCGTGAAAGGCTGCGTCTCAGAGGTAGGGATGACCATCGCTGGTGCACCCAGAGGAACTGTACCGTACCAAGACTTTCACTTCAACTCAGGATGTCCGACTTCTGGTGTAAAATCACCGAGTTGACTACCAGGACCACGAAAATGAAAAAATGTATGAGATGATTGTTGTCAGCCTGCTAATCATCTCTGATGACTCCTCCATCGACGGATGTAGTGACAAATCGTCAAATCCAGATTCTTTGTCAGTGCCTCTCTGATACTGATGTCTGTATGAGAAGCACCAGGCTTACAAACAACTCCAATGTGAACCCATCCACTTCATTATGATCCGCTCAAAGCAACTGACGTAATCAGTGAGAAAGTCTGCTGATGGCGGTAGGGAGGAATAGTGAACCAAACAAACACAGGACTTTCACCCAGAGGACCGGCGTCCATGTCCCGTGTGAAACCACCAGTATGTACGACGGTGTGTCACTGAGTCGCACGACTCTGCGTTTGTAGCTTAAGTAACGTAACGGACGCATTTATTTTAAGCTGACCCCTTATGTTTTCTCTCAGCCTAACCGACTAAACACAACGTTACCCTTGTGTTAAAACGTCCACCACGTGCAAACCTTCTGTGTCAAGATACGACGAGTAGGGATGAGATTACCTCCAGAGCATGGAAGAGGAGAGCTTTACAGCAATATACCACAACAGAAATGAGATGGTTTATATCTGTAAAACAGAAGAGCTGGTGATATATTGGTATATGAAATCTATCTATCTATCTATCTATCTATCTATCTATCTATCTATCTATCTATCTATCTATCTATCTATCCATCCATCTATCCATCTATCCATCCATCCATCCATCCATCCATCTATCCATCTATCTATCTATCTATCCATCTGTCTATCTGTCTATCTGTCTATCTATCCATCTATCCATTTATCCATCTATCTATCTATCTATCTATCTATCTATCTATCTATCTATCTATCTATCTATCTATCTATCTATCTATCGCTATCCGTCCATCCTTCCTTACATTTTATTTTACCCCCCTTTTTCCTAGGACACATGATCTGAATGACAAGTCTTTCAATAAGTTGTAAATAACTGAAAAAAAGAACTGAATTATAATTGGAGGAGGGTAAAAGAAACGTGACGAGTAAACGAGACAATAACATCTCTATCCTCTTCTGAATCCATTGATCCATCTCTGGCTCTGCCTGATTGTAGCTGAAGAAGATGAAACAGACGTGACGGGGATGATGGAGAGACAATGAAAGTGATGAAAAGCAGGAGGGAGGAGTGCGCTGCAGGCGGACATGAGACACTTTGTTTCTCTTGCCTGACGAGTTCATGACCGTTTACACACACACACACACACATTACACACTCGTATTTGCATACACACGCTTGCTCAATATAATGTGAGCGCACACACACACACACACACACACTAGCAGGTATGGGATACACACACGGACTCAGCATGCACTCAGAAGAGGAGAGAGTGTATCTGTGTAGAGTCGGCACAGCTGCAGTCCTGGGTGGGGGGTCTGACACTGTACTGCCTCAGGGTAAGGACTCCAGTGCTGTGTGTGTGTGTGTGTGTGTGTGTGTGTGTGTGTGTGTGTGTGTGTGTGTATGTGTGTGTGTGTGTGTGTGTGTGTGTGTGTGTGTGTGTGTGTGTGTGTGTAGTGTTTCTGTACCCGTTTGAAATGCTTAAGACAGTATTGTGAGCATGTCCATCAATGTGCATGTGTCAGTGTGAGTGTGTGTGAGTGTGTGTGTGTGTGTGTGTGTGTGTGTGTGTGTGTGTGTGTGTGTGTGTGTGTGTGTGTGTGTGTGTGTGTGAGGGTCCTGACCCCCATCAGTCTCACTCAGGACTCACTTAACAGCACCAGAGGGGGCCACGAGCAACGCAAGCACCAGGACTGTGTGTGTGTGTGTGTGTGTGCTGTGTTGAGCAAGTAACAAACATAAACACAAACACACACACACACACACACCCAAAAACGCAGAGCTCATTGTTACTCATAGTACTGCTGCTGGTGCTGTTGGTTGACTCAGGTGCGGATTAAAACAGGGATGATGCTTCTGTGGAGGAACATGTCAACGACTTTGCGAACACACAGGTCTCAGAGAAGTGTGTTATGGGTAGCTGTAGGTCGCAAAGGCAACAGATGGTGCGGAACTGCATGCCAAGCGAGCTGATTGGTTGATCCAACATGATAGTTAGTACTGCATAGTACCACCGGATGGGACCTTCCAGCAAAGCTGAGGGAAATAAATTCCTCTTTGAAACGTTTAATTCATTTTTAATACAAATTTGACAATGTAGCCTTTTTGTTTACACCGTCACCGGGATGACATTCTGGTTTCTCCTACTGAATGTGTGCTTTACATTATGTCTACGCTACCTGGACACAGTGTGTGAAATGCCCTTGATTGACACTTGAGCCCCCTGAAGTTGTCACTAAAAATCCCTTTATTCACAAATATGAATAGTGAGTACAAGGGATAAGTACGTTATACCCCAAATCTATGGTTAAAACCCCTAGTAAGACAACTATTACTATCACTACTGCTTTTGAGTACTGAGTTTCTGTTCTGATACTGACGCACCTGGTGAATACCTCATGGTATTCACCAGGTTTTCAATTAACTCCAATGTAAAACCATCTGTGTCATTATTAGACGTCTCAACAACTGAAGTACTTTAAAAAGCAAGAAAGAGAGGAGGATGAACGGGTCAAACAAACGCATGGACTTTCAGCCAGGAGACCGCTGGGAAACCAAGTTTGACGTTGATAAATTTTACCGTAGTTTGGTTGTTGTTGCCTCATAACGGCCTCAAGTTTACTAACGACAGTTACGTAACAAGCGTAGCTGTTTAACCTAAGAAATATTAATATAAAATATAAATTTTAACACAAACAACAATCTTTTTTCGAAACCTAACGGATCCCCATCCCTACGCTTGGTTTATTGTGTAAAGTGTTCCTGTGATGAAATATATACGGTTTGCACTACGCTTAAACCAAAATGTGGTTTGCAATATGTACCATGCTAGCATCAAACTGTACTTTGATACAGGGACCCTCTTCAAAAACAGGGCCCCAAGATTACTAAATAAAGCAGGGCCCACTTGAAGGCCTTTATCTTGTCAGCTGATTGTATGCTTTACTGCGGCATATTCCCAAACAAAGTTAGAATTGGATTGCCAAAAACCTGTCGCTGTATTGAACCTGGAACTTTTTGGGGGCCCCTTGGGGGGTCTTGCCCCTCCCCACGTCCCCTGGTAATATTCTCACCACCAGCCTACAAGTATAACCACTGTGATTGCTACAAATATATTCATCCTTTATTTAGCCAGGAAGGTCCCATTGAGATACGAGACCTCTTCTTCCATGAAGTCCATGGAGCATTATGCAGTTTCACATAAAAACAATTTCACAATACATAAGGGCAATACAAGGGACGTAGTAGAAGAAGAGAGACATACGCAGGCCATACCAGCTGAATCTATAACACATTACATCTGAGTCAAGGATCATGTAAAACAGCAACACGTTTCCTTCAGGGCAGTTTGTAAGACATTTAAAGGTATTCAAAGAAGGGAGTACTTCCCAGGTAATGATATTATGCAGCTCACTCCATGCCCAGGGTGCATAAAAAGAGAAAGCAGTTTTACCAAGCTCTGAGTGCACCCTTGGGACATTTAAAAGAGTCTGATTCGTAGATCTATCCAGCGCTGGTGTGAAAGGATAAAAGGTTGGGGAGATAAGTAGGTACTTTGCCTAACAATTTCTTGGCAATGAATAGCAACATTTGCATTTTTTCTCCACTGGTAGAGAGAGGACCATTCTAAAGATTCATATAAAATGCATAATCAGTGCGTGAGGATGCATTTGCTACAAAAACGTAATGCAGCGTGATATTCAGAATCCACAATTTTCGAAGTAGGGATAAAGTTGCATTCACGTAACACACATTGCCACAGTCGAAGAAAGATAGAGACTAGAGACCATCTCTTGCAATGAGATCACACAACATCGAGAACCGTGCTCGAGGCCGCGAGCCCCAAAATTTTGTTGTGAAGTGACGTGTTTCTGGCGGTTTACCTAAACCCAACTAAGTTTGTTTTGTTCCCTAACCTAACATTCATTGTGTTGCGTAATGTCATCCCAACTGGCAGAAAAGGCACAAAAAATGCATCCAATTAAAATGATTTACTTTGAAAGTGAATGGATGTGGCAAGTGAGGATGCCAACGGACCACGCCCATCTTCAAACTCAACCTTCATTGTGAACTCAACTACACACCTGTAAAGTGACTGCATCTGTCATGGTTGTGACCAGGTGGCAACCTCCGGTTCTGTCGAGTGAAGCCAAAGTGGAAGTGTCTTAAAACTGCAGTGGGCGACTCCTCTGGTTGTATAGAAGTCTAGTCTAAAATGACTCTAATTCTCTCTTGATTTATTCCCTCAGTAAACATTGTAAACATGAGTTTATGGTCTCAATCTCTAGTTTCAAGTCTTCTTCAATACAGCATGATGTTCATTTAGTACATTATGGTCCATTTAGAGTCAAACAGACCATAAAGCAGGGTATGCTTTAGGGCGGGGCTACTGTGATTGACAGGTCTCTACCAGAGACGTATGCGGTGTCTCTACGTCACTCCTCCTAATTCCAAATATGGTAACTTCCGTTTATCGTTTGCAAAAAAACCCCAAAAAACTCGATGCTTCAAAACAGCAGTCCACAAACCAATGGGTGACATTACGATGACTACGTCCACTTCTTATATAGTTTGTGGTTGTGACGCTATCACAGGGTGGGGTGAAAACTTTTCTTCATGCAAAGGGTGGAATGTCAGTAAAACTTTGATAACCTCTGGTTTTACTGTAAGTGATGCTGAGGTATAGTTTTCTACTGAGACACCCTAATGGTGCGTTCACATCAAATTCGCGCCATTCGAACACCGTTTGTGTTCATTCGAGTGAATCGTGCTAGACACGCCGGATAGGGGGCGTGGCTTATCGCCCTGGAAGCCGTTCAACTGTCAGCCATCAACCATGGAAAAAATAACCTATATTTCTGCTTAGTACGTGTTGTGGAAGTCCCAGATATCCCGGGAAACTAAACGCCGTCATGTCTGGTTCATAACATAGTCCGGAGGAGCTCCGTGTATTTTATCGAGGTGTATTCACTGTGTCTAGCAAGCCACCCATCGACTGTTTACTACAGCTGAACACAAAATAAACTGATTTGGCTGTGATTTAACTGCAATAAACAGACAAATTGGGGCGTTTTGGCGTTTGACGCAAATTTGCGGCAATCGCTCCACACCATCGCAAATTTCCGTCACTCCAGTCTCATCGCGTCTGTGCATAGACTTTGTATGTAATCTACTCGCTTCACACGTTTGGTGTGAACATGGCATGACCCCACACATAATTTTTTAACCTATTCAAAGCCATTTCACTAAGGCCTATACGTATTTGTAAGAGCAGTTTGTGATAAATCAACTAATAGGGCTGCATTGTGCTGTTTAATGTACAAGGATTCGATGATTTCATTAGTAACTCGCATAACCACTGTTATAGTGCTATAGCCTGTTCTAAAACCTGATTAAAATCCACTAAGAGTATTATTATCAGATAAAATCTGTTTTAATTGGCTTTGGCTCTAACAGACAGCGTGGACGGTAATCATTCAAGTCAGAAGAAAGAGAGAACCAGAGCTGATTTCCAGGTGCTGGTTATGAGGTTGGAGAATAAGTTCTAATTAAAAACAGAAGCAATTGGATCTGCAATAATACTCACTCAAAACGTTTTACAACATAAGCTCATTGAGACACTGGCGGTGGAGGCTACCACATAAAGGAGGGATTCACACACACACACACACACCGATGGCACAGGCTTCGCGGTTCAGTATCTTGACAAAGGACTGCAGGGGACAGGCATTGAGCCACCAACCTCCTGGGTTAGAGGACGACCACTTATCACACAGAGCCAAGAGAGTGGATTTAAAAGAGCTCCAAGCTGCTGTACATCGACATCAGCCATTTGTAAGAAACAACCAGGTCCCTCTTAAAAAACGGCTTGTTCATTAAAATGTTCAAATTGTCTTGTAAAGATAAAACACTGGTTTTCTCCCAGAAATCCTTCAGTTCCTCACACAGACACCTTGCACAGTGATCATCAACATCTTGAAAAACATTTCCAACCTCAGAGAGAGTCTGTTAAACTAAGATCAAGTAGTGTGGATTTAACAAGATCTTTTGGGGTTGAACGTGGTTGGTTGGAGTTCCATACAGAGTGAGTCACAAATGTCCAGTACTGCGACTTACTACTACTACCGCTGCTGCTCACACTTGTGAAAGTTGGTGCAGCTCTGGGTTCAGTCTCTCAGACGTTCTTCAGCCTGGATTCCATCCAGCCTTCACTGCACACAGTATGCGTGGTAATGTGATATTTCTCATTAAACCAGGCAAAATAAGTCAAACAGACAGCGCCGAAACACACTCTGTGGACGTGTGTGTGTGTTTGTGCTGTGGTGGGCAAGTGGGTGTGTTCCAACAAGACAGGGTATTCATTAATTTGGGAATAATTGATTATCGGCTTGTTCCTTTTATTACTTGGGCTTCGAGGAAGTTTGCGTGTTCCTATTTTTTACAAATTCTACGTATGAAAGCCATGTTTGTAACGCCCCAAAAATATCTCTTCTATTTTCCTTCGTGCTTCAATGACCTATGACCCCCCCTTATGATTGTTTTCTTATATTAGTGGCGATTGATCTGTTTCTCATGTGGGCCTCGGTGGCGGTCTCTGTGGATAAGTGAGAGAAATGATGAGATGTAAAGTGTGAATTTCCATCCACAGGCCCCGCGGTGCCTGAAGGGAAAGAAAACACAGCGAACGCTATAAAGAGTGTGAGAAAGCAACACTTCAGCACTCGGCCTGACACCCGAAAGAGTGAAATAACAGCTCTTCTAGTTTGGAAATATCTGTCACGCTTCATTTAGAGGATGGATGCTGTTTTCAAACGGCTCCGCGTTCAAACGGTCCCAAGCGTTTACAGCTCGGAGTTTCCCAGCAAACCTTGAACAACACAATAAAGTGAAAGGAAAAGTTGACAATCATTTCAACCAAAGTGCCTTATAATCAGCCTGATTTCACAGAAATGAGTGAAAATGACCACAACCCATTAACACCTCATCACGTTGGGGTGGTATGTAATGTGTTGAAAATCCGGCTGGTCTCATCCATCAATCGCAACTACACTTACGAAAAATAATACGCCGTAATCACCACGTAATAGTGAACGAGGAACTAAAAAAAGGCTGCGAAAGGCCACACAGGGCGGGCGGGAATGGAGGTGGATGGGTCCAACAAACAGCGATCCTTCCTGCTATTACATCCCTATCGTCTTCTCTCCCTATCTCAAGCAACAACGGGAACAATGACTCATTTCCACACCGTACTTACTGACTTAGTTTGGGGTTTTTTTGCAGGAGAAAAGACCCCACATGTGTTTTGGAGAGATTGATGCGTTCACACCTTTTTCAACATCTGGCTAGAACGCGTCACAAACCACCTCCCGTTGTCGTCAAGCAATCAGATCTCAGTTTAGAATTCTTTTGGGATGTCAGGTCAGGTCCAACAAGTCTCAAGTCAAATCAAAGTCCTAAACTTGGACTTGGAGAGGATATCAAGCGAGCCTTTTTGGGCTTAATAGAGTACTGATCCGATGCCAGTGTTGTATAATAAGCTGTATGCCTCACTGTGTGGAAGAGGCAGGGATCATCATGTTATGCATCAGGTAACCTTTCCTAACTTTGTGCAACAAAATGCAACCAATAAATACATAGATATAAATTTAGTGAACTGGTATTCATTATAAAGATAACACATTGTACACCAGCACCGTTGTAAAAAAAATCGTTACAGTTACAGTTTAGATGTAAACCTTTTACATCTAAACAGCAACAAATTGGTCAGAAACTTAAACAGGAATTAAGATTCCAGCATATCATTTCAAAAGTATGCAAACGTAGGCTCTGCACTACATTGGATCCTTGATTTTCCAGTGCGGTGTTGCTGGATTTTGTTGAACATTGAACACATCCGAAGGAGCCGCCCACAGCGAGCCCTTAACCTCCTGCTCTCCACACAGACCTGTTACTCC
>NW_027176728.1:308272-315772 GCF_023349555.1 Cebidichthys violaceus
CCATTTGAGCCTTGTGCTTGTGCGTGTGTGATATTCAACTGGATAAATGGAGCGTGTTCCTCCTTTTAATTGAACAACTTTTCTAACCCTTTGAATAAGAAACATTTGCGTTTCACTTCCTGTGGTACAGCTTGGCAGAAACCGGTAGCTGCAGAATTGAAGGAATGAGACTTGGGTTGGCGTTCGCCTCATTCTAACCAGAATGGGACTGGTTCCCAAGTTCCAAGATTGTTACTCCTTCATCATCTTATTCCCTTGTGTATGTGTATTCAATGTGTCCTCATACAACGGTTCGTATGGTATCTTACAAAAAAATGTCTTGTTATTTTTCTTCAAATTTCCAGCAGCCATGAGAACGAAACTACTTGGTTAGGTTCAGAAAAAGATTGTGGTTTGAAAATCTACAAAAGTGTCTTTGCTTAAGTACAGAAGTTATGAGACAAATCAGTTCACTTCTGGTTTCCTCCATCTCCTGGGTGAAAGCTAGGACGAGACCTAAATAGGTATTTCAAAATACTTTCCTAAATCTAAAAAAAAAAAGTAGTTTTGTTGCCTGAACCAAGCCAAGTACTTCAGGATCTCTGCCTAAGTTGTTTCCCGTGAAGACGGAAGTTTATTTTGAAAAGATGGTATGCGTGTGACGGTGTTGCTGGACATTTGTAGGAAATTGCACAAAAAAATGAGGAGTGCATATGAGGATACGTTGCATTCTGCTATGGTTGGTGCAGAATACTGCAGACGTTGGTGGTAATTAGCAGAGGTCAGCAGCTAAGCTAGGAGACAGAAGTGAATGAGGCGCAGAGAGCTTGAGTGCCTTCGGTTGTGCGTCTGGCGCTTGGACCTTAATTACTGCTCGTAGGTCGAGTTCAGCTCTAAAGCAGAGCGGTTGATGCTTCTTCTCCTCTTCCTCTTCCTCTTCTCATAGTCCTTCTAAATGTCCAGCTTGCAAATTTGCACCTAATGAATGAGTTAAGCCCTGTGCTTTTAGAGAACCGGGACTGGTGGAGCAACGCTAGTGCTTCACAAGTAGAAAAGATCGGAGAGACGTTTGCCAAACATCTTGAGTTCAGTTCAGACATCTGTGCTTTTCTTCATCATGTTAATTGTCTCGTGACTCCTCTGAGGGGGGGGGTCCCAGCCCCAGGACGGAGCGCCTCATGGTTTACGAAGTCAGCACGAAAAAAAAAAAAACGCTCGCCCACGCAAACAACTCTAGACAAACACACGAAGTGACAGGATGTGATCACACACTGACAAAGTGAGGGAGTACAGTCATTCATGCATGTAGACACACCCATATACAAAACGATCGTATACACAAACACACTCACAAACACACTCACAGTACACACAGACAGGAGGCCGCCAGTTTAATTAGCCCGTAATTCCCCTTGATGCAGAGAAACAGTGTCCGCTCCCTCAGCGGCAGAATCATCCAAGATGAACCGGAGTATCTAAGTATGTTGACACCCAGGTATGACTCCGACATCACGAGCATGAAGCTGCTTCCACAGTAAAACAGCCTCCACTCTTCTGCTTTCAGGCTTTGTAAAGCCAGGCAGACACCGTACAGACTAGGCCTGACTTTAACCCTGAGTCCGTTGGTACTTTTTTTAAATCGGGATGATTTCTTCAACGCACTCTCACTAGCAACTGTTACGTCAGGAGGCGTGACAATTAGTGCTTGTGTCACTTGCAGTTTCCACTCGTTAGATGCATACAGTCTCTTTTCAAAATAAAAGAGAACGTTTACATTTTCGGTGAGGTTCAGGAAAAGATTGTGATTTTGGTCAAAATAACATCGACTGTATGCCAGAAGGTGACGTCATCATCATGACGTCACCGTTGGTTTGTGAACTGCCATTTTGAAGCCTCGAGTTTGCCGATTTTGCCGTCGCCATCTTGTAATACGAACGTCGCCATCTTGGTTTTTTTGTGCAACCGATGAACGGAAAGTGACGTAGAGACGCAGTATACATCTCTGCTAAACGATAAATGGACCACGACGTACTAAATGATCATCGTGCTGTATTAAAGGAGAGTTAGTTGAAAGCTGGATTTTAAGAACTTCCCCACGGGAAAACAAATTTGCAAATTTATATACAAATCAATTTTCTTTTCCCCCTGAGTTTATTCCAGGCAATCGAATTCCATGTTCATGTTGCACACATGTAAGGAGGCGGTCAATGAAAAAACTAAATGTATATATAAAGATAATGCACATGCACATTCATGCAGGAATTTAGACACACACACACACACACACACACACACACAGTGGCTTTTTATTATACTGTCAACAGAAGCCATGGTGACAGTGATGGATGGGGGTGGGAGCTAGGGGGGCCAGTGGAATGACCTCTCCACCAATGAGAAGCTGGCTGTGTGACCTTTGGACCAATCACAGCACTTCCGGGTCAAATGTGACCGGAGGGCAAGCGGCAGGACAATCCATCCGTCCGAGAATGAATGGATGGAGGAGAAAATGGAGAGAGTGAACCTCTGCAGCTACGTCGTACGCGTAGCTCCAAGGGGACTCCTTCGGTCACCGCAAACTACAAATTCTAGAATCAGTCGCTAAAGACAAGTCAGAACTCTTTAGACTATCACTGAGGAAGATTCTGGCTAAGACACAGGCCCTATAGAACCAAGGAAAGCAGAACGTTAGCAGCCATAAGTTCAACACAGTTGTTTCAAGATGATTCTACCTTGTTTCCCTGACATCTGGAGCAAAGGAATTAGTGATAGTTTATAGTTCACTGGAGCGTTTAACTATAACTTCAAAACATCAACTTCGACCTGCTAAATATCTGAATATTAATGTCGGCGTTTCAGCATCTCTCAGCTTTTTGTTTTGGTTGTGTGGCCCACAACGTAACCTTTGTTTTGTCTCCAGCAGCGTCAGGCTGCTGTGAATCCTCGCGAGTTAATGGAGACTAAAACAGAGCTGAAAGTGTGACGGTGAATATTCCAGTTTGATTCACCATGCGGCCACAAACACGTGCAGAACTTGGTGGAAAAGTGGAAAAAGTGATTTAAAAAAGCAGTAATTGTACACGATTATAAGTTGAATTCTAAATGCATATGCATAGATGGGACTATGCATTTGGTGCTATAGAGACTACATTTGACTGGAATGTCACAGGTTTAAACAATACCCAGCCTTATTGTGACTGTCACTGAATAACTGCCAGCATTTGATGCTCCTGAGCAAGGCACTTCAACTCCAAACTGCTCAACAGTGACCAGTTGTGGACACCTGAATGTAAGTAGATGTGTGACAGACAAAAACGTTAACGTTACCGTGTGTGAGTGTGTGTGTGTGTGTGTGTGTGTGTGTGTGTGTGTGTGTGTGTGTGTGTGCGTTGGTGGGAAAGTTAGCTTCGCCATACAGCCATGTGTTAAACATTACAACCAATCAGGGGTGTTACGCACACAGACACACACACACACACACACACACACACACACACACACACACACACACACACACACACACACACACACACATACACACACACACACACACACACTCAGATTGAGTAGGCAAATCACGGCACGTGGATTGCCGCACGGCCAAAGTGATGGATAGATGCTGGGACTACTTCTCTGCTTCCCATTCCACACCAGGCATATGGAAATTGCACACACACACACACACACACACACACACACACACACAGGTCTGTTTATTTACAGCTAGTGTCAGGCGTTTGAGATTGATTATAAATGAACACTGGCTCATGATTAGCTTGACCATGAAGGTGTGAGTGTGTGTGTGTGTGTGTGTGTGTGTGTGTGTGTGTGTGTGTGTGTGTGTGTAAGTGTGTGTGTGTGTGTGTGTGTGTGTGTGTGTGTGTGTGTGTGTAGGTGTGTGTGTGTGTGTGTGTGTGTGTGTGTGTGTGTATGTGTGTGTAGGTGTGTGTGTGGGTGTGTGTGTGTGTGTGTGTGTAAGTGTGTGTGTGTGTGTGTGTGTGTGTGTGTGTGTGTGTGTGTGTGTGTGTGTGTGTGTGTGTGTGTGTGTGAAATATGCCTCTAAAAGAGTTGTACATTAATGATGGGCTCTACATTTGTGCCGGGAATAATGACTTACTGTGTGTGTACGAGTGTGTGTGTGTGTGTGTGTGTGTGTGTGTGTGTGTGTGTGTGTGTGTGTGTGTGTGTGTGTGTGTGTGTGAGTGAGTGTGTGTGTGTGTGTGTGTGTGTGTGTGTGTGTGTGTGTGTGTGTGTGTGTGTGTAATATGACACAAGAAGAGATGCAGACCTCAGCCTTTAACAAGTGGTTGCAATTAGCTGTGTTTTGCTCATAAATTACACACTCTCTCACACACACACACACACACACACACACACACAATAACACACATGGCAGAAGTCAATCAGTTTACCCTACACACACACACACACATCTCACATATCATCATCATCATCATCATCATCATCATCATTTGGACCTGCTCAGGTTACTGTTTGTTTCTGTGTAGTTAGTTTCTAATATTCTTATGCACAGAAAGAAGTTATTAATTTGTAACTTTGTTCGGAAAAGCTTAATGTAAATAAAGTTATCTTCATTACACATCATCATCATCATCATCATCATCATCATCATCATCATCATCCTTTCACTTCATCAGGATTACATGTTGCAGGCTAAATACAGGTGGATGAATTGTGTCGCCTTTGTTCATGTAAAGTAATGCCCTTTAAATTAACAGCGGCTGTTGTTAAAGGAGTAGTTCATCATTTTGGGAAAAGATCCATCAGTCTTCCGTCTGTGTGTTAAGTCTTCATCATTATAAGTTTTCATCTTGTCAATTTGGCCACTGTAGTTTATTTTGACTCCATCCCACGTACGCACATCCCACTGCTGTCACAAAAATGTGTAATAATCTGTAGAAATCGTCCCCATTGAATGCAATATTCTAAGTTTGAGTGACTTCAAAATGTCAACGGCCAGCAGTTTTTAGGAACAAATCAAAGTATACAACATAAAGTATGCTCAGTGAGCACAGGTTTGGGTTTTGGTCTCTGTACAGACCATAGACTGTTATAAGAAGTGGACGTAGTCATCATGACTTCACTCATTGGGTTGGGCAACCGGAGGCACATGGCAGACCACCAGGGCGAGTTTTGGTTTTGAGGTTCCGGGGACTGTGGACTGCCGTTATGAGGCCGATTTCACAAATCTTGTAGCGGCAGAGAACTGTCAGTCATAGTAATCCCGCCCTAAAGCATCCCCTGCTTTATAGTCTGTTTGACTCTAAATGGAGCATAATCTACTAAATGAACATCATGCTGTATTGAAGAAGACTGTAAACTACAGATTGAGACCATAAACTCATGTTTACAATGTTTACTGAGGGAATAAATCAAGAGAGAAGTAGAGTCATTTTAGACTAGACTTCTATACAACCAGAGGAGTCGCCCCCTGATGGACACTAGAGAGAATGCAGGTTTTAAAACACTTCCACATCGGCTTCACTGGGCAGAACCGGAGGTTGCTGCCTGGAAACCATGAGAAAAGGATTCCGCTGTAATGTTAGCAGATGTTTTCAGGGTTAGGGGTTAGGACACACACTTCTTCCACTCGGATATTCACAAAATAACCACGTCTAGTAAAGACTGTCTCCACACGTCTTTACTATTTATCGTCTTTCTTTGGTGCAACAACAACTTTGGTACATGTTGGAAATTCATGGGTCAAATTGTTCAGAAGGATAAAAAAAAAAACGCTCACAAAATGAAAAGTAACTTTTTTGTAAGATATCGATACAAACCGTTGTTCTCATCTCAACATAAACCTCACTTCCTCACTATTGAGGGGAAAATGAATTAAAGAAACAATTTAATTTTACATTTTACTCTCTTCTTGTCTGTGCTGCTCAGAAACAACAGTGCAACACACACACACACACACACACACACACACACACACACACACACACACAGGCGTTTCCCACACACTCCACCCAGCTGCCATCACATGTCAGTCAAAGTCTTCCATAACCAATCACAGAGGCCTGTCATCCCCCCCCCCCCCCCTTTGTCCTGGACACCCTTTGGTCACTTTAGACAAGCAGAACTGACAGCCATTCAGACGACTGTGTGTGTGTGTGTGTGTGTGTGTGTGTGTGTGTGTGTGTGTGTGTGTGTGTGTGTGTGTGTGTGTGTGTGTGACACAGAGTGGTCACCGTTGGATCAAAGCTTACTAAAGCGTCGCGGTTGTCTCGACAACACACAGCAACATTGTGGTAACACCATTGCAATGATTCATTTTTCCCAGTTTTCCATAAACCACTCCCCCTACCTCAACGTACACACACACACACACACACACACACACACACACACACACACACACACACACACACACACACACACACACACACATACACACTGAGAGAGAGACTATCCTTTCCACTCAGTTTTAATTTCTTTTTTTGCATCCACAGAATTTGGACAGTGGTTTATGAGCGACACGCCTCCATGTTGGAAGAACCACAACTTTGAGAAGCCATCGGTCCCTTTTCACTGCAGCAATGAAATACATTAATTACTTACATTAAGACAATTACTTTTATGTATTACAAGTTTTCTGAAATGTTATGTTTATATATGCAAATGAGGCATTATCTAATTACAACTGTTGTCAAATTTAGGAGAAATCTACAAACGCAAATAGACAAAGTAGTAAATTAAACATGTAAATGTGTATTTGGGATGTGTCTTTCCACTAGTCTGAGGGAAGACATGTTATAGAAGCAAATCAGCCCCAAAATCTCTGCCTGTAGTGTTTCACCTTAATCATTAAAGTTAAACTTGTAGCAAAGCCAAAAAGAGTGGCGTTCGTATAGTTTCTCTTGATAAGCGAAAAACAAACGAATCGAACAAATCATTCCATCACCGAACCCGACGCAGTGTGGTCCTGTGCTAAATGTATGGGTCACATAATAGAACCCCTGCAGTACATGTTTGGTAGAACAGTTCTTGAGACGTGCACAGACAAGAGACAGACTGTAGACTGGCTTTCAGCACCACCCAGTGGTGAACAGGAGGAGGTGCACACACGGCTCAGCATGCTGGTAAAGAGAGTTTTTTGAAAACTCAGTATAGGACAGCTTCGTCACTCGATGACCTGGATGACCTGGAAAACATGGACGTAGAAATGCGACAGCGCTACTCGACCCTTGCTTTTTGAATTCTTTTTTTTGTATTTCTTTGTAGGTGTCGATGCAGCAGAATGCGGCACATTCAGCTGTGATTTACAGTCATTCTGTGTTGTGTTATGTTTTGACAATATATCAAACATGAAGTGTAAATACACAGAGGTTTGGTATGAATGAGATTACTGTATCATCACTGTATCAAACAGTAGATCATTTGACCAGCAAGGAAGAGGTTAAAGAAAGCAACTGAACTATACTACAGCAACGGCAAAATATTAATTTCAATAGTAAGAAATGTTACTTAAATTTGCAAGCAAACCAATATACATATATA
>NW_027176728.1:320772-438272 GCF_023349555.1 Cebidichthys violaceus
AGGCAAGGAACGCTTTTCAAAGTACTGAATAACATATGGAGGTCACAACAGTACACCATCAAGACTAAACTCAAATTGTATCAGACGCTGGAGAATGACACAAGAAGACCTCAACAGACTATCAACATTCCACACCAAGAGTTTAAGACGAATACTGCACATTTTCTGGCCAAACACCATCTCAAAATAAGAACTGTAGACATGGAGACCATCCTGATGAGAAGAAGACGGAGGTGGATAGGACACGTGTTGAGAAAAGACCCTGCTGATATTACAAGAACAGCTTTACATTGGAGGGAAATGAAAAAGAGGCCGACCAAGAAACACCTGGAGAAGAACTGTGGAGAAGGAGACACAGAGCCTAAGCCACTCATGGGGAACCATCCAGCGACTCGCCCAGGACAGATGGGAGTGGAAGACTTTTGTTGTTGCCCTACATGGAGGGGCAATGATGATGCTAACGGTCAAAATCAAGCCGCCCAACGTGGGGCTCGAACCCACGACGAGATTAAGAGTCTCATGCTCTACCGACTGAGCTAAAGATGTAGCGCATTGGTCTATGTAACAGACCACAATTAGCCTGAAATGCGCCCTAATTGCGCGGTTTTGAGTCCCGCTCGGGCCTGTTTTGACTCGTCGTGATCATCTAGAAATATGTACGTCAGCATCTAAAATAAACATAGCAGGCCTATGTTAATGCATTGGTGGAAAGGTGATTACATTTTCTTTTATTAATCTGAATCTTCAAGTAACTAAAGATATCAAATGTAGTGGAGGAAAAAGTACAATATTTGCCTTTAAGGTGCAGTGGACTAGAAGTATAAAGTGAAATGAAATACACAAGTAAAGAACAAGTATTTCAAAATTGTACTTAAGTAGAGTACTTGAGTAAATTTAATTAGTTACTGTCCACCACTGTTTAATTAAGAAGCCTGCAGACTAAAAACCTTATGTGATGATGAAGCAAACAATGAATGTGACAAATAGGAGGATTATTATTATTTATCAACATAGTTTGGAGTTCAGATAATCCTCTCTTGGGTAGATATTAAAAGTTGTAATTTTTTTGAGTGAAGTTGTTGTAATAACTAAATAATACTAATAATAAATAGGAAGAAGTTATCAACACAGATAAGTCAGTTTTAGATTTTTTATTACAGAAAAACAAAAATGACAATAATAATAAAGTGTAACATAAAGGACTTAAGGTATAAATAAACTAAAAGTAAAAATGTAATGTAATGAAAGTGCAACATAAATAAAGTGAAGAAATCAAGTAATCAAAATCAACAATTTAAATAATCGGTAATACAGTAAAAAATAAAACATATTCTGTGTACATAAAGCTTATGAGCGTTGGAAAACTGGTGTGAGATCATTGATCAGATGACAAGACGGCTAAAGTGAAGAGACGAGATGGTCCCAGATCAGATATCCAACAATGTTTTACACACGCTGCCTTAAAACAGTGACCGTTGTAAAGCCAAACTCTGTAACAGTGCAAAGAACTTGAAAACATACACTGGAGATGCTGGAGGGTTTTCATCTCAACCCCGCTTCTTCAGCATAGCCCTCCATTCTTCACATGAGTGTCAGACTCTGGACAGTACCAGGTCCCAAAGTACTGAAGGTGTGATGCTGTCTTTCTGTCTTTGTTGCACTTTCTGCAAAGGATCACGTCCGTCTTCTTCACCTACTTTCTCTTGACGGTTCCACTTTGCTCCATCTCCTCTTTTGTTCCCTGTACTGTTGAGTACCGTAAGGAACTGCTTGGCTGGATGTGTGAGTGGAAGGTGGCACAGAAGGTAAACTGGGGTTGGGGGAGTTCACAAACATCACCTGTGAGGGTCCAGCCACTATAGGAAGCCCCAGAGATGGAAGAGAAGGGGAAGGAGACGGGCGGTCCTCTTCTTGAGCGTTGCTTCTCCTGCACTGTTTGGTGGCAGGAGGAACAGGTGGGGCTCAGCCAAACTGCCAGAATGCAGAGATGAGCCTTTCTGCAGAGCTGCAGGGAGCTTCTCTGGTCCTGCTCAGGGTGCATCTGGATCTGGCCCTGAACCTGGGAAAACATAAAACAACCAATATTAATAAACAGATTGTAAGCAGCTGAACGCCGCTCCGCTCGCTCCTCTTTTTCCAAGACCGTGGCAACGTGAGCCACTGAGTCTGCCTCGCTCAGGGGCCATCCATCCCATAATAACACTTTTAACACATTGCATTTTCACAAGCATATCTGAGCATATCTTCATGTGAACATGAAGAAGTGAAAGAAGGCTCTCTCTATAACCAGTGTTTGTTTGTCACCACGGCGGAGCCTTCATATCTACGTATCAATGGAGATGTGAAGGGCTCATTGTAAGAGAAGGAAAACACTCATACAATAATAACTCAGTGATAGTACACTCATGAAAACATAGTTATCAATGTTGTATTTCATTTCTACTCATATATCCCACATAATGCGACACACATTGTAAGCAATGCAGAAAACATGCTGTGCATAAAGTATGAGTGTATGAAGCATGCTCACAGTGTAACCATTGTGTGAGCAATCAGCTGATCAAGGTCGTTTCATCTTTAACAATCTATCTATAACGCAATATGTTTTATAAACTGAGCTTTTTTGTAGAACCTCGATCTTCAAAGTAACTGAAGTTATCAATTAAATGTAGTGCAGTAAAAAGCACAATATTTCCCTCTGAATTGTAATCGAGTAGAAGTATAAAGTAGAATAAAACAGAAATACTCAAGTAAAATACAAGTACCTCAAAATGATACTTCAGTACAGTAACGTTCTTGAGTAAATGCAATTCCCCTCGTTACTTTCCATCACTGCCTCCTGTAAGTAACGTTGAGTAATGAAATGAACGGTACGTTACAAACAGGTGTCCGGTAACGTTGTTACGTTATTGTAAAGGTTCCGACTCACAGACGAGAGTGCTATTTCATTTTAATGTAAGTCTTGTCACGCTGTATGTAACTTGACTTTATTGTAAATGAATGAATGAATACATAAAGAGAACAGTAAAATAACGGCGGAATGGCGGACAGTCCCACTTAACGTGAGTTCGCTCCGGTCGTCAACAAGCGGGTTAGTTTGTTAACTTTGTCGGTGAACGTTAAAGTGACTGAACGTAACATCAGTAACGGTAGAGCTAACGTTAGCTAAGTATCGCTCTCTGTAATATAATGTTATACAGTGATGGACAGCTGACGTTTACGTTAGGACGCGTTTCCTCGTTAGTAACGAGTTACCGAGCGGCTCATTCATTCAAACATCAATATATCTCAATTCATTTGTATTAACAACAGTTATAAAGGATTGACTTACTTTCGAAATGTTGATAAAACGAAGAGAATCCGACGTCCGTTCTCTTCATCCACCGCAAACACCGTAAACAACTTTTCAAATGTGGGAGGGATTTGGTCGTCGGCCGCTCTCGTCCGTCATTGGTCAATTCTTGGTTGATTCTTGGTTGCGATACGAGCACCGATTGGCCACAGCGGACAATTCTTGGTCGATTCTTGGTTGCAGACTGCACGGCGATTGGCTTTCGCAACCAAGAATTAGCTCGACTCACGCGCTACCTGGAGAGCTAGAGCTAGCCGGGCGGTGGACATTGCAATCTGGTGGTGAGATTCAATACTTACAGCATATGTAATTAGTGAGAACTTTTTCATATTTGATTGAGTTACAGATGATTTGTTTTGGGCTAAAGGATAAAGGGTAAAGATTACTGTGGAAAATATGCAATACAAATACTGGATGAATACACAAATACATATACGGGTGATCATGGATAACAACCACACAGCACTACTGATATATGCCATAAAGTTGGTCTGGTATTTAAGAAAAATTAGCACAACAGAAATAACATTCTGTGTATATTATAAATATTGTGACTTTTTTGTTTGTTTGTTTTGCGTGACAAAAGCTCATTAATAGGACAGCTCCAGTGATGGAGTGCAGCAGAATACTGCAGTTACTACCAGTATCCAAACCTACCACCAGAGGGCGGCGTTTCCCGCCCGGATAGGAGACAAAGCGAGAGGAAATGGTCAACGCTGATTGGTTGAGAAAAGATGGAGGAATTTTGGAGATGGGCCAAATGTGATTGGTTGTCAATTTTGGAGAAAGTTGAAAATTAACGAGATGTGATTGGAGGTTTGTGATGCTTTCGTGGTGATGTGTCTTCATACTTTTGTATCAAGTTCAAAGAGTGTGAAATAAATACCCAACAATCGCACATAACATGTTATGATGACGTGATATGTGGCAGCAAACTGCTGTCCTATTCATATTCACACCACTTCAAGCCCATAATGCATCTCACCCTCAAACATTCAACAGGTGACGTCAGTCAAATTGTGATTGGGCCTCATGCGTGTGTCAATCAAAAAGACCTCCGCCCACCGTGGGGATCGAACCCGCGACCGGAGTTTAAGTTTCACGCTCTACCAGTTCCAGTTTCTTAGATGCATCTGACTATAGTCTATAGAAAGATAGATACTTTATTCATTATTACTTACATGGAATAAAGTGCCTCGTGCCGGAGAAATAAACCACACGTGCTGTAAAAACGAAGGATACATTTCTATGAAAGTTATCATATGGCATCATGAATCAACATACACAGCCTCACTGGATGTAATCAACACTATCTGCTGACCTGTTTTTTTAAAGAGCGAATTATTACTCTTCTACCATTAGAATACCAATAATGTACAATTGGAACAATAGGTCTTTTAAATTATCAGTCAAAATAATGTATGCATCAATAGTGAGGTATTTAATGATCATGTTTTAATGACGTAAAATGAACAAACGGATCCTTAATGATCTTTATTTGTAGCCAACCAATCACAACACTCCGCAGGAAAACCAGAACGAACCATTGGCTGGGGGAGTGTAGGCACGTTCTACCAATGACGTCCCTGACCACGCCCACGACATTGAGCTGTTTTGCAGAGCTCATTGATATTCATTGGGGTCGTAGATCTGACTCCTGATTGGATAATGGGCGCACAAAGGGGGACAAGAATTGTATTCTAGACATTATTAGTGTTTTGGTTTAAGCATAAAAAAAATTAAAAAACAGAACAATTCATAAAGAATACATTATTCTTTTATTCTTCATTAAATGAATTATCAATCTCACAAATAGTGGACAGACAAAACTACATCAGACAAAATGTAACAAAATGTCTTTGGCTTTTTTTTTCTTCTTCTCAACTAAGAAAATATTTAATATCTATTAACATTTTTAAGTCTCAGAAAATAGACATTATTCTGTATAATCTATTTTTATAATCTTCAAGGTCCCTTTACGATGAATTATATGTACAAATATTAATTTAACTTCATGAGAGAATTCCACTGAAAAGAAAAACATGTTGGTGTTTTTTTACCGACAGTGCAACAGTAACACATTCCCTCTCACACACACACACACGCTGCCAACGTTTGTTTAGTGTCATTACATTCTTTCAAAATTAGCTTTAAGTGTCACTTAAGGAGCACAGTCCAAACAATAAACTTAATTAAACTGAGAAATACAGTGCAGGGGTGGGTGTGTGTGTGTGTGTGTGTGTGTGTGTGTGTGTGTGTGTGTGTGTGTGTGTGTGTGTGTGTGTGTGTGTGTGGTTTATATGATAATCTGTGCCTATTCTTATCGTCCAGATTATCCTTGAGATTGATTAAAAAAAATGATTAGCATATGTAACATTTTATGTAACTTTTTTGTTTGTTTTTAAGTGTGTAATGCGTCTAAACAGTGTAAATTGTACACATCAGCAATATGCAAAACAGCTGAAATACATCCCAAATAAATTGTGTTTTGAGTAGATCCTGCCCCAGTATTCTTGTGCTTAATAAACTTGAGACCCGAGTCTCCACATCTCCCTCGGCTCCCTGATGTCATTTGGCCTTTTGAACATCAAACCTGCATGAGAATAAGAGCCAACATCCCAAACCAAATAAGTTAATTACATGTCTCACACACAATGTAACAAAAATGCCATCACACAAGAAAGGTAAGCCGATTACTGGCTGGTTAACTGCTACATGAAGCAGCCTGTCAGGCTCGTATCAACGTTCCCTTAAGCCTTCTCCTATAAAAATAACAAAAAAAAAAGCTTTGTGTAGGTGTCTGGTCCGAGTCATTTCAGTATGGACCATTTGATCTGCTCCTTGGCCGACTGCAGAACCTGGGGAACACAGAGACAGAACCAAAAAGACATCATGTAGCATGATGTAGCACACAGCAAACAATACAAATACCTCCAACAAACGAACGTAATACACATTTGTTTATGATACAAATATGTTCAGATGTCTGTTTAAACCTTTGAGAACGTGTATAGTGTTGCAGTACCACTGTTCACCCACTAGATGTCAGACTGAGCACACATTCAGACAACTGAGCCAACTGTGAGGAGCTCCTCCATGTTGAACGTGAACAGCGATAAGAGCTGTAATATACTGGTTTAATAAAATATTAAAATATTTCTAAATAATACATTATTAAAATAGGTATTATTGTAATTTATTTTGTGAAATGTTGACTGGAATTATGTATTAAAAACTCATACCGTGTTGAAATATAATTGTGAAGCCTCATGTGGATGTACATTTATGGCAATTTTCCCAAAATTAATTTTCCATGATCAACATTGGTTTCCACCGGTTGTGTCGCCCTGAAGCCCTCAACCTTCATTCTAGCACTGAGGTTGTACTTCCTCATTCTAACAGCAAGGGGGCACATGGAGCTCAGATAACATTCAGTGTGGGATCCTGGGAAATGCAGTCACATTAGTTCTACTGCCATTTGCATCTGGTTAGTAGTCTGGTTGGCAGTGGAGCGCTCCAGTAGGGCCTTTTATGATCCTATGGTATAATGAGCGGTGGAGTGTAGTGTTAGTAGAGACTTACGTTAGTGGTCAGCGCCAGCTTCTCTGTTATGTGCTGTCAGGGTTCAAGCAAGAGATAAAGAGAAGCTTAGAGCATGCTGTTGAAATAATAGTGGCAGGAGGGTTCACTGATCAGCGATGCAGTTTGACACAAGTCCAGCACTTAAAGAGCAACAGTGCTCTAGAGGTTGTTGTTGATCCGCGTATCCATCAACCCCTTCATCCATTCACAGTTGAGCCTCATTAGTGCTGCCCGGTGCTTTGGAGCTGAAGCAAAGCTAGCTGCTGCTGCTGCTCCACAGTGACGTGCGTGGTGAGCTAAAGCGTTAGCATGCAGACGGATGTCAAACTGCTAGCAATCATTGTGTCAGAGAACGCTACCTGCCATCTAATATACTATTAGCTGATGGTACTCAGAGAGCAGCAGAGAGGAGGTAAACATGCAGAAATGTGGGTCTGTAGGAGTTATCTGTAAGGGTGCCTTCACGCCTGTAGTTCGGTTCATTTTGTGCCGTCTTGGTTCAGTTGTTTGGTCTGAACCAGGGGTCTTTTAAAAGCTTTCCCATCAGCTCAAAGAACTGAAACCAAACAGGTGAGGTGTGAAAGCACCCGAAGTATATATTTCTGTGAAATGTGAAGTTTGTTATTTGATTCCTCAGTTCGTCCACGCGACCTCCTCACACAGGTGGTGGTCATGAGACCCGACACGAACCCATCCGACCCAGATACAGGATGAAAGAATAGTTCCCACCATTTGGGTTAACCTGCTTCCTTGCCAGGAGTGAATTGAGAAGATTGACACCGCTCTCATGTTTGTGTGGTAAATGTGAAGCTTAGCTTAGCACACAGACTGGCTGTGTCTAAAGGTAAAATCAAAATTGCCGTACCTAGAGATTTCAAGTCACGATTCACACACATCGTGTCACTTTAACACTTGGGTTTAGTACAGTTAAAACCAGGCAGAAACCCGCGCTTCTGCCCAAGTGAAGCCAATGCTGAAGTGTCTTAAATCTATGGTTGCAAAAAGAAGTCTGATTATATAGAAGTCTATGAGAAAATGACTCTACTTCTCTCTTGATTTATTAAACGGCAGTCCACCAACCAATGGGTGACGTCATGATGACTACGTCCACTTCTTATATACAATGTATTATATACATTGTATGGTTGAAACAAAGTGGAACTTTAGAAGTGCTTGGAAGCAAAATGTTGGAAAGAACAGGGCTAGCTGTTTCCATCAATTTCCAGTGTTAGCGCTAAGCTATGCTAACTGCTGGTCGCTGGTTGTAGCTTCATATTTACCGTACAAACATTGAGGTGATATCAATCTTCTTATCTAACTCTTGGAGAAAAAGTGAATACAAAAGGGATTGCGTAATGTATTGCTGTCTTCAAAATGTGTCTCTCTGTACGTGTGTGTGTGTGTGTGTGTGTGTGTGTGATATGCATGTGTGTACATGTGCAGTGTCATGTACATGTACATGTGTGTGTTACCTGTGCCACGCTTTGTTCAGACAATGGGTTTTCATCCGCCTGTAAGACAAAATGACATCAGTGTGTTTATAAGTGAAAAATGCAAAAGTCATGCAAACCACTTGATACACACAAACACAAAAGAGAGCACTGCAAACATCATTGGATCTGTGGAAATACCATTACAGACTGTATATAAGTGACATTCAAAACTCAGCCAATCACAGCTCATATTAGCATTAATAGCCATGCTAGTGGCTCTAGGGCCGGCAGTGTTGATCTGTCCTCCAATGGCGCCCAGCTGCAGAGCTCCAGGACCACGGTACCCATGGTGGAAAATCACGTGCGCTTATTGTTAATACATAAAGTAGCATACTGAGCGTGTATTTGTATAACTGTATCTCGTTCATGCCACACAGTTTTACTTAAATAACTTGTACTAACTTCATGAGTATGCCAATGTTAGCTAGCTGTGCTAGCATACATAACTTTAAGCAGCAAATAACTTGTACTAACCTTATAGGGAGGCTAATGTTAGCTAGCTGTGCTAACATTATTAGTTTGCTAACAAGGTTATTTTGCTAACATTAGCACAGCAGGAAAAAAAGTCACTTCAATTAACGTTAACGTTGGTTTGCTAACAACATTAGCATATCTAGGTAACACTCCTGAACTTATAAGGTTGGTAAAAGTAATGCTGCTTAATGTATGAAATGCCTGGACAACTATCGGGTGGAGTGCCATGACATTTTTTCCACAGACAATTGTGGTCCCCAGAGGATACAGTAAATAGATTTTGTGATCCTCTTACTTTTCCTCTAGCGCCACCAGCAGGACAGAGTTTCCAAACGTAGAGAAATGCTGTTTTTCTGTTAGTCAGCATGCTCTATCACCATGCATTTACCTCATCTGTCTCGCCCATCCCTCATCCGTCCCTTCACTGACTATCTCACTCTCATTCAATCATTCATTCATTCATTCATTCATTCATTCGCTCTCTCTCTACCTCACAATCCTTCTCTTCATCTCTCTCTCACCACCTCTGTCTGTCTGCCTACAGCAGCTGGCTCTTGTCTGTTTGTCCCTCTACGTTACCGGTGATGTAATCAAACAGGACGAAGCCATAGGCTGGCTCCGACATTAGCTGACACCAATCGGAAGAAGAGAGACAGGGAGAAGGAGAGAAAGAAAGGTAAAGCGGGTAAGAGTGGGCAAGAAGCTGACGAGGAGAGCTGTGGGAGGCTACAGTATGAACAGGCCAAACAGCTGCTTCGGAGCATAACATTGGTTTTCCATTTGACTTTCCAGTGATTCAAATCAATAAACAAATTGCTGTGATTGGTCGTCGGGAATGACTGACAGTCGTCTTACCCTGTAGTTGACCTTCTGTAGGACCTGCTGGGGGTCGCTCTCTAGAATCACCCTGGCGACGGCATAAAAGAAGACAAAAAAACACATCAGGACGACAACAGCACACGTAGGTCAGGGAGTGTTTCTGGGATTACTTTCTAAGTTCTATAGACTAAACATTTCTCGTGAAAATGACAGATGATTCAACACAAGGAAAAAAAATATGTGAACTAGCCTGTTAATTGACTCAAAGTGAAATCGGTTGATCAGCTGTAGACATATATTTCTTTCTTACCCTCCATCGATGATTTCGTCCACGATCAGGAACACTCCCTCCATGTTGTCCAGTAAACACCTCCGCTCCACATTTTTCCTGCAAAAAAAAAAAAAAAGACAATCAATCCAGTCCATAGTACTGTGGCAATTTCACTTGGTCACTACGTTGTAATTAAAAAGGAACAGTTGCGGAACAATGCGGTTATTCACTTTCTTCTTTCGAATCCCATGAAAAGACGGTTAGCCTGACTCCGAAAGTCAGAGAAACACCTACAACTCTTGTTTTACAAATGTAAACATGACAGCTTGAGGGTTTTAGCAGGATTTGGTGGATGTACTTCTGGAAGAACAATAGTTTATCCTTCCACCTACTTCTGTGCAGCCTCTCCGCTGGCTGCCTGGCATTGGCCAAATGTCACCAATCCCAATTCAATTTCAACACACATTAAAGTTTTCCGTTATGTGCCGTTTATCAGTAGCAGTAAGCTAATGTTAATTCAGTGACCACCTCCTGCATGCTCACAATAAATGCATTTTAATGAGAAGGCAATGGGCACCAGAAGCGTTGACAATTTAGCGAAGTTTACTGACGGTTTACTCCATGTAGTTATTTTATGACTGTCGCTACTTCTAGGAAAGAAGTGACCTTTTGTTACTTCCTGACGTTAGCTTATATCTTCATCAGTTCAAAACAAAGAGAGCTGAAAATAGATCCAACTCGTAACTTCCCTGTAAAACCACAAATATACCACAAGTTTCCATTTCTGTTGACGTCTATACTAAACAAGCAGATGCTACCAGTCTTTATGCTAAGCTAGGCTAACCGCCTTCTGGCTCCGCCTCCATGCCAAACACAAATGACTCTTCTAATGTCACTCTTCTCAAAATGTCCACTGTTCCTTTAATATCACATCATGTTGGGCTAAATATTGATCAAAATGTAGAGCCAAAATTTGAATAGGAGACAACAACACGCATTTCCTAAAAATGAAACGCTATGAACAGACCATCAGGGAGAACATTTACTATTCAACAGCTTCACTGACTCTAAACTGCAACACTAGGTTCTGGACATTTACATTTTGTATGGCTTAGAACAGCCCATTATCCTTCATACTGTATAATAATATAATCTCTCAACGTCTCCGTTGCTCACACTCTGCATTACTGCTGCAACGGTTCCCATAGCAACCGCATCCGCCGCCGTTTGGCTGATAATGTCGCATTCGACAACGAGGCATCCTGGTGTGCAACATGTGTCAACGCACAAGCGCACGCACGGCTTTGCAAACTAATCTCTGTGCTTTCCGAAGTGTTCAGTAAACATCTAAGAATGAGGACTGTGTGTCATTGTGTCGTTCAGCTTTCATTTTTTTAATTAAAGCACAGTTCCCTTTCAGATTAAAAACACACACTGCTGTATTTTAAATTCAAACAAGGAGACTCATTGTCCCCGTCAGAGGCTCTGGTGGAGGGATGGGTTTGTGTGGATTACCATTAGCACCGATGATGATGATGATGATGATGATGAGGGTACATGACGAGAATGCTTAGTGCACGTGCACGGAGAAAAGTCAGTGAAAAATGTCACATAGCTGAGGCTGTCCGACATCAGGAGAGCAAGATATTGAATTTCTTTTCAATGTTTTTTTTAGATGTAAAATACCATTAGTGAGAATAATTTGCTTTCGCTAACGTAACTTATTATTTTACGACTCAGTGAGAGTACATACCTGAGGATCTGACTGAGGGACTCAAACAGGCAGCTCAGTACCGACACCAGCATCAGCTAGAGAGAGAAAAAGAGACATGGAACTTTATTTTGAAGATGGTTTTTATGGTCACTTGGGGGCAAAAGAAAACAGGCTACAAATGACACAAGTTTGACGTGGCATGTTATCTGCATACACACTGCATTAGCATTGTTTTTATACATATTAGATTCTTTTGGCCATACCACACTGACATGTTTTAGGTTTTGGCGGCTAACATGCTAGTACACTGGATTTAGCTACGTTTTTGTAGTGTCTAGAAAAGCCTGACCTTTTTTCTTCTTGAGCTGTATTTAGCATCAGAAAAATACTCATCAATAAATACTTACTGGGATAACTCTACCTTTATGAACCACAAGCAGCCTTTTGATTGCCTATGAGCTCATACATGCACCATTTAAGTTTATACCTTCAGATCTCCACACTGTAAAACAACAATCTCTTAAAATCCCCTTAATTAATCCTTAATTTACCCCCGAAGATGAACTAAGCAGCTCCATCTAAATCAAGGACTTTGTTACGGTTATATTTTTACGGTTATTGTTATGCATAAAGATGGCATTTGTCCATGAATTTTAAAAGGCGACACCTAACCACTTCATTTCAAAAGCTGTAGTTTACGATAGGAGTCTGAAATATTACTCAGTATTCAGGTATTTAATTGGTTAACCCCTCTTTACCCTTTGTGGGAAATGAATTAAGGAATTCAAATATGTTCATATATTGAAAGCTAATCTTGCGAAAACTGGCAAGACTATCTAGATTTAAAAAGAAATCGTCCAATTAAAAAAAATCCCGGCTCAGTGTTGCCAACTCTTCTCCAAAGTCAGAAGCCCTTCAGCGTTGTGATAAGCCTCTGGTATGATAGTTTAACATCGCCCATCTGGCTACGCTGCAGCCTGTCCTTTCAGGCCTCCCCTCCGAAACCACTCCCCCAAAAATGGGATCATAATGGGCCGAAACGAAACAAGGCTTTAGGCCCTATTCACAGCAGCCATTTTGACATGTCATAGCATGGTAGACCATAGTGTTCCCATTCCAATAGGATAGCATGCACAATACCTAGGGCCCTGGCCCACCTAAATGGAACGGGGCCATAATGCATGTTAAGAATTGCACCTGTGTTCATACCTGCAATGACACGTCAAAATGACTGGTGTGAATGGGGCAGATGTTTGGTACTCACACATCTATTGATTGCTGTCAGGATGTAATGAGAATTTCGAAAGATATTATAAAATAATAAGAAGGTTTGAAGACTACCAACCCTAGCTTTCTTCTGCGTGGACCATGGATGTCTTTTTTTTTTACTCCTAAAAACCCCTTAATATTACAAAATGACAAAGTACATACCCCTCAATTTAATAGTTCTTAAAGTGTGTGTGTGTGTGTGTGTGTGTGTGTGTGTGTGTGTGTGTGTGTGTGTGAGGAGGGGGGAGGGATTTCATGAATCTGGTCAATTTTAAGGAGTGTTCTAATCTATAAAATGATATTATTCAAATTCATGAACTAAAGGATACGGCTGGTGATACATACACCGTCCGGCTGCAGCAAATGTATTCATCCGCCGCTGAGAATATAGTCCCCAACAAGTACACGGTTACCTCCAGATTTAAAGTAAAGTTTGCTTTAAAAGCAGAGAAATGACTGAGCCGTTATTACCTCGTTCTCCTGAGCACTTCCCACCACATAGAAGAAGAGGTCTATACTGCTCTTATAGACGACGGTCATCCCCTCCACGAAGGCTATCTCATCTACAGAGACAAGACGGAGAGAGGGGTGGGTTCATTTCTCTTTTATTCACACAATGACTTTATTTTAGTCCAATTCAAAAGTAGCTTTAATAGAACAGCCAATACAAAATGACAAAGATTGATAGAAGAGTAGCGAAAAAAAGATGAGGAAGCAAATGAGCAGAAAAGAGAGAAAGGATAAAGAAAGTGATAGGGGAAGGGATGAATGGCACAAGGAGAACGGAATGAGGAAGGAGAAAGGGAGGAGGAGACAAAGAGAGAAGGGACAGAAGAAAGGCAAGGAGGGAGGTGAAGGAAGGAGACGATAGGATAGGAGATAACAACAAAAAGAAATCAACCTGAGAGAGCGATGAAGGAAAAGAAGGGAAGGAAAAAGAAGAAAAGGGAAAGTGAGTAGAAGGTGTGGAATGAGGAAGGGTGAGAGAGACGGGTGAAAGGATGCTTTAAGGAAGGGAAGAGCAGGACAAAGACAAAAGGGAGGATGAGGCGGGAGGGAAGGAGTGGGGATATAGCATGACATGGGAGAAGGGAGAAAGGAGAAAAGGAGGAATGAAGGAGGAGTTTAGAACAAAAGGAGGAATATACTGGGTGGCTGATAAGGAGGCCTGGGGCAGAGACTCGGGTATCAGCTGTGTGAACCCTGGAATGAATCAAACTTATTCTGCAAAAATTGTGTTCCACGGAGTTAAAAAAAAGATTTTGATTTTCAAGGTTCACACTAACAAAGTACTGTAGCATGGTTTGGCACGATGGCTGCCATTAAAAAAAGGCTTTAAGCTCACGTACAAGTGAAGAACGAGCAACAGGTGACATCGGAGACGTGTGTGAGGAACCTACTGTCTGCTTTGTGCGTCTTGTTGAAGACGTTCTTCTCAAAGTTCTTCTGTTCCTTCATGGAGGGGTAGAGCTCGGGGTCGTAGAACTGAAACGAGACACACGCATCGGACAGTGAATGGACGCCGGCACTGAGGCTGCTGGGCTTCACTCCATACTTGGCTAAACGTGGAGGAGCGGATACCGTAAGGACGGGTTGATAACTCGCAGTGTAAGGAGGCACCGTAACAGAGCTTTGGGACGTTTTAGTTTTAGTTAATTTATAATACATTTTTTTCAGCAATAGCTATTTAATATATTTACACCGGGGTTATTATCGTAAACTACAAAAAGTATAAAAACAATATCCTTTAAGAAAAAACTAAAATCATCTGGTTAAAAAGAAAAAAGTCGACTGAACATATGATCTAATGAACGGAAATTAATTTCAGGTTTCATTTTTAGCTCTAATATATGTCTGCTGAAATAGAAAAGGCAGTATATGCTTCACAATGAATGCCTGACCTTGTAGAATAAAATAACAAGAAGATGACTTAAATATTGTAGCTGTGCTCTGATGTCAACATCGTCCTGAGTGTGGTCATGAAAAGACTTCCAAAGTGGATTCCCCAAATCAAAAGATTTGCGACTTATAACACATCGTTATAAGTCGCTCCATACTTCGGAGACTTTATACCCAGCCCTAACAAAAAAAAACTAAATATATAAAAAACATAACATTACTGTAAAATTTAAACTAAACTAAAACAAGCAAATGCACCCTGAGATCTAACGAAAGCTAAGCTATAATGAAATTGAAAAGTCGAAAAATAAAATAGAAACTAAACTATTCTAACTTTGACTTACACTCAGCAACTATATCTCACAGGAGATGCTGCAGCATTACTACTGTAATGTATTCTTATTGGTATCGTGGCATCAAATTTGAATGAAAGCGTGTGCTTTGTCTTGTCAGGACGGTCAGCAGTGAAGGGTTAACGTGTCCTTTACCCTCATACCTTTGACAGAAGTCTGTTGCCATCATTGTCCAAAATGAAAACAGCTTTCACTGTGTAGAGGGAGGGTTCCTGCAACAATAAACGGAGAGGAACATCTTTAATATTTCAGGTTTGCCGAGTCGCATCAGGAAGACTTCTAGGATTGGGAGAGGTCGACTCCAAAATGCCACAGCAACAGTAAAAGCATCTGACCAGTGTGTTGTATCACAACCCTTATCATCCAGATAAAGCCTGCTTGTCCAGCAACACCCTGTACACACAAGAGCCACCCAGTCCAACCAGTTCCTACATCCGTCTGTTCAACCTGCAGACTTTCGTGGTTTTGTTTCGTCATCCAGTTTTGTTTCATTCTTTCTTTTCCAGATGTGGACATGCCAAAAGACATTGCCGGTTATCCTGCTCACTCATCCGTCCATCCGAAGGAAGAGTTTTCAGACCCGAGACAAAGTTCTGTTATGCACTGACTAGCATAGAATCACAGTCAGAGTGTATCACAGAACTTAGACCAGGAATCTCACACAACATCCACCGTACAATTTTCCCAGCTTACCATGGTTACGGGAGAATGAGGACGAGGATGAGGACGAAAGCATATTTGTATCAACCACCTTTTGATTCAGGCAATATACTGGTCTGACAACGGCTGAACTGTGTTTACGTGGGTATAAAATCTCTTCTTACTTTTTTAGGCTTCACTTCGCGACAGTTCTTTGAGCTAAATGCCAACGTCAGCATGCTAACATGCTCACAATGACAATGCTGACGTGATGAAGTTTAGTGGGTGTAATCTTTGCCATAGTTCCTGTCATAGCATGTTAGAATGCTAACATTTGCTAATTGGTGCTAAACACAGTTTACAGCTGAGGCTGATCAGATTCGTTCTGCAGATATTTGGTCGTAACCCAACTATTGGATACATTTTGGCCTGATGATGGCGGTAGATGAAAAGTCAGATAAACACTAAAGTCTTCATGAATCTTTGAGACGACTAACCAACATGTCCAACCCCTGAGCTGCACCACTTGGTGGCTAAAAATTCTAGTGTTCCCCCGCTAATGGGAGCTATTATTCAATGGTCAATCAACTTTTGATGAAACTTGAAATCTCTTGTGACTGACTGGCTTAATAGTATTCTTCATTATTCCCTCGGTACAACAGGTGTGAGATTTTTGCAAGACAGGAGCATAGAAGAATGACATATTTTTGTAGGGCCAACCCAGAAGTTGGCATAGCACTGGTTCCCTCGACAAAAAGCCAATGGGATTTTTGGGGGATTATTGCAGAAAATAAGCTCTGTGGCTTGATACTTCAGCAAGATAATCTTCACTAATGAACCTCCATATAAAAAGAATTAAAATCAACGTAGCAGGACGGTCGGAGCAACGGCCATTTTTATGCGGCCGTTATACACACATACACATGTTTTCACCTGTTTCTCTTGCTCTCACACACAAGAGGGCGCGCTTTCAGGCTGACCCACGGTTGGTGGACGCAACGGGCAGTAAAAAAAGGTAGTGAAGAAGAAGACAAAGTAGCAAACATGGATGTGAACAATGCATGATATGACACACACAAAAATCAGCTTCGCAAACATTTTTCAGTATGAGGACAGAAATGCACTCCAAAGGTTTGTCAGGCCTCAAGGATTCAAACGATGACAAACTGATTATTAACATAACTTGTGTTTGTTTACAAGAAAAAGACCGAGTACCTTTAAGGTAGGCTTGTGCCGATGGGCGATCGGATTGTATGCCGATGACTGACGATTGTTTTTTTCTTACTATTATTATAAAAACAATAATCTATCTGAGCCATACCATGCATGTAGAGATATTTCTGGCCGCCCGCTGAGCCTCGTTAATCAGCACGAGTGACGAATACATTTCAAATCATTGGAGCCGACACATGTCCATAGGCCTGCTTCACCAAAACTCTGCTCTGCGTTCCATAAGAGCAGGTAACATTATGGATGTGATTTGGATTGTGAAATTAATGAGACGATAATAATGTTAAACAGAACATGAGGCTGTTAAACATTAAATAAAAATGTTCCCACTCCTGTTTATTCACGTAACTGTAACTGTAACGCTTGCAGAAAGCTTAAAGATTTGATTATTTCAAAACTCCGTCATTAATAAAACCCAAAGTCAAGATATTACGTTTTTCTTTGACACTAAGACAAACGTCTTAAACGCCAGAAACATCTCTACATGCATGGTATGGCTCAGATAGATAATTTTTTTATAATGATAATAAGTTGAAACTGCCTTAATATCTTTGTAGAAAAAAAGACAATCATCAGTCATCGGCATATGAAGCGATCACCCATCGGCATAAGCCTACCTTAAAAAGGTACCCGGAACCTTTTCTTGTAATGAAACAAAAGTTATGTTAATAATCAATCCTGCCATGCTGGCATTTCACTGGCACCTCCTACTCCCGCCGCCCTCCGGCCGAGAACCACGGCTGGACGTTATGAAAATAGAAACTCATCTACTGTAACTTTTAACAGCATTAAATAACTTTTTGATCACGTGTGAGGTCGACCATATTCCATAGAACCTGTTTTACTCTTCACCTTAAATGTCTTGTATAATAGCACGCTAGTTTTCTCAGTTGTTCAATACTCACACGTAGCATTTAGGTCTAATCCTTACTAGCGTAATGCAACATGTTTTAATTTAGTTAACACTGTCTGTACTTTATAACTAGACTAAGTTCAAACTTCCAAAGCACTGGTGCAACCGGCTGCTGATCCCTGGTCCTGCCCTGTCCCCAGGGGAGCAGCTCTTTACATAAGATGATGAACACACCTCGATGGCTAACATAGCCATGCAACATCATACTGTAAGTGTCACATAGTTGGAAATAGCTGTGAAAATTAGAAATCTGCAAAGTGAGACTGAGTAAAGAGGGTTAAATGTAAAAGGATAAAAGCCTATTTGACAAACGTAGTCTCTCTGGATCAACATGGCCAGCTAAATGCCTAAACAAAAACAAAAAAAAAACCATAATGATTTTCTCTGGAGTGCATGTTTATAAGTGGGTCACGGATTCAGACAAAACCAGAAGACCAATTTAGACATCTGTTGGCAAAAAGAACAACATCAAAGCTTCTGGCAATTTGGACTTGGCAGTTGTCCTGACTGCAAATTTGATTTACTTTTTGATGTTTACCACATTATGGACATGACATAATAGCAGGACATTTTCTACGTATTTTGCTGTGATCCAGAATAAGTGACAGTAGCTGTGACCGGTTTCATGTCAGCTTCTCTAACAATAGTCTCCATAAAAGCATATTACACGATGCAATTAAAAAGATTGTCAGACATTTTTTGCTTCCACCTGCTTGCTAAACGGCACAAAACAGCAAGATGCATTATTCTTCCAGAGTGAATGGAGAGAAAGCAGGAATGTCTTCAAAGAATAGTTTGACATTTGAATACACTTATTTCCCTTCATTTTGATGAGAAGAGTGTCGTAACCCATCGGCTAACGGTCTGACGGCGGTTTAGCCTCTGGGGACAACGACCGATAATTCGGTGGTTCTAATGTAGCCAGCGGCTATCCTGGCCATGACTTCCTCTTCCGTGCGCCGCTCATTGTAGTCCAATTAGCAACTTGAGATGCGAGAATAGAGTTAGGTTGAGCCACGACGTCTACAACCGGACTGTTTGTCTGCATTCATATGCGGACATCCGTTCGTAGAGATTAACAAAAAAGCTAAAATCAAAACGCAATTGTTCAATACTACTCGGACTACAAACGGAAACCAGAATGCTTCCGATACCAAAAGCTTGTCCTGTTGCTTACAGATATTGCATTTCATATGCAGATATCCATTTATAGAGATTACCCTTCTTCTACCTGAATATTAAATATGTAGCTCGAGCTAGCAGCAAATAAGCTTTGTTTAGCACAAAGACTGGAAACGGGGACAGATTGAACAAACAACATTAATTGGTGAGCTTTAGAAATGTTGGTAGGTGGGTTTACTTACCTTTGGACAGAGCCAGGCTAGCCGTTTCCCCCGCTTCCAGTCTTTGTGCTAAGCTAAGCTAACCAACTACTAGCTAGCTGTAGATTTACCAGACAGACATCACAATGTAGGTGATGACTCAACAGTTTTTTCTGTTTGATTTCCTGTGGATTTTCTCAGAATAACTGCAAATGAATACGACGCTTTGTACCAGATGACTTGGACAACACAGATTGCTGATTTTCCCACCAGCACATGAATGCAGCCTTATTGTTGCTAACAAACGTGAAAACCCGTAGAATCCTCACATCTGGATCAACTCCAAATCAAGTTCAGTTTGACCGTTACTTTTGCCATCTTTTCTATGTAATGTACGTGATTTATGAATTGGGAGATGATAAGTGATGGGAGAATAAAGTCTTTAAAATGAACATTGGTCGATGATGATATTGCTCATGACGATGAACTGCAAGTCACATTTATGTTCCACATCGCTACAGTAGTGTAGTAGTGGTTTTCCTCTATTTTATCACTTTTTCATTTATTCCATTTTATTTTATTAATCCTCCAAGCTTTTTTTTGGTCCCTTTCCTTTTTTAAATTTCCTTTAACCCTAACCCTACTACACTACTTTTTGTCAGTAGTGGCACATTTTTTAACTGGACAACACACTGATCTGTGATCTGTTTGAAAATTGATCAGAAAGTAGAAGACGTTCCAGACAACTCGGAACTCGAAAATGTCCGGCCTCCTACTACAAAAAGCACAATGGAACGCCACTCAGTCGCAGTTCCTACTTGTAAACTCGGGGGAAATCCATCGACCTCACGAAGAAGCAGTTGTCAGACGTCACACAATTGAAGCGTAAACTGTAAAATAGTAAACCATCAGTTTGTCACGGTGGCCGTGTTTCGCCATTGGCACCTGGAACACTTGGGAGTTCGGAAGTTGTAAATTGTAAATCACGACCTCCAACTTTGACCTGAACGCGGCGGCATTAGAAACCACGAACAGAAAGTCTACATTACTGGGTGTTTTGACCATTTAAGAAAATATATAAAACCTGTCTCTCAACTTTATGGACGTGCAATGCTAAACTGCTGACGTACTCCTTTGACCATTTTAAAAATTGTACTTTTAATGGAATATTTGTAAGTGGTCAAAAGAGCTACTGTATAAAAACAGAGGAGAATGTGTTTTATAGCTCATAATGTGATAATAATAATCATTATGCAGATGACGTGTTAAATGAGTATTATTACTCATATGTTGACATGTAATAGTTCCTCATATTTCTAAGATGAGGATATGTTTCACAGCCTTCATGTAAAATACACAAGCAGGTACTCGAGTAAAAATACTTTACAGTACTTGAGTAAATGTATTTAATTACTTTCCAGCACGAGTACTGAATAAATAGTGCGCAAGGCCAACGGCGCGAGGGAGAGAGAGAGAGAGAGAGAGAGAGAGAGAGAGAGAGAGAGAGAGAGAGAGAGAGAGAGAGAGAACGGTGGACGTGGCACCTACTCTGCTCTACACGTCAACCAATCTGTGCACATAGCGCTCCACACAAGACTTTTAAACACACACACACACGCGCTTTTAACTACACGCCACACACACACACACACACACACACACACACACACACTGCCACGCGAATCGCCCCCCGCCCCCCTCGTGCAACACTTGACTGTGTGTCTCTACGGACTGTAGTCTTGTGGCTCGTAGTTGTGCCCTGTTGCGCTCCGCGCTGGACTCTGCGTGGATAAGTGGATAACAGCTGACTGGCTCAGCCGGTCTGTTGTTACTGGGTTAAGTTAACACTCGACTATAAGTTGTCGCACCGAAACCAGCGCAGACAATCCCCTGTAGCAGACTATTTTTACACGCGTAGAAGAAGAAGAAGAAGAAGAAGAAGAAGAAGAAGAAGAAGAAGAAGAAGAAGAAGAAGAAGAAGAAGAAGAAGAAACTGTCTTTTAGACGCGCTGTCTGCACGTGAACCACTACTGGGATCAGATCAGGCCTGTGCGCGTCCGCGATCGCATGACATGATCGCGTTCGTGTATTTAAAGAATGAATCAAACCCATTCCTGATTTATGAACGACCTGCAGCCTCTCCCCCCTCCACCCCTCCCCTCCCCTCTCTCTCTCTCTCTCTCTCTCTCTCTCTCTCTCTCTCTCTCTCTCTCTCTCTCTCTCTCTCTCTCTCTCACCTCCGAAAACTGCCATAATGCAACAAATGGCCCCGTGCGTTAATAAAAGCAGTACAGAAAAGATAATGATACACAAGAACCTGAACCCCTCTGGACCCCGAAACTACAGTTGAACGGCGGAGAAGCTCACCAGAGTCGCGTAGTCCATCGCCGTCGCCGTCCTCGCTCGGTGTGTTGACGTGGACAGCTCTGAGCTGTCACACCGAGATCACCGCTTTTTTTTTTTTTTCTTTTTTTTTTACGGAGCCGCCCGGGCGCGATCCCGTCACCCGCAGCAGCCAACCGGATAAACCCACAGGAGCACGAGTGTACAGCACAGCGCGCGTTCCCGACTGCTTTTTCCTCCCTCCCCATCGCTCTGTGGCCTTTCACAATAAAAGTTGTTGGGCTCCATTCGGAGGCCGTCTATACAGCACACCGTGTGTCCGTGATGTTACACTGAAGCACGAGGCTGTGATATTCTGTATTTTAGATTTATATTCACTCTTTGTAGACAAACAATTAACACCTGTGGAGCCAAACCGGTTGTAGCTTATCATTATTGTTCAATTACAAAAATTTAAAAATATCAGCGAGTCACATTATGATCCCATACGGCCGCCATAAATGCTCATTGGCATGTATTAATCCGCTTCAAAAAATAGACAAATGCGATATTTCGTCCTGTTTGAGCGGGGTTGTGTTTGTTTGTTTTTAAAAAATAATAACATAAGCCTTGTGGTTGAGATTGAAGACATGGATAGTAGTGAGCAAAGACTCTCTTGGCAGGTTTTGGGTCTCAGCATGCACGTGTAGCATGAACTGTACACAATGTTCATTCATTTGAAGGTACTGATAACTTATTCCCAACACCAAATGCTAATACTAGCATGTTGCTGTCTCCTCTATCAGCTGTTTTTTAAGTAAGAAACAGACATACAACGCATTCAGTAGAAAGAGGGGGTGCTGAGTAACAACTAATGGTATCCCTGCCCTGCACTGTTTGGGTTAGGTCTTCGGTATAATGTTATTATATATGATGATGATGATGATGATGATGATGGTGCAGTAAAGTTGGATTAAGGTTATGCAGTGCAGAAGATGACTCTACAATACACATTGATGGTGACGCTGGAACCAGCACTCGTACACCACTCTGGGGCTCAATTTACCTCCAGGTCACAACAGGAGGGCGTTAGAGCTGACCAGAGGGGCATTGTTGGGTCAATCAGGGATTACCTGGGTCAGATTGGTGGGTCTTTCTGACCATGGTGTGCAGGGATACCCCTGTAATCTCAGATTAGATTAGTGTCCACCACTCTCTGAAGCTTTGTGTCACGCTTTAAGATTCCCAAACTAGGAGATCAGGACAACGTTTAAAGTTGATTCGTTGAAAGATCTATAAAACAGAGGTTCAAGAGTTTAGTTCCTCAGTAAAGCAGTCTGGAGCCTTTGCTCAAAAGGCACATTTGGGGGTACTTAGCTATTAACTGTATTCCCATGAAGTTGAGGCGACCTGCAAGATATGTGAAATTAGAATGGCCAGCAACAAACTGACCTTTACATCACTTCCACACCAGTCGTTCGGTTGATTTGGACCTGACAAAGAGAAAAAAAATGGTTCTTATATTGGTTCTTTTAACTTCTCACGCTGCACTTGAGACTGGAGACTAACAATGATGGTTACCAAATTATATAGTTTGCTTAAACATATCACTTATATGCGTACTCCTTGACAGATGGATTTGTGTGTTTCAATCTTATCAACTATTTGAGATTAAAAGATTCAGACACAATCAATTTGTTGAAATATTTGCCTGCTTTTCCTTTTCTTTTCTTTTTTTAACAATCCAAACACCGCATTCTCTCATTGAGCCCCTATTATGCTTACAGATATGATGCATGGCCATATTATGAGGCATTCAATTCCCATTGGGATGCGTTGATACTGTATGGGTTACACTCTGAGGTGGTCTGCTATCATTCTGGAGTGAAACACGACATAGCTCACATATTACATATTTAGAGAGCTTTAATTTTGAAATTCCACATCAGAAAGCCCTGATATACTGAGTGACTCTCTGAGATGGCCTGCTGTCAATCCTAAATGTATCGTTTATAATTAGGTTTGAGTAATTACTCTCACAATTGAAAAACATTTCCCCTTAATTACAGGTGGTATTTATTATAATTAAAAAAATAAATAAATAAATAAATAATTGTATTGTTAATTATATGGATTATTCAATATTAATTTTATTTAATTAATGAATTATTATTATTTATTTATTTTATTATTATTATTATTATTATTATCAGTGGTTGTAGCAGTAGTAGTAATAGTAGTATGTATTGTTCTCTTCGTTTATTAATTAATCTATTTATTTATATATTCTTTTATTTATTTAGGGTTTTTATTTACGTGTCAGACTGTGAATTAGTAATAGATAATCAAGTAATAATGGTGCAAATATTTCAGTAAATATTTCCCCCATGACTGCGGAACCGCGTCCCACCTCGCTCACGCCCCCCTTTTACCCCGCCGCGCATTCTGGGAAATTGAGTTTATTACCGCTCAGGAAAAGATGGCAGGCGTGCAGCCGCCACCCCTCCGGAGCCTGGATGATTTTCTCCTGAGCTCGGCCCGGTTCGCCGCGCCCGATGTGCGCGACCTGGACCGCTGGAACAACCGCATCATCAACAACCTGCTGTACTACCAGAGCAACTACCTGGTGTCGGCGCTGGGCCTCCTGCTCGTGGTGGGGTACGTTTCATTCTTCTGACGTGGTCACCCCTCTCCCCCCCCACCTTACCCTCTCTGTCTCTCGTAACGAACGCGCTGTACGCCTGTAGTGAACACTGTGGACGCACAGTGTGTGTTTGACGTTCTCCTCCAACGTGACACAGACTTTAACAGATAAGAGAACAGACGTAAGGCCACAGCAGCCTTAAGCTAATGCTAATTATGCTAATATTCCCATGTCATGCTCTCCAAAGGGAAATAGTCTTTCAAATGTGTACCAAAGTAAAAGTACTAACATCTAAATATACTTAAAGAACCTAAAGTAAAAGTAGTCATTATGCAGAACGGCCCTTTTCCAGAATTATTTATATATATATATATATATATATATATATATATATATATATATATATATATATATTATTGTATCATAATTATTGATGCATTCATGTTGCAGCTGGTACGGGTGAGGCTTATAAGTTAGTGTACTGTGTATATACTGCAGGGTTGGACTGTAGTGATCGATGGATTTCAGACGCAGCCTTGAGCAACGTTGTTGGTCCGTCTGGCCCAAGCTCGTTGGTTCTGACCAGGCGGCGGCCTAACCTCCGCCATTGAAGCCAATGAGGAAGTGTCTTAAAACTTGCGTTCTGTACCATCAGGGGGGCGACTCCTCCGGTTACAAAAAGAAGTCTGATTGTGTAGAAGTCTATGAGAAAATGAGTCTACTTCTCACTTGAGTCTCGGGACTCGGGGACCGATGAACTCTCATTGGCTCGTTGCATTGGCAAAACTGTTTTCTCGCTAGATGGGGGGGGGGGAAAGCTGACACTAAAATTACCAGTGTACAAAAACTAGTTCCATGATCTCATGTTGGAATCAGATATTCAGAGGCGTGTGGAGGAGGAAGGAAGCTTCAAAGCCAGGGTAAATAAATGGACAGTGAAAGTCACGTAGAGGGGTAGCGTTAGCTTTAATAGCAAGTTCAAAATCAGCGCTAAAGCTAATCTTAGAGGCTAAAATGACTCTGAATGGACGCTTATTATTTATCATTGTTTACATTCTCTACCACTTGGCCAGACTCAAGCGTGTCCGTAGTGTTTCAGTGTCATGTGGGATTTGTTGACAGTGAGAAACGATATGGAAACTCGCCCAGCACCCCTTCCCGTCCACAACAATCTGTCCTTTCTCTCAGGTACTTCCAGCCCTTCCAGTTGCTCGTCGGGGCGACGGTGGTCACCTTGTTGTTCCTGGGCTTCGTCTGGGTCGCCGAGAACCAAGCTCCCATTCGCCGGTTCCGTAGAAACCACCCCACGATCGCCGTGTTGGCCATTCTCTTGGCCAGTTACCTCTTCGTGTCGGTGCTGGGAGGCGTGGCCGTGTTCCTGTTTGGGATTGCCTTCCCTATACTGAGTAAGACAGGAACACACACGTGCATGAATGCATGAATACGTTACATACAGTGCTGTGAAAAAGTATTTGCCCCCTTCCTGGTTTCTTATTGTTTTGCATATTTGTCACACTTAAATGTTTCAGATCATCAAACTAATGTTAATATTAGACAAAGATAACCCGAGTAAATACAAAATGCAGTTTTTAAATGATGATTTAATTTATTAAGGGAGAAAAGCTATCCAAACCGACTTGGCCCTATGTGAAAAAGTAATTGCCCCCTAGACCTGATAACTGGTTTTGTCACCCTTGGCGGCAACAATTGCAATCCAGTGTTTGCGATAACTGACAATGAGTCTTTCACATCGCTGTGGAAGAATTTTGGCCCACTGTTATTTGCAGAATTGTTTTAATTCAGCCACATTGGATGGTTTTTGAGCATAAACAGCTTGTTGAAGGTCACGCCACAGCATCTCAATCAGATTTAAGTCCAGACTTTGACTAGGCCACTCCAGAACATTCTTTTTGCTTTTTTTGAGCCATTCAGAGGTGGACTTGCTGGTGTGTTTCGGATCATTGTCCTGCTGCATAACCAAAGTGCGCTTGAGCTTGAGGTCACGAACTGATGGCTCGACATTCTCCTTCAGGATGTTCTGGTAGAGAGCAGTATTCATGGTTCCATCAATTATGGAAAGTCGTCCAGGTCCTGAAGGTGCAAAGCAGCCCCAGACCATCACACTACCACCACCATGTGTGACTGTTGGTATGATGTTGTTTTTATGACATGCTGTGTCAGTTTTACTCCAGATGTAACGGGACGCACACCTTCCAAAAAGTTCAACTTTTGTCTCGTCAGTCCACAGAATATTTGCCAAAAAGTCTCGGGGATCATCAAGATGTTTTTTGGCAAATGTGAGACAAGCCTTTGTGTTCTTTTTGCTCAGCAGTGGCTTTCGCCTTGGAACTCTCCCATGATGCTATTTGTGCCCAGTCTGTTTCTTACTGTTGAGTCATGAACACTGATCTCAACTGAGGAGACTGAGGCCTGCAGTTCTTTAGATGTTGTTCTGGGGTCTTTCCAGACTGATTCATGTCAGTTACTTTGTTTCTCATCTGTTCTTGAATTTCTTTAGATGGAGGCATGATGTGTTGCTTTTTGAGATCTTTTAGCCGACTTCACTTTGTCAGACAGGTTCTATTTAAGTGATTTCTTGATTCAACAGGTCTGGCAGTAATCAGGCCTGGGTGTGGCTAGTGAAATTGAACTCAGCTTTCCAAAAAATCACAGTTCATTCATGATTTATCAAGGGGGGGCAATTACTTTTTCACATAGGGCCAAGTAGGTTTGGATAGCTTTTCTCCCTTAATAAATGAAATCATCATTTAAAAACTGCATTTTGTATTTACTCGGGTTATCTTTGTCTAATATTAAAATTTGTTTGATGATCTGAAACATTTAAGAGTGACGAATATGCAAAAAAATAAGAAACCAGGAAGGGGGCAAATACTTTTTCACAGCACTGTACATACCACACCAAAGCATGAACTGAACGTTCATCAGCCCAGTTTTCATTTACGTAGAAGACATTTCTAACATGAACCTGGTTCTTCTGAGGGAAACGGAGACTCTGAGAGATGATGGTGATGCGAGTGACCTGTGTCTGTCGTAATGAACCCCTCACCCCCTCTTGTGTCCAGTGGTTCTGGTCCACGCGTCGGTGAGGCTGCGCAGCCTGAAGAACAAACTGGAGAACAAGCTGGAGAGCATCGGCCTGAAGAGGACGCCCATGGGACTCCTGTTGGAGGCCCTGGGACAGGAACAGGAGGCTGGATCCTAGAGGGGGGGGGGGGATGAGATGTGCAGGGGTGGATGTGAGGTGGGTGGAGAATGGGGAAAACATAGGAGAAGGAGTACAAATGAAGTAAAAAGAGAGAGTCAGGAAGAAATGAACTAACCGGACACTTGGGGAAAGGACAGATGAAAAGGTTAGAAATCATCATAACAAATCCTCCCCGACCTGCTTTTGCACTAAAAGCACACATTGTGGTGTTTTGTGTATTTAGACATGATACATGTCTGTGTTTATTGTAAGTGTGCAGTGTCGTAGCCGTATGGGCATATTCCCATTGAGCCTTTTTATTAAGTGTCTCCACATTGAAGTGCTCTTTTCTTACTATTCTCAAACTCCAGTGTAAACGACCTGCGCTCCGTCTCTGTGGAGCTATGACGGCAATAACGTCGCGCGAGGAAAAAGTCAAAACAGATTTCGACAACGGTCATAATTTTACGTTAAAAAGGTTTAATGTAGAATGTGCTTCAAAACACATCCAGTCATGGACTCGCAGGTTGTGTTTCATTATCCTTCCAATAAGCACGGTAATGAATTCACCCATCCACGTGTTAAAGCTGACTGACCTGTTCACTACCACAGTTAAAATGTCTTTGTTCTTGAAATATCATTACATAATTCTAATCTTACAACTTTTCTCCTTTTTAAGAAGTACAATTGTATTCTTGTATCTTAAACCTTTTTTTAATGGAAAATTACAATACATACAATAGATTTTATGTATAAGGTATTCCTTTTTTATGTAGAAATACTCGATTCTTGAAATATTTAATCTTTTTCTCAGAATATTACAGCCCTACAATATTTTTTTTTCCTGCATAAATTAGAACTTTATTTTCATAATTCTACCGCACTTTTCTCAAAATGATTTGACTAGTTTTTTTGTTTTTCTTAAAATCTCTGACCCCCCCCTCTCCCCCCACAGTGGCTTGAATACACAGTGGCCTGATCTCCTCATCCATATGTTCTTCCTGCTACATGACCCTCACCAGGGTCTCCACACACTCCGTATGGACAGCAGGAAAACTCAAAGTATTGTCCCTGTGCCAAAGAGTGTGGTCGTTGTAGTGGTACTGATTCGCCTTTTCATTCCTTCTTTTTCCCATTTAGTGTTGACTAATTCCACGTTGCATTGAAGAGTTACTTAAATAAGATGCAGTTGGGAGGAAATGGTAGATGTGAAGAACAAAACGAAGCGGCTCCTTCAACGTAAGTCTCTTTGTCGAGTATAACAGAGTGGAGACATGTGGAGGAAACGCGTGAGTCATTTCAGTTTTTAACAGCCCTCCACTGCTGCTCTCCCAAGTGCTGGCAACTGGGAGAAGCCCTACTGGAGCACAGGAATGACTCTGAACTTACCCGTAATTCCTTTTATAACCTAAATCCTTGTTACCATGGACTCGCCAAGTTTGTTGCCTATATGTGGTAGCTGCAGTTTTCTCCTTGTAATTTACTGCCGTTTTTTTTTAGCCATGCTAGCGATGTTGGTCAATCATTCCACAACTTGGGTCCAGACAGTCGTGGTGCCCAGAGGAAGAAGCCAGCCTGACACAGCTGATCCTCCGACTTGTCCTCCAGCGGCACGTTAGTTCACAGCTTTCTGATTATCCAATGAAATATTTCATCATCTAATCAGGCCGTGCTTTCACGAATATACTAAGATGGCAAACACGCTGAACAATGTAGCTAACTAATGATCGGCGCGTTAGCGATCTGACATTAGCGTTTAGCTCACAGCCCCAGAATAAAATGTCGGCATCATACGTTTCTGCAATTTTCTGCATTCCCTCGAAACTTTATCGACAATGCAGTTCCATTGAATGGGAAGGCAATTTTTAGGAGACCAGCCTAAAATGCATCATCACAGCGCCCACTAGCACGGCTGAAGGCTTTTAATCTTGTTATTTATTAATTATTATTTATCTATAATAAAGAGGGACTGAAGAGTCCATCAACTAAGTCAGTATTACAATGGTTGGTTCCCTGCTTTGTAGACAGGATGTAGGACAGCTGTATTTTGAAGAAAGATTTTTTATTTTTTTTAAATAGACAACCTTGTTTTTTTTAAGCTAACGAACATTTAGAAGAAACTATTTAAAAAGGGTTTGTCGGCAGTTTTATAGCTAATGATTTTGTAGCCTAGACGAAAAAGCTGAGTGAAGGTATTTGACTAATTGTATGCTACAGCTGCCTGTTGAGGGGACGATGCATTGTATTGCTTTGGTTGAACCAAACATAAAGACGTGACGTGTTCTATACACCTGTATGTGTAACCTTCCTCTGTATTATTTGCATTCCTCGGATGGTTTAACATACAGATTCTTTGCCGTTTCGTCCAAGTTTGTGTTATTGACTATACATAACATGAGCAAAGGACTTATTACGATGCAGAGGATGTCAGCTTTTGTTTTTATGTGTGCATTTTTTTTGATAACTAAGAATATTGCTGACAATTGAAACTTGGTTAGCCTCAGTGCCCTGCAGAAACAAACCGATTTTGTTATTGTGCTACGTGTGCCATTGTCCTTTTCATATTTGTCCTGTACAGTTATGTTTTAGACATTTAGCTGACGGACTCATCCAGAGCGAAAGCAGGGAACATGGCTGTTCTGGGGCTTGAACATGTGACCCCACTGTTAATTGGCTCGCTAGCCGCTATCGGCAGCTTGTCACAGCGTCACAAACACAATTCAGGAAAAGCACCTAAATCTGAGCAGAAAGAATTGCTCTATGGTCCACATCGTAACTCATAAGGATTCGCTGTTATTCGACAATGTAGATGTGAGGGAACGTTTCTGTGTACTTTTAACTCGGTTTACAGCTAATGATTCTAAATGTTCCGTGTTGCCTTCCATTCAGCTAAATGTTTGAATTTTGAATCTCCAACACCATGTATTTGACTGTTTTGCCAAAAGCTGGTAATGACATGTATTTAAAATGTTTTTTTCTAAATAAAAGAAGAATGCTGTACAGCAGTGTATATGGAATATCTATCTATGTATCTATGTAGCAGCTAGCTAGCTAGCTAGCTAGGTAGCTGGCTAGCTAGCTAGCTAGATAGCCAGACACAGGAACTTACACTCACTCAACATTTTACCATATAAAAAATAATAATATACATGAAAACAGCATGTAAAATTTGCAACAACTCTGTCACATACAAAGGTCCAGACAGCTATATCGAGTGAAAGCTGCAGGTGAGATTGACACGGCTAGCCTTAGCTAAAGCTCAATTGACATACACTCTTCCCCGTTAACCTATGAATTAAACATATCAATTTAATTGAATATCATGAAATGTTTGTTTGCCATTCCACATAACTAAATGAGACAGTTAGCTAAATCCAATGATGATAGAGAAAATGCTAACGATAACTAGCAGAGTAGCAGTGACCGCAATGTCGGCTTTTGACTCTAGAGTTCAAGATCAATTGATCTTGAGAACAAACACATTACATTACATTACTGTCATTTAGCAGACGCTTTTATCCAAAGCGACTTACAATAAGTGCATTCAACATTCAAGAGAACTACTAGTCACCAGAAGTCATAAGTACATCTCCTTTTCTAAAGCATCTAAGAGCATGAAGCAGAGCATAACTCAGAGCCAAATTACAGTGCAGAAACAAACAAAAACAAGAAGTGCAACAAACTAGTATGAATACAATAAGTGCTGAGTGGAAGGCTCAGAGTCATCTTCCACCGAGACATAAAGCCGGAAAACATCTGGATCGAGACCAGCTTGGACGTCCCACGAGTTCGCCTCGTTGACTTTGGGGTGAGGTGCTTGGTCAAGAGAGGAGCCTGTTACCGCGACTTCTTCGGTAAGATGTGTGGCTTTACTCCTAACTCACCCATCTGTGACTTTACATTGAAACAAAGCTCCTCTGGTATTTACAGAGCCGGACCCACCACAGTGTTTCAGAGGGGAGCGGTGCTGTTTGAGACGCTCCACAGCGGTGCAGAATTCGATACCTTCGAGTTCTATACAAACAAGCTGAGCATCAGCAACGAGCTCTCCGAAAGTAAGAAAAACATACAGAAACATGTCGGCAGACACAAATCTGTTCATTTTAGTTCACACTGTGATGGACGTCGCCCTCACCTTTCTTCTCCTTCTTTCTCTCCAGATTGCCAGGATTTCTTACGGACAAGTTTGAACGTAGACCCCGATCAGCGTTCTACCGTGAAACAGCTCAGGACTCACCCATGGCTCTGATAAACTCACGCCACACACACACACACACACACACACACACACACACACACACACACACACACACACACACACACACACACACACACACCCCTACACAGTACCATTCACACTTTAACACGTATCAATAGTATTTATTCAAACATTTGATTTCTTGAATGATTTTTGAGATAGTAAGCGAAAAATTAAGGGATATTAAGTCAAAATATTCGCTTACCAATGCTTTTTTTTCTCCACCAAAATTAGCAAGCGCATGCAGGTAAATAAATAAAATTTTATTAAGCGTGGGTAAACCCGCTAAATAAAAAGAGTTTGACATAGTAAATTGTCATGATTTAAGATTTATGTCGCAATAATTGAACCCATGAAGTCATTATTTTAACTTTCACTCGATATTTTGACGTATCCTAAGCAGCCTATTATTTCTTGTCTAGAATCACATATAGTCTATTTGTTTCTCTCTTCCTGGCAGTAGTGGGCTTCCATATTTTTTTGTAAACATTCCTCATTTGAGTCGGGTACTCTAGTGAGGTGCATATCCTTGAAGATAGACATTCAGATTCACAGGAACATAGTGTGTGAGGTGGGTTGTGTTCACCCAGAGCAGGGACTGAAGGTGTAGACTGGTGTAATAATTGGGAGAAGCATTGTACACGGGAAGTACAACTTATTCTGTTTCTGATTGCTGTCATAATATATTTATATTTGTAGAAAATGTATTTATTAAACATATTTACTGATACATCTTTAACTAAACCTTCAACATTAGAAATCTGCATCACTCCATGTCAGTTCCATGAATTCACTCCAAACATCACAGACCCATGCTCTAAATGTAAGGGAATACAGGTGCACTATAGCAATGTTCATGACAATGTCGACCCATCCCTTAGCTGTACGTGCCTGTCCTACAGAGTGTTTCTCCAGTGGGGGTGCTAGCACCCCTAGGGGTACCGTGGAGTACTGGAGGGGGTACACAAGATATTTGTTTCCGATTGTTTTGTTAATTTGAAAAAAAAAGCATGCATAGTTCCTAAAATAAATATAATAAGTTGCTTTGGGGTTTTTTTTTAGGGGGGGGGGGGGCTGACACTGAGCACCCTGGACAGGTCGCCAGCCAATCACAGGGCAGATCTTTTGAAGAAAACTATATTTTGTACTTCTTGTGTTGTTGATTACGATCTTTCTTTTGTCCCAAGGAGTGAGAAGAATAATATGGTATATTTCTGTCTACAGGCTGAATATTATTATTATTATTATTATTATTATTATTATTATTATTATTATAAAATATACACTAAAACCATCATCTGTTCTCTGTGGAAAGATTTGAGTTTGCAATAAAGAAAGAAATCTGTGGACTTAAAAAAATATGTGGGGGTTGTTCAACAATGTTATTTAGAATATTTTGTTGTCTTTGCTTTTTATGTGTATGTGTATATATGATCAGATGAATGTATGTGTGCCAGTGGTTGAATGTCAGTATATTTACTCAAGTACTGCACTTTAAAAAAAAATACTATTTTGAGATACTTGTAGGCTACGTATTTTCATTTTATGGTGCTAGATTTCACTGCAAATATTGTGTTGCTTACTCCGCAACATTTATTTGATAGATGCATTTTTAACGATGAAAAGCTTATAAAATACACTGTTATTATCAAACCAGTGGTTCCTGACTTCCTTACTTTATTAAAAAACAACACGTGTGGGGCCCCTTCAGATGAGACATCCCCTGCATCGGTATTACAAACGTTATGTCACATAGAATCGGATGTCAGACATCATCATGTTCACGTTCCCCCTCTGCGCTGGCTCTCTTTTAGAACTATTCTATTCCTTTTACTCATCTCCAAAGCCTCACATCATCCAACACCTTCATACGTCAGCGACTGACTTTTTATTTGATGTCCCAACGAGAGCTCTCCTTATTATTATTTCACTGCACAATCATTTACTCTTGACTTTCACTTTAATATGATGTTGAAAGCAAAACTATGAGGTAATGGAGTGACACTGGTACTGAATAGCTCTTAAAAATAGATCACTAATATTTCTTATTCAAACACTCAGACTCCTAACACGTGCAAACGCACGCGCGCGCGCAGTTTTTTTCTTTTTTCTTTTTTTCTTTTTCTTCCAGGGAGGAGATCTTCTACGTCATCGCTGGGTGTCGCTTTAAATAGTCCCACCCTCCCGGTGTGACCGGAGAACAGACTGAGACCGGGACAGAGTAACACACGCTGCCGAACACTCTGAACTGGTAAGGCGCATTCATATAATAATATTATTATAATATTATGAACAGCTGTACGCTCATCCGTGAACACATCGGCTCCACAGACCGCTGTTTTGTTCTGTGGCAGTTGCTCAAAAGGTGATCTATTAATATGTCATCGCGAGTGGAATCACTTTATTATTATATTATGCTCCTATAATAACCGATCTATGTTGTCCTGCGCGACTCTACTGACTACATATGTTGACTTTCAGCAGTCCAAACGTTGCATAATATTTCCGAAGCTTCCTTGTTATAAATAAGTGATCAGTATCAGGGATGAAACACATTGTGTAACCTGTTGCTCTGGCTCAGCTACAGCGTGATCTCGCACGCGGGGACCATCAGGGAACACGATCATAATAATAATAATAATACATTCAGCTGGACTACAGCATATTGTATTTACATTACAGCCTAATATCAATGCATGCCATGGTCGTGTGGTCACCTTAAAAATGTATATGTTACATAAAACACAATGAGCTCATGAAATGTGATGTATTGTTACAACACAACAATAACATGTTACTGACACATTAATGCACCTTTAATTATAATAACAATCTAGTACAACACACACAGGGGCTACTTTGATACTTTGAAGTGCATTTTGCTACTATACTTGAGTTCTTTCAATATTTCCACACCCATCACTGTTACACCACATGCAATAGCCGCCTATGAAACGACACAATGCCTGCTAGTTAGAGTTTTACATTAATAGAAGATATAATGGAATAAAACTTTATTGTTTACCAAGACGGAACATTGTCTTCATCCATTAGTTCTCTAAAACACACTGACTGGAATAAAACACAATGCACTCAATGTAAGCGGACAAAAACAATATCAAAAACAGATCATAATGAAGTGTTATGAACAAGCCTGGGGGAGAAACGTCACACCAGACCCTCATTTCCTCTAGACCACACACTACACGATTATACTTGACTGCACTCAACTATAAAAATATGAGTATAACATCCCTGGGTCTTAAGCTGGTGCTGAATAGTTCCAGTCAGCTGTTCCACTGCAGCCTCTGTCAACAGGTTACCTTAGCAGAAGGGAGGGAGGAGACAGGGAGAGGGGGTTTTCCAGGCAAACACTGGCAATTACATCATGCGGCAGCAGTGAGTAAACCAAGGCGGTGTGGGGCAGGCAGGTGGTTACCAAACATTTGTAGAAGTAGGTCGAAGTTACTCAGAAAGAGAGAGAGAAAGAGAGAGAGAGTGGTGATACTGCCCCGTCCGTCTGCCTTATCTCCTCACACAAACTGTCAAAGCTCTTAACTGCTGACTCTCGGCAGGGCAGGCTACACTGACAGTGCAAGATTAGCTCTGATAACTGTAGTGTCGTTATTATTATCACTGGTGCAGCGGCGGCACTCTTATTGTGCCGTAGCAGAAGAGGTCATATGATCAACTAGAAACGTGCTCGCAGTAGAGTGCAGCTCTCCGCCAGGCGTGTCTGCAACGACATTACATTACACTACATTACATTACGGTCATTTAGCAGACGTTTTTATCCAAAGCGACTTACAATTCAGTATCTATCTACACACCGTAGACGCAGCTACGGGAGCAATTTTGGGGTTAAGTGTCTTGCTCAAGGACATATTGACATGAGACTATTAGAGCAGGAGCCGGGGATCGAACCACCGACAGGCAGCCCTGCTCTCCACTTAGCCACAACACACCGTCGTGTGACTGAATGAATACAAACCCACAATGAGATAACCGTCCAGTCAAGACGCCAACGGGTTGAACTCATTTGAAAACCCCCAAAAAGAAGGCAGATGGATTTCACCTTTAACTGCAGGCCTTTGTACTGAGTTCAAGTATATTAACATCACAAATGATATTTGCTTTAAACGTGTGTAATATTTGTCCCATGCCGTCAGTCCTCTGTTCTGAAGTAAGCTGCTCTCTTTCATTATCAGGAAGAAACGTTGTGTGAAGTTTTTTCCGTGAAGAGCAGCAAGGATTTCTCGGATGAACCTGGGAAATTTTGGATCGCAATCAGTCCTGGTGGGAGAAGAGTTCCTTCTTTTACACTGAGCAGTTGGTTGAAACTGTGTATGTCTTGCTTAGGGGTATATTTTTAAGTCTTCCCTACCAGAGCAAGTATACATTATAATGTAAGAGAGGGGGAGTAAAGAATTTCCCAACCAGGTTATTTAGGGTACCAAGGACATTTTTTTTTGGGACCCAGAGGTTTGGACTCCCTTCCTCAAGGACAGATCTTCTTGGGACTTACCACAAAGGCAGCAGAGACACCTCTTGCGCCGGTGACTGAGCTGAGCTCCGGACCCGTTGCACGTCCTCTGACGAACCAAAGACTATGCTGCACCTGAAGAAATACTTCACGGAGGGGCTCATCCAGGTGGCCATCCTGCTCAGCCTGTGTGGGGTGAGGGTTGACGTGGGACTGGAGCCATACCTGCCTCCCTCCTTGCACGAGATGATGTTGGGTCCGACCTCCGCGCTGACCCAGACGCAGTTCCACAACCTCCGCAACCGCCTGGGGGACGGCCAAGACCTGCACCCCAAGAGCGTGGACCTAGACGGCTTCTTCACGACGAGAAGGCTGCTGGGCTGGGTCCACTCTCTGGACAGACTACAGGTGGGGAAACACATCCATTTCCATCTTTATCTAAATGCTCCGATCCAGATGGAATCAGAATTATATGGTACTGTCTTTATTGAACACTCTCACTAATCCCCTATCTCGTCATACCTTTTTCCACAGGTTCCTCATGCAGAACTGGAGACATGGCTGGTCCAGCGGGAGCCGGATCCTCTTCCCATGGTATGTCCAGACCTGCTGGAAAGAGCACCAGCTGGGGTAGAAAGAGACCGCACTGCCCCGCCTTTGGAACCCAGAGCTGGACTCGGTATCCTGCCGGAAGAAGAGGAGGAGGATAAAGAGGTACAGCGGTTTCATTTGCTCTGCTTAACAACATTTAGGATTTGTGTTTTAGTTAATCAGTATAGGAACATTTACATTTTAAACATTTTAAAATGCAAATATAGATTTGATTCCCACAAGAAGAAATGTATTTTTCATGCAGAAACAGTTAAGTTATGATGTTACCGGTCAGAGGAGTATTAAGAGCTCAGTTCAGGTAGGGTCAACAGGGTTATGTATACCTCAGATCAGCAATCTCTGTTGACCTTTGTCCATGCCAAAGCCCTGTGGGATCAAGATCAAAAGCCTTTGTTCATGCACAGTTTGACAGGTTTCAAAACGGCTGCGAGAGCTTAAAGACAAAAGTTTTTCTGGCCAATGGTCCGCTTGAAACAAACTAGTTTCCAGTTACTTCCTACAAACTTGTTTTTTTAACAAGAGCTCATGTGCAGTCCAATTAAGACCGGAACTGATATTAGAACATATAATAGTTGCTCCTAAAAAGTCCAAAAGTCTGTGGTTTCCACAGCCAAACCTTAGACATGCCCAGAAGACCACTGACCCACCCACTTGCCACAGAAGTAGCAGTTCAAATATGTATTTATAAATCAGATGAATCAGTGTTGGGGGACGACAGGGCCGTTTTTTTTTTTGGCTGGCACCAAAACTGAGTGTAAGGTCATGTGAGATAGTGAGTCAGCGCTCGATGAGTCAGCAGGAAACCTCACCTAACCACAGCCAGGAAAATGAAGCAATACAATCCATACGGTTGAAATGCAGTAGGAACACCCTGCTGGAGAGAATACACCTTTTAAATAAGCACACATAGAGTCACAGACCTTTACAGTCGGTCCTTGTACTTACACCTCAGTAACCTGATTACTGCTGGTTGTATGCAGTAGACTGCTTCCTTCAAACCGAAAGGGATAGTTTGGGTGTGTTGAAGTGGGGTTGTATGAGGTACTATTCGATAGTCAGCAACAGTAGATAACTTGGAGAAGCAGACAAGACAATCTAAAAGGAAGGCCCACCTAAAAAAAGAAAATCAGTCCATTGAGTGTGCGCTATATTTAGAATGTCTTTGCCAGTTTACTTTGCAGTGAGACAGCTAGTCTAGGTCTGGGTGCCAGCTGCCCATCAGGACTATCTAACATTCACACAACATTCACGCACCGTAGGCACAGCTATGGGAGCAATTTATGGTTAAGTGTCTAGCCAAAGGACACATCGACATGCGACTAGCGCAGCCGGGGATCGAACCACCACTGATCGAAGGACGACCCTGCTCTACCACTGAGCCCCAGCTAAAGAGAGGCAGATCAGCTTCTCAGGAGATGGTGGAGAACAAAACAGAGCTAAAAGAGAGTGAATACTGGACTTATATTTGTCAAGTGGCCAGAAAGCACAACACTGAATCAATGCTACGGTTGCTTTCATGTCTGCTCAACTCTTTGTTAACACGTTCGTCACAACAACTTCATAGTGATCACATATCAGTGTTGTTTTTAGATCTTTTCTATTGCCCTTAAGAGGCCCAAAATAAATCATTTACACTAATAGGCACCTGAAGTATCCGCTCATGTCAGGATTTGTCTATGTTGTAAACAAAATTATTATGTTAAGCAATGAGCTTTAGAGGTGGTTGTTTTCCAGTTCTTCCAGTTTCTGTGCTGATCTCATCGTGGGATCCACAGAGACACAAGACTGGCATCTGTCATCTAATCTCACTTTCATAAAAGAAAGTGAAAACATGTATCTTCAAAAACTGTCTTTCTTTAAGTCAGCCAACATAGAGAAGGGGAATCTGCTGAGGATCTACTGATCCGGATTGAAGCTCTGACTTTGCGTTCTGAACTCCATGAACCGTGTGCTCCATTTATTCATGACCAACACCTCAGACATGCCCGGTCAAGCTTTGGACCATGAGACAGACTTAAGCGCATACATTAACTGGCTGTCACAACTGCCACCTCAGACACAGACTGATGTTGAAACTGAAAATAATCTGTAGGGCACATCGTGCACAGAGAGGCGTCTGAAATAGCCAACACATTCTCACCCACAACTCGTCAATAGAGGCTTGGTCGGTGGCCCTGAGCTTCAAACTATGACGCTCCAGGTACCCCGATAGTGTCAGTTTTGGACATGTGTCAATATGTGTCTTTTCAAAATAAACGCAGGGAGTTAGGTTTAGGCGACAAAACAACTTGAAGGGTTAGGAAAAGATCGTGTTTGACGTTAACTTGACTAATGTGCATTTGTGGATGCAAAGAAGGGCGGTGTCATTTTCATTAAGTTGCATCACCGTTATTTAGGATCACACAAAGTACACTCTGACGAAACACTCCCAAAGACTCTATAACACACACACACACACACACACACACACACACACACACACACACACACATATAAATAGCCCACAGATTGGCCTGAACATGTACGCACGCTGTGTTACAGAGTCATGTGCAGCAGTTAATCAGGGTTCCAGTATCAGGGTAACAGTGGCTACATTCACTGGGGAAACTGTGTGTGTTTGTTTCAAAGTACTCTCGTGTAATTTGAATTCTGTGGCATACTTTGTCATGGATTACACACCAATAGAGCGCTGCAGGAATGAGTCTTAAAACTTGTGCAGGTTAACAAAAGCGTCTCAACAACTATTGGATGGATTGCCATGACATCTCGTACGGGCGTTCATGGTCGGCAGAGGATGACAAAATGAAACGCTTTACATCAAAACAAGCAGCGATGAGATTTTGCGATAGTTGCAAAACTTTTCAATTCAAAGTTAGAATAGATTCACGCCGGCAGATGACCAACGACCAGGATCCTAGATCAGCGTCTGGCAGTCTGTCTGGGGTTAGCTGCTTTGTAGCCTGAGCTACTCTACGCTATTTTATTGAGTTTCCTTTTAGCAAAATGCTTTAAGCTATTTGAGCTCCATAGTTGTTTGGTGTAGATCTGCTCCCACGTACTGACAGTCACTTTATTAACCCAGCTGAAACAGTTTGTTACCTGAGAGAGGTGTTATTTTGCTCATTTTTCCACTCGCCCCTTAAATGATCATCCTCCATACATCACAATTAAGACACTTCCAAATGCATATAGGCTGATGTCTCGAGCCACTTCGCACCCAGACAGCAACTGGAGACCTTTCAAATTGTGAAACAGAGGCTGGGATAAACAGCAATATTTGTATTCAGAATAATTATCGACAGAGAAATTAAGAGAAAATCAAATGTGTTGACAGCAGGGAAGCCACATTCAGAGAGAGAGGAAATAAAAAAGAAGAAGATCATTCTGGGATTGAAGTATTTCAGTTTGTTGTTGGGAGCTACAGCTGAAGCTCAGTGTCCTTTTACAGCACACACACACACACACACATACAGAGGACATTACAAACTTGATATAACGCATAGAGATGTACGTAAACTTGACGGACCGCCACCTTCACCTGAAAGTGAATGAAACATTGTTTTTGAATTCTGCTTGTGTATCAAATGACACACACACACACACACACACACACAGCACTTTTATTAGCTTGTGACTGACTGGCTTGTTTTGAAACCTGATCCCTGGCAATCGTGACCTGACACACATTCACATCCCTTCAGTTTTGCAATCCCTTCTGTTTACTGCATCAATACACACACACCAAAAAAAACAGAGGCATGTATGTAAACAAATGTACATAAATGCATAAGGCGCTAACTTGGGCTTTGTTATTCAGCCGTGTTGCGGGATGAAAACAGGACAATCTGCTATATAGGTTAAAGGACATAATGAGAAAGTGGAAATGTAGTGTGCACATATTAGAATGGGGGCGATAGGTCAACAGTATGTGCCACATAGAAGTGGCTACATTGTCTAAAAAGCTGGGAACCTGAAGATGAATGTGAGATGCAGCTCGGCACTGTGTCAAGTTTTTTTACAGTCCTAAATCTGTAATGAATAATGTACCTCATGCATGCACATTTGCGTATTCGTATCTGAACTTGATCTTACTTTTTTCCCGTCAAAAGCTCCTAACGTCAGATAACTGTGTAAATGACCAGCGTAAACATGATGGATGCCACCTGTGTTTGAATGAGCGCGTGTTCATGCGAATTGTAAAATTAGTATGATTAATGCCCCAATAACACCTCATAAGGCTAGGCCTCCTTCCAGAGATTCATAAAAGAATTCAAATAATTGAAGTTCATATTGATATTGCAGTGTTATACAATAGCATCGATAGCCAATTTAAATTAATGGTGATGTTGTAGGCTGTATGAATTAATTTTGAATTATATCAGTCTAGTACGAACACATGTAAAAATTGTGTTCGAACCTTAATTTTTTTCTAAGTACAAGAAAATTGGTGAATGTAAAAGTTCTCCTAAAGTTTTTCGGACAAGCCCTTAAGAGCTAATCTGTTCGTACGAGTGGTTCTTTTATAAGGCCCGATGTGTTTTGGTTAGGCGCCAATTCAAATGTTGAAAGTTTGTGAATCAGGGCGTAAAACATTGTGATGGAAGTATACGGTGGCCATTCCCATGCTCAATTATGTCTCATAAGTTGTTGCAGCAATTTTTGGGTTGATACCATTTGTTGCACAAATTTGGTACAAAACCTAACCATCTTTGACCACCCGAGAACTGTTAAAAAATGGCCAAAAGATTTCTGAAATAATATTTTTGGCGACTGGATAGCGATGGATAACTAACCTTTGAGTTTCCTAATGTTAGCTAGGTATGCTAATGTTAGCAAACTAATGTTAGCTGAAATGATTACATTAATCTATTTGCATTTTTCTTCCCCACTGTTGTCATGTTAATGTTAGTTTTTTCTCACGACATTAGCATAGCTAACGTTAGCATAATGTTATAGATAACGTTAGCATCTAGAATGTTAGCGAATTCTTATGTCAGTACAAGCTAATTGCTGCTTAACGTTACATTACCTTGCTTTATAAGTTACAGTTATTGTGAAATGTTAAGGTTGTATTGTTTACCCCGGTGTTATTGTTGGACCTTGTGTGGCAGCTGACGTGACACCATGTGTTAAATATACGCTCAATAACGATAAGCACGATAAAGGCTTACTGCGCAACATAATACATTGGCACGTAAAAGTTATTTATTGATAAGGAAGCACAATAAACATTTTCCAACAAGGGTCCTTGTGATGGAGGTGGGTCCCAGCGTCGGAGGTAACCGAGCCTGGAGCACTGCAGCGGGACGCTATTGGTTACTGTTGTCTCTTTGTTCTAGTCCAAGAATCTGTGACATCTTTTAAACGTTACTGTGGTTGAGGGCTATTCAAATGCACTGGAGTCCTCTGAGGTTACTGCTACATTTTCCATGTGGCCCCTTGGTTCATGGAACTATTCTGTTCTGTTGCTCTCTCTAGGGTTTCTTCTTTTTCTCTCCCGTTACAGGGTTTTTTGGGGGGAGTTTTTCCTGTTCCGATGTGAGGGTTCCTACAGATTGTAAAGCCCTCTGAGGCAAATTTGTGATTTGGGGCCATACAAAATAAATTGAATTGAATTGAAAACCCCAGCATGATTCAAACTTGGGCTTTGAATTGGCCTCATGTAGTGAATTAAGGGATATGTGCACCGGCCTGACCCAGTTATGTTTAAAGCACATACATGTCCTCGCTGGCCAGCTGTTGACGCTCGCTGGGTTTGTCTGTAAGCCACCAGCCAAGTCAGGAGAATGTTGAAGCTATTCTGAGCCTGGCTGTCTGTCCTTAGGTAAAACAGTATGTTCTGTACATACAGGCTGGCAGTATAGAGGACAGTAGCATTATACTACTCCAGTGGTTAGCATGTTTTGCGTTTCTCATTACTTGCTAAAAGCATATGCCAAATGCATGTCAAAAAGACACATTTAACATATTTCTATGTGAAGATTAGCACATTGCAGAAAGCCTCATGGGAGCTGTAGATGTCGAATACTAATACATATAATTGTTATTTTTATCATATGTTATCGTACATTATGGTTGAATATTTATGAAAAAATCGTGACGGGTGCAGAGCTTATTCCAGTTATGACCAGTTCAGGTTTGGATTATGTACTGGACTATTTCTTGGCCAAGGCCAGTTGGAAGATACTCCAGGAAGTTACTGGTGAAGTTCCGTTGCTCCAAAGTGGCCCAAAAATCAATGATTTGCTGCTTTAAAGTAACGTATCATGAAAATGAGAAGTGTAGTGGTTATCACAACTGTTTCACACACAGCAGTGCCTGGAATCAGAACCCAGTGCAACCAGTGTGTTAGAACAGCAAGCGGGCCTTTCTGTATAATTCTGTGTACAGTACTCAACATGATGTGTAAATGCACTTGGCATAATGGCTGCCCTGACTCGATCGTTCTTCCTTTTTGTCTCTGCAACCAGGAAGAAACGCATCACGTACGTCATAACAGTGGTGCTGTGGAGGAGCCAGGAGAGGAAGACGAGGAGGAACACCTGGGTTGGAGGACAGAGAGAAGAGGAAGACTTGGAGGTTCCTACAGCCATGCTAACAACAGAGAGCTAACTCAGAATGAAGCAGACCAGGTAAGACATAATAAGACTCAGATTTATTAAATATGAAATATTTTAGTTGAAGCTAGCAGCCAGTTAGCTTAGCAGTAATACTTAAAACAGGTGAAAACAGATCTAGCTCTATCCAAAGGGAAAATGTCCACCCAGCACCTTTAAAGCAGACTAATTAGCACTGGAATTGTTTGACATTTTCCAAAATTCAATATCCACATCAGCAATTTTTTTGTTAGAGCTGTTTGCACCGTTAGCTGCGAGCCTCCAGCTCAGCCGTCTCCATATTAAGAGGGTATGAGGCAATAGAAAAGCAAATAAAGGTTGTACGATGTGTCGTCTAGCCGCCTTTGCTTTCTGTGTAAAAGTGTTTGTGACAAAAACAACAGTTCGGAAAAATATATCGACGTGCAATTGATCGCACGAAAACGACGCCCCTGGTGTGTAAAGGCCTTAAATGGGTATAAATGGTAAATAGACTAGTACTTGTATAGCGCTGTCCTAGTCTTTCGACCACTCAAAACTCTTTAACACTACATGTTCATTCACCCATTCATACACTGATGGCAGGGGCTACCATGCAAGGTGCCACCTGTCCATCAGGACTAACTAAACATTTATACATTCATACAATCCAAAGGATTGTGAGGTTAAGTGTCTAGTGGTCTGGCGGAGCGGGGGATCGAACCACCAATCCTCTGATTGAAGGATGACCCTGCTCTACCACAAAGTTTGCTGACCCGGCTGGGAGTCGGGTCAATTCCCCAGAATCAAACTCCCAGCGCTGGCTGAGTTACTGTTACAACAGATCGCTAACTGAAGGTCTGTCTCCTGCAGCTGCAGCGTCTGTCATGCTTGGAATCTGAGCTGGATGCTTCAATTTTAAATGCGGGTTTTGCTGCCAGCTCAGCAGAATTTGTGAAGCATTGGACACATAGGGTGCCTACACGCAGCGTTCTCACACGTAACATGCACAGTTGTGTGTGTGTGTGTGTATGCGTGACCAATGTAAGAACCAATAAAACTGAAAGTGAGGACAATTATCTAATTTCAGTTCATTGAAATGCTTTGCTTGCTAACATTAGCTAATTAGCATTTAACACTAAGTACAGCGGAGGATGATGGTAATGTCATTATTTTTGCATGTACTGGGTCATAATCCAAAGTTTTGGACAATCTGAAATTATGACCTGCTGACGTCAGAGGAAGAGTTAATGTATTAAGTCATTACAATAAATTCTTGAGGGATACATTAATGTCTGTACCAAATTTCATGGCAATCCATTTATTTGTTGAGATATTTAACTTACTGTTGGTTGCAATAGAGGAAAAGGTTTGGTGATCACCAAGGCCGGTGGGATTCATCCTCTATAAAATGTAAATACCTGTCCAAAATGTATGGCAATCCATTTGATCATTGTGAGATGTTTCAGCCAAGACCAAAGTCTTGGATCAACAGACTGACCGACATGGTCATCCCTAGAGCCATACCGCCAGCACGGCTAATACAAAACACATGGAAACCAGTGGGGAAGTAAACCTGCTGGTCGAAACTGGTGTTGAGCCAAATGCAACTCAACACTCTCTCTCTCTCTCTCTCTCTCTCTCTCTCTCTCTCTCTCTCTCTCTCTCTCTCTTTTCAGAATTCTTTCTCCCTCCAGGAGTGTTTGAGGCTGCTGGAGGAAACCTTTGACGTCACAGAAGAACAACAGGTACAGCCTTTTCTTTTCTCTTCAGTCCATTCTGTTGTTCTCTTCTTGACCATACCTGCTTGAAGCCTTTTATTTTTGTGTGATTAATTTATATGTCAATATATTTTTCAAACTGTTATTATTGTCATGAGTACCTTTACGCACCAGATCCACTGCTTTCCTTCTAGACATATTGCATTGTTTACCAGAGGGAACTAAAATTCACTCAGAGCATTTAGCCAAAAGGTAACTGAATAAATTAATTAGCTTCAGCAATACAACAACATACCTCAAACACACAGCCAGAGGCTGCTCTGGGTCAATAGGATCCTTGTAGTTGGTCCTCTGCCTACGCAAATCTATTTGAACCTTTTACTGAAAATGTGTTGCAAATGTCTCAAATTTGCTTCACAGCCATTATGAATGGTTTGGATGGGAAATACTCCCAAGTAATATAAATATTATAGAGTTTCCGATTTTGGTGTTGTTTATTCATCATGCCCCCCATGTGTAAAGGCCTTTACTTGTCCCTCAGTTACGTGATGTTGGTGGTAGAAGGGGAGATCTGGAGCATCAGCCACCAGGCAGGGACCCCCTGCTGTCACATATCACCCCCACTTCCTTGGACCTGGAGCTCCACTGGCAGGACCTGTTGGCTATCATGGACCATGAGGTGACTGGGAGAATTAAGGAAGATGAATTCACAGTTGGCAAAATAGATTTAAGATGAAATGACGAGATGGGTAAGCCAAGATACAATAAATCAAGATAAAAAATTTTTATCCTTCATCTCCAGAACACAGATGTTGACATGATGACTTCATTTGACCACATCCAAAATTCAAGAGCAACTGAGACCCTTCCGGGTGTTGGGTCTGAAGCTCTGCGCCAAAATTGTAACGACCATGACAACAGCGCAACAGAGGCTGAGCAGGAGGTCCTTTTAATGGAGACTCCCCTGCAGCACGGTAATTCATTTCAGAAGTGGATGTTTGTTGTCAGGTTTCATGGACAGAATCTCTACATTTAAACAACTCCTCAAAAATGGAGCTTGACGTTTGATTCTTGACCTTGGAGACAGCAGCTGGACAATAAAACTCTCAACAAAAGGGCCTTTTACTTGTTTACGAAGCTTCAACCCCATCTCATGGTCTTCTTCAGCGGATTGAGTTGATCAATGGTCATGGAGATGATTGCCAACTAAACCATCTTCAAGACAATTGATTAACTCCATCTGCTGATGTGGATGAAAGCTTTGGTGTTGGACAGTTTGTTGAGAATTTAAAGGAGTTATATATACAACATTCAGAGTCTGGGCCGGGATTGCCTGCACATGGCTCTCACCTCTGGCAGACTTTACTATTGCTCCTTAAAGGTGCAAGATACAAGATTGGGAGCATCTTCATTGCCTCTCAATGGCCCTTAACATTGCGAAGGCGACCCGCAGTGCTAACAGCACTAACAGGGCAAACAACAGTGAAAGTCCTGACAGACCTTACAGTGTTTGCCTGAGGGGGAACCGGAGGGGGGTACTACACTTCTATTAATGACTGCACCAAAGGCTCAGTTGCATATCCCAATTCTTAACATTTTGCAAAACATGCCTATTCTTTGTCTCTAGGTTTGTTGGGGCCTCCAAGACTGTCAGAGCAAGAGCCAGCCCTGCTTCCCCTCACACCCAGTGCAGAGTTGGATGACCACTGTTCAGCCTTAAACTCAAGGGACACTTTGAAAAACTCTAACATGAATCCCTCGCACAGTCTTCCGGACCACACACATCTGCTTGCCCAAGATCCTTCAGAAGATTTCTACGTGGGACTAAATGCAGATGATAACTCAAGTACCCTCAACATAAATCTTGTAGATACCATGGAAGGCAGTCTGTGTTCACAGTATGCTCCCCATCCCGACAATCTTCCTAGCTTTGATGCTAACTTTTACTCACGTGACTTGACACTTTCCAGTTTCACCCCATCTCCGGAGGGGAATGGTATGACTCAAGACCCTCTGACATCTATCTCCGGTTTCTTTCTGGTTGACGAAGAGGAGGATGTCGATGATGAAGATGGTCTCCCTAGCCCACTTTGTGACCTCTTAGAGGATGATGTCATCTTGGATGAGATGAGATTGTTGGACCTGGCTCTGGATGAAGGATTCAGCCCTGAAATGGCAGCCAAGCTGGAAGAGCAGGGTTTCCTTGGGAGTGAAATCGCCCAACAGGAACATGGTAGAGATGTTGACCACTCAGGCACTGGCGTCGCGATCATGGAAGATCAGGGTCAACCAAGAAGACATCAGCAAGGTAATTAAATGGGCAGTGAGTAGGCCTTCTCCTATAGTAACTATTTCTGACAAAATGTGCAATTGCCTTTCGTTTAAGAGCATACTAATGAATTCAGGTATGTAATATAAAACTCTAGACCATACCTTGACCGTTTCTTGTTTTCTCCTCCTAGACGGCGCAGTTGAGGCAGACTCAGACTCTGGTCTTTCTCTGGACTTCAGCCGCAGCCCTGCTTCTCCATGTGCTTCTGAGGCCTCCTCTTATTCCTCTTCCTCAACCTCCTCTTCATCTTGTATGTCGGCTGTGGGAAGTCCCTTTTCTGAGGACGAAGATGCTGAGGAAGGGTTAGATGGTTCAAATATGGAAGGGAAGATGACCATAAAGCAGGAGGAGCTGGAAGAGGAGGAGATGGGGGCAGTCGGAGGAGGGTACTCTGAAGATGTTAAGAAACCCTTCCCTCCCCACTATAGGGATCACAAGCTGTATAATGGCTTTCCTTGGCAGGAGCATATCGGCCACGATCACACGTACAACCAGCCCTGGTTGTCCGCCTCCTCTCCATCCCATGGCAAGATGTCAACCAAATCCTTCTTGCGACATGACGATGCCAAGCCTTACCACTCTTCCAGACACATCTCCGAGACCAAAATGTGGAGCCGAGATGAACGGCGTGCACGAACCCGGAAGATCCCTTTCTCCAATGAGCTGATTGTTAATCTGCCAGTGGAGGAGTTTAATGACCTACTGGCCAATTACCAGCTCACTGAGGAGCAGCTTATACTCGTCAGGGACATACGACGCCGTGGTAAGAACAAAATTGCAGCCCAGAACTGCAGGAAGAGGAAACTGGACGTGCTGTACGAACTGGAAGACAATGTGTCAGGTTTGAGACGCTACCGTTCCCGGCTGCTCCGAGAGAAACAAGAAGCCCTGAGGAACCTGCAGGAAAGGAAGCGCGAACTGGGCATGTTGTACCAGGATGTCTTTTCCAGGCTGAGGGATGAGGAGGGGATGCCGTTGAACGCTATGGACTACCTGCTTAATTTTGAGTCAGATGGTAGCATCTCTGTAGCTTCGCGCCAACAAGGGGCAGCGCTGCCACTGACAAAAACCAGCAAGAAACAGAGGGACAAGAAGAAATGAGGAGGTGGACAAACTAGCCAATACTGGCTTCAATTGGCATTATCAGGAGTGTGATCCAACCACAAAAAAAGCAGGAAATACTGATGCGGTGGTAAATGAAGGAACACTGGATCTGTTGTCAGTGGAAGGTGCTGAAAGGTACCACGAAATCTTCATACGCCCAAACAGATATCCCCGATAGTGATATTTTTTAATTTAAAGATATGGTGGGTGGCTGAATGGACAGAGGAAATCAAGACAGAAAACAGAAAATGTCTTTGAAAAAGATGGTGATTATCATAAAGGGTTTGACGGTGATAAGAAATCCTTTACTCCAGGATATGTTGCTCTCCGTTCTTCATTATAGTTTCTACACTGGAAAAGGGCTTGGGTTCAACTATTGTAAAGCTCAAACAACTCTGAGGTCTATGCTACTACATATTGGATGAGAACAACAGACAATAGATGGCCTGGGACCAGCACTTTAAAATGCTAGTTCAATGTCTATGCACAATGCTGCTTGAACATACTGAGCTGAACAATACAGCAGACTGATGGCTGGCTGTCAGCTGATATAGCCTCTGGGCCATTAAGAGAGAGTTGGTGGAACACAGAAAGGGAAGTTGTGATCATGAGCTAGCAGGGGTCTCACTCAAAGACACTTCAGCAGGCTACAGACAGCGGGTCATGGGGATCAAACCTGTGTATGTAGAGTTTCCAGATGGTGCGGTAACGACAGACCGCCCTGCTGCCAAAATGAAGCATCCTATTCACCAAAACTTCTCCAGCCATCTACAGCAGGAGCCTTTGAAATTATACAAAGAGAGGAAATATGCCACCGTGGCCACTTTGCTGGAAGTCTTGGATTAGCACATATAAATTAAGATGGGCAGTTTTCATAGATATTGACCCTTGTTTTTAAGAGTGCCACTACTGCTTGACTGACTTTGAAGGTATCAAAGACAATTCACAAACAGCAAAACTTTTGTTGGACTATATAAGCTATAATTTGGTGCTCCACTCATTTTCACACATGGCCTAAAAACTCACCAGAAAATCCTATACATCAGTCTGTTCTGAATATGATTAACTGAGGAGTAAGGGGGGCCTGCAATGATATTTTTTTTACGTTCTGAAAGCACGATAGCAATGGGGTTTACCTGTGCCTTTAACATATATGTTTTTTTAGTTTTTTTATGTACTTTCAACACACCTGTGAATCTGTAGAAATCGTATTGTCTACTTCAAATAAGATGGTGGGAATCTGTATTCCAAATGTAGTTCAAGGATAGGCCCCCCCACCAGATAAATGCAAAACACAGTATTGGAACCTGTTGTCAGACCTTAAATACAGTCTCTTTTTTCATTACTGTGGGAAACGTTATTTCCTTTCTTTAGCTCAAAGGAGAATTAGAGCTAGCTAGCTAGCAAGCAAACTTCTTTTAGAGCCTCCTCACTAGGTCTCGACAGCACACACATTTATTTATTTATACATTTTAAGTTAGGCAAGCTTCTAAAATTTTGATTCTCTAAACAGAGAGATTGTGCAACAGGGCTCTGCTTAATTTTAATCTGGATTTATTCATTTCAAACCTAGTTTTGAAAAACTCTGATTAGAACTAATCTTAGATTAAATGAATCCGTGTTGGGGCAGCCCAGCCTAACAGTTTAACAGCTTGAATTGAGTTTCCTTGCTGAACCGGTCTGTTGAGAGCAATTCAGCAGCGGCATCATAAAACGTGATTGGTTGAGTTTGTCCTTTAACTTTCTCCGCTGAACTTGATTATTTTTGCTCAAGCCATTTTAAGAAGTTTTGGTGCAACAGAATTAAATTGAATCAAGGTTTTACAATAGAAAAGAGGTTTGACTTTAATCTTAAAGCTAGTTTTAAACTTTTGGTGCAGCATGATTTAATCTGGTTTAAAAAGTAATCTTTGTTGGTACGATCCTTTATTTTTTGTTTTGAAATGTATTTTGTCATGACGAAAAGGGACAGGCACCGCACTGAAAAGAGTTAAGTCCACTGAGAATAGTCTGTGTGCAAACTAACTTCCACACCAAGTGCTCAAGCTATAAAGACTTACAATTACACCTCGAGGTGGACGGCAAGTCCACACCTTTACTTGAAGAGTTTACCAACGTTTTTGTGAAAACAGTGTCACAGCTCTTTGTCAATCAGTTTTATTTGTCTTTTTAATATCATAAAAGTCATAAAAGAAAAAGAAAAAAAAGGTGTCGACGAAGTGGATCTTACTATCAAAAATTGAATCTTTTAGAACAGCACGTTAGTCACCTATACATATATATAAAAGAACAATCAATAAGTATTTACATGGGATTTTTGATGTTTGCTTCACATGGGTTTTGTGGGTGAAACAGAAGTTCTTGTTCAAACCATACCTACAAATATTAAGACATTAATCATTGTTAATGTTTTTCTTCCTCCATGTCAAAATAAAAGTCTGCCGCTCTGCAAGCAAAACCAGATTCTGGACCTCTTAAAAAATAATAAAGGTCTTCCTTTCAAATGTTTTAAGAGAGGTATGTCAAATGTATGTCAAATGCCTCAAATCATATCACTGTACCTTCAGCTGATACTGTAAAAAAAGACGACTTTGGCCTTCCAAGACAAGTAACTCTGGATTCCAACATTTCTCAGCTCTCAGATTTGTGGATTGTATCAAGTAGGGATGTCACCCTCTAGTGGTTGTGCACATTGCCGAGTAAGACAGAACTCCAGAGATTCTGATGCAACAATAAGTACAGAGAATTAAACATGGCAGCAGTTTGACCTCTTGATGCTCATAATTATAGACAAACACATTTTATGTTGAGAAAGTCCCGTTAAAAAGAAGTAGTTTTGATGAAAGTCATGAGACTAATAAATTATTGTGTTGTTGGAAAAACAAATTAAAAACAAAAAAAAAGTTTAGAACGAGCGCATCCAGAAGAGCGCATCGCAGTTACTACTGTCTAGTCAGACCTCTGACAAACGCATTCAGTTCATAATGATTGGATTCTTTTTCAGGCAAGAACTTGTCAGAATTCATGTTCAGGGTTTCACACAGTGAACACATGAATGGCAGAGAAATGCAGTGGAACGAAACCACCAAAATCCTGTCCTTCACATTTATGAAGACCAATAATAACCTATCACTACCACTGATGGAACAAGCTTTGTATTATTTGTTTTAAGTGTTTACATTTTGTGCTTGCTGGTATTCAAGGATGTGGGACCTTGTCTTCTGTAATATAAAAAAAATAAAAAATAAATTGTTTTTATTTGGAGTCAACTGAGTTCCCTCTTTGGTGTCTTCACATTCAGAAAAGCAGATTTCAAGGCTACATGTGGCCATTTGCCGCCGCTCATTTTAAGTGAGTATTATTCATCCTTCACAGTAAAACAATGAAGACAAGCTTGTTGGGTGGCTTTGTCTCCATGTCTTGACTGAAATGCGTCAGCTGAGGAATGGACCCCGCCTGCATTTGGAGACAGTGCATACAGGTGGTAATCATACAAGGTGACAATTGCCAACTTTGAAAGTTGGGAAATATTGCATGGCCATGTTTTTAGAATCAGGTGTTCATTAACGTACTGCTACATGTAAGTGAACACATGACCTGGACCAATGGAAATACTATAAGGTCATTGGTATTTGTCAAGTGTACATTACCTGGTATGTAAAAAAAACAAAAAAAACCACTGAATTTACAAGTGTTCTTCACAACGGAGAAAAAAAAAATAATTTTCTAACTGAAGTTGAGAAAACAAAACATCCCTCTAGTGAGGTGGAGGATGAGTGAAGAGGATGAAGTGGGTCAGATAGTTACCTGCAGCTCGTGCCATTTTACTGTTGAATCAACACTAGAAGAGCAAAGTTGTTGGCTGTAATAAGGAAAATAAAATGCTCTTCCCTGGGTGTTTACATGTTTTTGGGTTCTATATATTCAAGATTGATTTGTCACAATAATATGAGATGTTGTCAAAGTCTGTTCTAATACAAAACAAAGAGCCATGATTGGTTTTAGCCATCACACAGCTTTCCAAATGCTTTCATAGCTGTGGTAGTTACATATTCAAGCCAATTCAGTTACATTTATTTGTCTAGCCCAAAATGACAAATTATCCTCAGAGGGTTTTACAATCAGTACAGCATACTCCATCCTCCGGCTTTGAACCCTCACATCGGAAAAGGAAAAACTCCATAAAAACACGCTTCATTATCAGAGAAGTGCAATTGAATGCATGCCATACCCTGATAAAAGATTGTTCCTTTAATTTTTTTGAGCAGTGTACAAACCTGAGCCAGCCCTAACTACAAACCTGAGCCAGCCCTAACTACAAACCTGAGCCAGCCCTAATTATAAACCTGATCCAGCCCCAACTATAAACCTGATCCAGCCCCAACTATAAACCTGATCCAGCCCTAACTACACTGCTCAAAAAAAATAAAGGAACACTTTGAAAACTGATTGTTATGTTGGATATCTATACTGATATGGACAGTTTAATGTCTTAGGAACGAAAAGATGTCACATCTTTTGATGGAAATAAAAGTTTCAGCCTACAGAGGGCTTAATTTTATAGACACCCCGAAAATCTAAGTGAAAAATTGACGTGGTAGGCTAGTCCATTTTGGCAAAATTCAATTTCTGCAACTCAAAATGCTTCTCAATATCTTGTGTGGCCCCCACGTGCTTGTATGCATGCTTGACAACGTCGCTGCATGCTCCTGATGAGATGACGGATGGTGTCTTGTGGGATGTCCTCCCAGATCTGTCTAAGGGCATCAGTGAGCTCCTGCAAAGTCTGAGGAGCAACCTGGCGGCGTCTGATGGACCGAAACATAATGTCCCAGAGATGTTCTATCGGGTTTAGGTCAGGAGATCGTGAGGGCCATTCAATCAATTGTATCAATTCCTTCATCCTCCAGGTACTGCCTGCATACTCTTGCCACATGAGGCCGGGCATTGTCGTGCATCAGGAGGAACCCGGGACCTACTGCACCAGCGTAGGGTCTGACCATGGGTTCAAGGATTTCATCGCGATACCTTATGGCAGTCAGACTGCCGGTCTCTAGCCTGTAGAGGTCTGTGCATCCCTCCATGGATATGCCTCCTCAGACCATCACTGACCCACCACCAAACCGGTCATGCTGAACGATGTTGCAGGCAGCATAGCGTTCTCCTTGGCTTCTCCAGACCCTTTCACGTCTATCACAGGTGCTCAGGGTGAACCTGCTCTCATCTGTGAAAAGCACAGGGCACCAGTGGCGGACATGCCAATTCTGGTGTTCTATAGCAAATGCCAATCAAGCTCCACAGTGCTGGGCGGTGAGCACAGGGCACACTACAGGACGCCGCGCCCTGAGGCCACCCTCATGAAGTCTGTTTCTGATTGTTTGGGCAGAGACATTAACACCAGTGGCCTGCTGGAGGTCATTCTGTAGGCCTTGGGCAGTGCTCAACCTGTTCCTCCTTGCACAAAACAGCAGATATCGGTCCTGCTGATGGGTTGAGGACCTTCTACGGCCCTGTCCAGCTCTCCTAGAGTAACTGCCTGTCTCCTGGAATCTCCTCCATGTTCTGGAGATTGTGCCGGTAGACACATCAAATCTCCTTGCAACGGCACGTGTGGATGTGCCATCCTGGAGGAGTTGGACAATCTGTGCAACTTCTGTAGGGTTAAGAAATCGCCTCATGCTCCCAGTAGTGATAATGACTCTAGCTAAAGCCAACACTAGTGGAAAACCAGTCAGAGAGATCAAGAGGGAGAAACTTGAATTGGCCTCCACATGCAAAACCAGTCCTGTTTTGGGGGTTGTCTCATTGTTGCCCCTCCAGTGCGCCTGTTAATTCCATCAACACCAATGCAGCTGAAACTGATTAACAACCCCCTCTGCTACTTACCTAACCACATCATTATCAGAGAAGTGCAATTTAATGCATGCCATACCCTGATAAAAGATTGTTCCTTTAATTGTTTTGAGCAGTGTACAAACCTGAGCCAGCCCCAACTATAAACCTGAGCCAGCCCCAACTATAAACCTGAGCCAGCCCTAATTATAAACCTGAGCCAGCCCTAACTACAAACCTGAGCCAGCCCTAACTACAAACCTGAGCCAGCCCCAACTATAAACCTGAGCCAGCCCTAACTATAAACCTGAGCCAGCCCTAACTATAAACCTGAGCCAGCCCCAACTATAAACCTGAGCCAGCCCTAACTATAAACCTGAGCCAGCCCTAACTATAAACCTGAGCCAGCCCTAACTATAAGAGTTATCAAAGAGTAAAGTCTTAAGCCTACTCTTAAATGTGGTGAGTGTGTCTGCCCCCCAGACTGAAGCTGAAAGCTGGTTCCACAAAAGAGGAACTTGATAGCTGAAGGCTCTAAATCCCATTTTATTTTTAATTTTTTAAGTAACCCTGCATTCAGGAAGAGCAGCTCTCCAGTAGGATACTATTGTACTATAAGCTCCTTACGATATGATGGTGCCTGACCAATTAGGGCTAGGTAGGTGAGGATGATTTTAAATCCTATTCAGTATTTTACAGGGAGCCAGTGCAGAGAGTTAATACGCACATAAGTAATATCTGTTTTCTTAGTTTTTGTCGTCAACAGGAGAGTCTTAACAAAACAGGACGTCCTACAAAACCGGACGGGACCAATTCACACCGAAGAACAAACTGTTACGAAAACTCTTTATTTTTCAAAACAGACAAGTTTGTCAACAGTGACGTCGCCAAGGGAAACCGATAAACATGCAACAGGACGACACAAGCTCATCCGCTAGATACAGAGAAACATTTCAGGGACGATATAGAAAAGCTAACTAGCAGACCCGGGTGCAGCTGATTGGACCCCTTCCTGTCAATGGTGAAGAATAACATAAGGCAGTCAGGGTGCAGGACTTTATGCTCATAACACGGTGAAGGAAATAAGATGCATCCCAAAGACCAGAAGTCCTAAAAAATAATAATAAAAAAAACAATCTTCAGGAAGTTTACTGAATATTTGTTTGTGTGAAAACAGTAGAAAGGCTGGGCTGAGACCCAGTACAGAGACACTAACGTACAGTAGTTACAGCATGAGTACAGCTAGTCACACTCAATATGCTAGAAGCTATTCACAGCGGACTTTAGAAAAGAAACTAGAACAGCCTCTGAAGGAGACGGGTACAGCTCGGGTACTGGCTAGTTTGATATGTTTACAGAACCCCGTCGTCCGTTTTGAAGAATTGGACCCTTTGGGGTTGGACGTGTCTTCCGTCACGTGTTACTGATGGTTAGGGGCTCATTAGAATGAAAAAAAGAAGAAGGCGTGTTTGTTTAAAAAAAAAAATGCTGCTGCGCTGAGGGTTTGAAACGTGAGTATCGAGATGAAATGAATGGATCCATTATAATATCATTTCTCTCTCCAAAGCTCAGTACCAGCAGCAAAAAGGCCACCCAAAGCAAAAAGAGGATCAGAACCAGCGAACCCCGGGTCTGGAAGCTACTATGCTAGTTTTAATACAGTATACATAGAAATAAGCACCGCCGGGCATCATTCAACACATGAACATCAGGAAGCAGAGGGAGCACACTCGTGTGGCAATGTCAATCGTGATGAGTTCAAAAGTTCTATGCCGTTGTAATTATGCAAATATATATATATAAAAAAAAAAAAAAACGCATGTTAAACATAGCGAGCCGAGGGAACGAAGGAATGCTCCGAGTGTGCTGAGTCGTCGTGTCTTGAGTGTTGCCCGGGGCCAGTGCAAGCTAAAAATAACAAAGTCTAGGAAAAAAAAAACACACACACACGTAAACGGAGTGTGTGAGTGAAGGTTAAAAAAACAAAAGAGTGGAAATGACTATTTCACGTGCTCTCGCTCGTCAGCTCTTTGTCGTTTGCAGTAAAAACCTAGTTGCGTTTTGTTTTTCCGAGCGGGTCTCTAGCTCCGCCTACCGGCCGAGCGAGCAGCAACAAGTCGCCGACGGGCGGCTCGCCAATTCCCACACCGACGGTTCTCTGGCCCGACGCCTTTTAACGCGACAGTTCGCTTTTTCCCCCTCAAACTGGGGGGTTGACTTTTTATTTCCTAGAATAAAGCTCGTAACAGCAGCTCAGTATATTAAGCTCGCATCGTTTACCTACTCTTGCAGTTTGACATAATGAACAAAAGTTCCACCTTGTAAATAATAAAAAAAAAGAAGAGAGAACACATTAACTCCAGCTTGCTATTATAAAACCCTGTATGTCACCAGAGGCAATGCATCAAAAAAATAAACGTCAACATCGGGGTTAAGAAACCAGAAAGCCGCACAGCCGGGTGTCTGGAGATGCCGCTCTACCTGTTGGACGTCTTTCTGTCTGAATAGTCTGCCATCGTCTACAGGCTGAAGGAACGCTCCTCGCCTGAGGTCGTCCAGCGTGCTTGTCACCGTCGGTGTGGGAAAATCACAGCCTGCCGGATGCAGATTGTATACACTCTTACCGGCCCCAGTGTTCAGCCGTAGTTCCATTAAAAAAATGCAATTCCATAAAAGGTCTAAAATGGCACGAGAGGTTTGGGAGCTGCTGGGGGACGATCTGGAGTCTGTACACTTGGATGTCGGAATTACTTCTGGAAGATGTCATGTTGCTTCCTACTCAACTTTGAAACAGGTTGGCCAAATGAGCACAAAGCCTCAAACTAATAGACTTGTTAGTTTTGATCAAAATAAAGCGAGGGGACAAGCTGCTGGTTGGCCGGTAGGACGCGAGGCCGGAAGTCTTTTCGCGCGGACTGTGACCCGCCTTTTGTCAAACCGCCCGCGTCAGAGCGAGGCGCCGGTTGAGAGTTCCGATTGGAGAACGTAGAAAATAAATGAGAAACCCGGGTGGCACAAAGAGAACAAATTTTTTTACATTTTCAGTCGAGATACAGGTGGGAGGAAAGTGCGGCCGTCTCCTTTCAGGGCAGGGAAACAAACACGTTTCCTCGTTCAGCTACCTTGGCAGTTCAACCCCAATCGTGTGATTCTCTCTACTCTCGCTGCCAAAGTGGCTGCTACAATCAATTACCAGCAAACCAACGTTAACCAGCAAAATGTTTATTTCCCGCCCCTCAACACTTCCTTTTTTTTTTCTTCATCTTTGCACCTCCTCCTCCTCCTCCTCCTCCACCACTCATCTAGTCCTTTTTCTCCTCCTCTTTCTTCTCCTCCTCGTCTGTGGGGTAAGAGTGCCAGGTGAGGCGCTCCTCGTAGAAAGAGATCACCACCTGGGGACATTTGACGTTGGCCTCCTTGGCGGGGACCAGGTCAGCCTCGTCAGAGTTCTTCCTGCTCATTTGAATTCGAGGGGAAAAGGTAGAAACAGGAGTAGAGGAGGAGAGGGAGAGACAGAAGGTGGAGTTGAGAAGCAACAGAGAAACAAGCGAGGGAGGAAGAGCAAAAGAGAGAAAAGTGTTAAGACAATGGCCCCTCCCCTCCTCATCCATTTCCTTCACCAATAATCACAAAGGGTTTCCTGTGCTGCCAGCGTTACGAGCTCCTCCAACAACTTCAACACAGAGTTATTTATTGGAATATTGGACCTTGCCTCGTGTCGTTTTCCCTTTGATTCACACGTTTCATTTTCAACTCGGTCCCAGCCAATCAGCTAGACGGGCCAACGGGAATCCTCCCAGCGGTCAGCTCTGGCCTGATTTCAACTTCCTGCAGTACAAACATGCGGCCAAGCCCAGGCGGGGCATGGAAACTATTTCAACCAATCGCTGTGGACCAGGGGCAGCCAAGACACAGAAGAGTGTGTGCGCGCGCGTGTGTGTGTGTGTGTGTGTGTGTGTGTGTGTGTGTGTGTGTGTGTGTGTGTGTGTGTGTGTAAACATGTTCATTTAAGAAACCATGTCTGGTAGCACAGTACTTGGGTGAGAGAGGGAGAAACCACACCTCTGGCAGAGCGCAATCGTTACGCAGTCAGTGACTAGCTTGTGTTGCGTTTGGTTCGCTAACTGGCTAGCCTGGGCTAGTTTGTCTTTGTCTGGGCGGGGACAGGCACAGGAAAGGGGGGTGGGGGGCTAACAACAAGCTAGCAGTTAGCGTGGCTGGGCTTGGTGAGGACTGCCAGCAGCTCCAGAAGGGCAAACAGAAGCGTAACCGACCCCGAGCAGGACATCCAACCACCTGAACGGTCTCTCGTAAAAGAACTCTGCTACCTGTGACAACCTTCTGTGGGATCCAGTAGCTGCATCCAATACTCTTGTATCGATTTTCCGACATGTTGGTTATTCTTTACACCCCTACCGGTTCAGCCAGGAGATATTAATTCTGAATTTATCAAATCATTAATGCGTTCACCACTTTAGCGTTGCACCCGATAAAGGATCTGAATCTGCAAAGTAGCAGAAGTACAACAGCAGCAGTACAAGTTCTCTAGAATTGGACTCAGGTACAGTACTCGAGTAGCTGAGATGTACTTGGGTCCATTCCACCACTGCTAGAAGGTTCTTCATAGATCCAGCCCCTTTTGCTCTCAAAGTGCACCGGATTGGTGCATCCAACTTTAAGATGTGAAAAACAAAGACAAGGGCTCACCACTTCATGAGGAACATGAGCTCTCCACTGGAGTCCGTCGCTCCGATGATCCTCTCCGGCTGCAGACCTCTGCCGAAACCTCTGGCCTTCTCACCCTGGAGACAGGAAGTAGACCAACGCGAGAGAACACGTGAAGAAGGAAAACAGACAGGAAGAGATAATGCTGCAATGATCGTGAAAGCACCCGGGAGTAGATTTTGTACATGATTAGTTAAATATATATATATATATTATTTAGTTGTTTTTTTTTGGTCTTCTGCCTCTTTCCTTCGCTCACCTCCTCTTTCTTCCTCTTGCTCCCTCGTTCCTCCGAGTCTCCAGAGGTCTCACTGACGACTTTCCTCTTGCCCTCCTTCTTCTTCTCCTCCTTCTCTTTGTGTTTCTGCATGTACTCGGCGATGAGGTCGGGGCAGTCCAGGTTGTCTTGCGGCTCCCATGTGTTATCCTCACTGGAGAAGTGGGGGCAGACGGAGGGAATGAACGGAAGAGGTTTTACCGATTCTTTCCGTCTCTCTTTTTATTTAAATGCATTTTTAGAAGGTTATTTGCAGGGCAGTAACTTAACTTTCGACTTTGGGAACATGATACTTTATGTGGACATTATTCACCATTCTGAAGTAAAATCTCAGAACAGAACACAGAGTAGTATTCTACTCATACTCACTCTGAGAAGCCCTTCCATTTCAGCAGAAACTCTACTCTGCCCTTCACCACCCGGCGGTCCAACACTTTCTCCACCACATACTCCTCCTCTTCCTCCTCCTCGGGTGCTGCAGCACCCACTGCTGGTGCTGCACCCGCTGCTGGTGCTGCTGCTGCTGTGGTGGTGGTGGCGGCGGCGGCTGCTGGTGGTGCTGCTGCTGCTGCTGCTGTTGCTGGTGGTGCTGCGTCCGCTGCTGCGTCTACTGCTGCAGGTGCGGCAGGCAGCTCCTCCTCCTCGGCCTTCTTGCCCTTCTTTCCTGCTACGGTCGCCAGCTTGACGTCTGCTGAGGGCGCCTCTGGTGGAGCCAAAAGGAAGCAGAGACGATGATGATGATGATGAAGAAGGGTTAGAACAGCTATAAAGAGATGAAGAACAGTTTGAAGTGGAGCCACAAGCTGCATGTACAGCGATGGGTCTTTACTCACACTGGCTGTACTGACTAACAAATAAAGTAAAAGACGCATCGAAACTCCAATAAACTCCCTCAAAAAGCAGCAAAATTAGTCAAGACCAAAACACGAGTCTGATAATCCCCAAACAACAATAACCACGACCACCTGCTATGTGACTTTGAACGTTAAAATCCACACACAGATTAATGGCGATGTAACGGCTGGATGACAGCAACCGTCACACTCGCTGCAGAAAACAACACCGCCCCGTGAAAAAGAGAGCTGGGAAAAACCGCCGCTTGCTGTGCTGTGAAATGAGGAGGAAGGGGAACATTTTAGAAGCTAATATCACCCTTCTGTCTGCCGTTGTCCGTTCCTAAAACATCTACCGCCATCAAAACACGAAGGCAGTGGTGAAGTAGTGACGCCCGCCTCTCGCTCAATTTTGATGGGCTGCCTGGGCCATGAGCGCTGATGGCGCTGATTTTGACTTAAAAAGACCAAAAAAAAAACCTGCTTAACAATGTCAGTAATGGTAACAAATTACTTAGTTATAAAAATGTTTATTGAAATGTTCGGTGCCAGATTGCTATACTGCTAACTCATCAGTGATTGGACGGAACGCATCGAGCAGAAGAAGGAGTTGCAGACTAGTTGAAATTTCTTGGACTGACGGCCTATCAGGAGTCTCCAAACTCCTTCAATTCATGATCGGAGAAAACTAAAGAGTCCTCTTGGACTTGCAGACTTCCCGTCCAAACCAGATCAAAAGCCGAGTGGAAGCCATGTCAGGTCCGGGGAGAGAGAAAAGAGGCTGAAAGCAGAGCATGCAGGGAGAGAAAAGGGGGGGGGGGGGGGGGGGGGGGGGGTCGCCAGATTAGAGCAGAGCTGCACCAGTCAATGGACCGTGAGGGCCTTTAACTATTACGCCTGGAGTGTGTCTGCCGAGCGGTTCAACACCAGCAGCCATTTTGGCAGGTAGAACAACCGAGGAGAGGGATCTCTGCCGTCTAAAACTCGGTCCGTCCTGCCGTTACCACGGCCCCTCCGACTCACTCTGGAGGTCGCATGCTCCGTGGCGTTCAGGGTTTATGGGAAAGGGGGTCCGTTAAGTCCCTGGATTAACATCACTCACCTTATCTACACCAGCGGTTCTCAAACTCTGTGACGTTAACGTAAAAATAAATCTCGTCCGAGGGGTCAGGACATTTCGAAGTCAAGGACTCTAAATTCTGGAAACATGCGACGACGCGCAACTAAGCCGCGTTATCGGAATGAATTAAAAAACCTCATTCAAACACTACACCGTTTGTGTTAATCGTCTATTGAAGATTCACCATAGCCTCTACATACATTTCAATAGAGTGTATTCAAAAGAATCGGCTGCAAAACAGGGTTTATACTGGATCTGACGAAATGTGGATACAATTTATGGAAATCAGGGTTTGACCTCCTCATATTAGCGTTTCTCAGCACCTAAGCAGAATGAAGGAATTACTAACATTATAATGATGCCGCTATGTTTTGGTTTCTCAGCTCCTGCTACACTCACAGTCATGCTGAAGAGGCCTTCTGAGACTAGTGTAGTTCACGCCACACAATCGAGCCCCGATTCTCCAAACACAGAGTTTCTGGAGCTCCAGATCAGTGCCAAATATAGGTCTGCTCGACGCTCAGCGTTCAAAGATGCATCACCTAGCAGGCTGATATCTGACCTATCGGGGAGCTACAGCCAATGACGGCACAAGACAAAAAACGGCTACAATTAAAGCAACGTTTATTACAAAAGGATGGAATGTTTTGTAGTGAAAAAACATCATGACTATTGAAGATTTGCTTTTGTTGAATTCTATTCATCCACCACATGATTACACCTTTTTTCAGATTTTGCTGATTTGTTCTTCCAAAACAATGAAGTTTTCATTAAAACAAAATGATGACTGGTACACTTGAATAGATCTTGTTCCAAGTTGTTGCTGTACGATTTATCATTTCAGTGCTAAATAACAAAATCAGTAATGTATTTCTGTTACATTTGGTTTCACAAAGATTATTAATTAAAAACTGGTATTGGATCGGTTCTCTGTATCAGCAGATGCTAGTGGTGTAATGGATCACTGTGGATCCGTACAGACCCCCCCCCCCCGTCACGGTTCACCACGCATGTGAACCGTGGGTTAATTACACAGTTTAACGTTAACCACAACAGTGTGAAATACAGTTTTACCGACCATCGTTATCCTCCAACACACGGGACATCACGTATGCTTTTCTAGTCAACGATCTCTGATACGGAATTAACAACAAATCCATGTTTAAAGCAACAGGAGAGCTAGTAACGTTAGCAGCACCGCTAACGGCCAACGAAGGAAGGTTCCGTTCGGTTACATCATGATGCGTTGAGGCTGTTCAGTGAACACGAGTATTGGATGAAGGTAAATTGGAGTGTTGATGTGTGATCTCCTAAAATGTAGTGTTGGTGAGAAACCCAGGGGTTTGAAGGAGACGTTTTCAAAACATAAATAAATATTAGAGGGAAAATTATGAACAGTTTCCACTAACTAAGAAGTTTTTAATACATCAATAATACTAATACTGACAAACTTGTTTTAATCCATAAAAATACAATCTTTTGTTTCATTTTCATTGTGTGAATTATGAAGCAAAAAAAACACTATAACAAAATAAAAGAAAACATTTTAAATGTGTGTAGCTTTACACTGACTTCAGAGCGGTAGACCAGCTGTATGATCAAACAACAAATGGATCTGCATCTGCCAATATGGATCATCGATTGTATTGCCTGCAAACAAAAACGTGATCAGGGATCTCTGAAAGTTATATTTGCTCTCTTTTTTTCTTTAGTGCTGATCTGATCCATATGGCAACTATGTTTTCAGAATATGACTTCTCAGAGAACACTGATATGTGGGCAATGTGTTTTTAACGTGAGCAGAAATCTATCCAAGTCCACAATCATTGAGATGAATTGGTGCCACGTGCAGAATGTATAGAAGTTACCCCCCCCCCCCAAACAAAAAGACACAATCAGACTGAACAGTGACCGTGCCTACATCAACACGTTAAACGAGAGACGTTCATCTACTGGAGACTACATATTTGAAAGCAACGCAGAATGCCCGCGAGCATTGCATTCCATTAAATATTTGTTTGTTTTGTAACGCGTCACCTGGCGCGTGAATTCCGTGTTTACCTTAACGTGCATACCGTCATTTCCGCAAAAAAAAAAGAAAAAAAAGCACGAATTAGTGCATAAACAATTCACCAGAGTGCAAGAAGAGAAGTGCTTGACGTCCATAATCACCTGGAGGAGGACCCCCCCAATGTTTAGTGGTTTTGGTAGAAGGTTACCCCCCCCCCACCCCTTCTCCTCCTCCATGTCTACCGAATAACCGTGAGCGTGATTTGCAGACTGCACCCACAGAAGAAGAAGATAAAAACACTGCGGCAGCCGCAAATGTTACACACATGTGGGCAAATGAAACAACTCCTGACGAGGGTTGCTGAGTTACAGTAGGAGCACACAAAGCCCGGCCGGTCATTGCATAAGAGAAGCGTCGAAGCCAGCATGCTGCACATCGGCTGTTTTTTTTTTTTTTTTTTTTTAATTTTTGCATCATGCATGCCACACGCTTTAGCCTCGCGTGCGCTACATTATACGGTCAGCGAATGCGGAAAAAAAATATTTCGGACCTTGTCGTTTAACTTGATATGAACGTAATGTATTGCAATTCACCAAACGCCGGAGCGGGCAAACGAGCCAGGCGGCCCAGCCCCCCTACAAACCACAGGGCAACATGGCTGGCGCGTACCCCCCCCTCCACTAGCTAGCTAACGTAACGTGAGCCTTACCTTTTCAGATAAAGCTTCGGAGCGGTTGTATGGGCTCGCGGTAGGCCCGAGTCAAAGCACCGTAATTTGACCGTCTACCGTCGAAGAGTTGCGAAATCCGAAGACGCGCCAGTAGCAACACACAACTGCCACGGGGATGAGTGGCGTGCTCTGGGTCGACTTTCCCCCCAATGTGTTCGGCTACAGGAAAACACAATAGCCTCGGCGTCGCTAACAACCAGCACCGACCCCGTTCTGCCCGCCAACAGCACTGCCGGACGCTACGTCAGCGGATAGTTTGGTTAGCAATGCACTGTGGGAGTTGGAGTCTTCTCCTTTAGTGGTCACTGGGCGGTTAGCAAACCAGCGTATTGGTGATTTTAAAGATTCTAAATGAGATGTACCCAACGAACATATTAAGATGTGATTTTACCGTGATTTTGTGAAATTTAAAGCAATGTATTGGAGCATTGTGTTTTTCTATTACGATTCAGTGCAGTCATATGCAGAGCTGACTGTGAAGGGCAGTTACATTTGGTGTTTGCATTGAAAACAGGAACGCAGACTTTGTTCTCAATACTGGCTGTTACTGGGGATGTTGTTATATACATAATGGAGATAGCCCAGCTGGAATCATTGGAAGAATGAGTGAAAACTCCTCAGTAGGTTTGTTAAATTTGTTAAAAAAAAAAGAAGAACACTCTAATTTGCGATAACCCTGCTGTGTATATTTATCTCTGTATTTTTGTTTTTGTTTTATTTCTATCATTTTTGTATTTGCTTTGATTATGTTCTCGCTCAACTTGAGGCAGAATTTTTTTTGATGACTGAGACGTAAAGAGGCCTTGATTGTTTTTACAATAATAATAATAAATTAAAGCTGCAAGCAGCATTGATTGGGCCCTCGCAACTTCACGCACGTCGAGGGTACTGGCAGGACTCTGGTTGACGCGGCCATGCATTTCTGTGACCATCATAAACTGCATGCACGAGTTAAACTATATTTCCGGCGTCAACCAGCAGCGTAGCAAGATCATGTTGCCAGGTCTTAAGCCTCAAATGTTTTGAGTGTACCTCCGATACAATCATAAATGTAAGCCTGTTAAGATCATTAAGAAAATGAATATGTGTGAATGCGCTTCAGTGTTTGTAAAATAACAGACCGTCAGTTTACTGGGATGGGGTTCAACTCCCTGCAGTGTCCTGCTGATTGTATTTGGACTTACATGAAAGTTAACAGAACAGTAGTGTCATTTGCTTTTACTTGAAGACTTTAATTTAACACTGTTTTCATTTTAAGCTCTTCAATAACTTTAGATTGTAGTGTGAAGCATTCATTGTAACATTTAACCTGATTCTCATGTAGAAGCTCTGGACAGATCATTTATACTAATGCCCACTGACATGGTTTGAGAACCACTGTTATCTAACTTTTGCTCTCCAAGCATCTTAGTTTGCACATATTTAGATCAGAGAAGTCTTTTTCTCATGGTGTGCCCACAAACTCTTTTAATAAGTTCAGTGTTTGGGCCGCTGTAATTATAGAATCCTGCTTACTTTTGTGGTTGCCAGTAGGTGGTGCTATGACTATGAGTTAATATTGGCATGCAGAAGTCCTAAAATCATGACGGTAATCAAGCATGTCAACTTTGAGACAGTTTTGACAATGTATTGTTGTAATGAGTTACAACAGCTTGATGGATGATGGCGAACCATGTAAAATGGCCGCTACACCAAGTCCATGTTGTTTGATGAAACCTCAAGCTTTTAGTAACTTGTAATCGCTACGGTCTTTAGATTGTTCTGACCAAATTCTAACTTGATCGGATTAATTCCCTAGGAGGAGTTCGTAGTACAGCACATGGAAATGGAAAAAAACAGGAGAAATTCTATAATTCTATATAAATTGTATACAGTTAGGTGAAACGTACTGAGAGGGCTGCATCGTCAAAAAATTGTAGGGGGCGCTATCGAGCCGACTTGCCGCTCTGAAGCATTAAAATCATATCAGATAACTACATTCAGGATTTTACATGTGTTTGACAAGTTTGGTTACGTTTTGAGCTTTTTTTAGCCCCTCAAAAACACTTTCGTTTTTCGTGGCGAAGAATGCGTCGCCACGGCAACGGCCTTTCACGAAACAACAACCTTTGAGTAACTTTTCATCACAAAGGTCTTTAGATTGTACTGACCAAATTTGAAGTTGATTTGATTAATTCCCTAGGAGGAGTTTGTTAAAGTAGAGCGCCTGGAAATTGAAAAGACGACACTAGAAATTCATACTAAATTCAAAACGGCTGACTTCCGGTTGGGTTTAGGGCATGGCCCCAAGAGACTTTAATTTAAGTCCACATGTGATACATGTGCCTACCAAATTTTGTTAATCTATGTGAAACGTACTGCGAGGGCTGCTTTGTTGAAATTTTGTAGGGGGCACTATTGAGCCAATTTGCCACTCTGAACGAATAAAATCATATTATAGAACAACATTTTGGGCTTGCAATCTGTGTGCCAAGTTTGCTTATGTTTCGAGCATTTTTAGACTCTCAAAATTACCATCGTTTTTCACGGCAAAGACTGCGTCGCCACGGCAACGGCGTTTGACGAAACATCAAAAGCTTCATGAACTGGCATTATGAACTTCTTACATTTGTGTGGCACTAATTTGATGTTGATCTGATTTACCTACTAAGAGAAACAAGCCAAAGTATAAAGACTTTAACTTACTGTTACCAGTAGGTGGCGCTATGACTATGATTCAAAATTGGCCTGCAGATGTCTTCAGGCCTGGAGTCTAATCAAACACGTGAAATCTGGTAAAGATCTGATGATGTGGAGTCGAGTTACATCAGTTTATTCGTTCATGGCGAAGGATCAAAGTTCGCCGAGCCGCCACGTCGCCGCCCTTCAATAACTTCTTACAATCTTCACAATGAAGCATTATCAATGTCATAAGGCTTTTCTGACAAAACTTTGAAACAGTCCAAAAACGTCATAAAATTAAAAATGGCCGACTTCCTGTTTGGTTTAAGATATACCTCCTTTTGACTTTTTTGTATGTCCCATCACGTTCCACATACCTACCAAATTTCATACAGCTAGGTGAAACCCAAAGTTGGGGCTACTCTGTAGGGGGTGCTATCGAGCCAATATGTCATGCCGCAGCTGGACACCCCAATAATACTGGAATTTTCACCACGACTGAATTTTGTGCCAAATTAAAAAAAATTCCCAGCATCCCAAGCACCTCCTTTTTGCGATGAAATTGGTACGATAATAATAATAATTAAAGATGCAAGCAGCATTGATTGGGCCCTCGCAACTTCACGCACGTCGAGGGTACTGGCAGGACTCTGGTTGATGCGGCCATGCATTTCTGTGACCATCATAAACTGCATGCACAAGTTAAACTATATTTCCTGCCTCAACCAGCAGCATAGCAAGATCATGTTGCCAGGTCTTAAGCCTCAAATGTTTTGAGTGTACCTCCGATACAATCATAAATGTAAGCCTGTTAAGATCATTAAGAAAATGAATATGTGTGAATGTGTTTCAGTATTTGTAACATAACAGACCGTCAGTTTACTGGGATGGGGTTCAACTCCCTGCAGTGTCCTGCTGATTGTATTTGAACTTACATGAAAGTTAACAGAACAGCAGTGTCATTTGCTTTTACTTTAACACTTTAATTTAACACTGTTTTCATTTTAAGCTCTTCTGTAACTTTAGATTGTAGTGTGAAGCATTCATTGTAACATTTAACCTGATTCTCATGTAGAAGCTCTGGACAGATCATTTATACTAATGCCCACTGACATGGTTTGAGAACCACTGTTATCTAACTTTTGCTCTCCAAGCATCTTAGTTTGCACATATTTAGATCAGAGAAGTCTTTTTCTCATGGTGTGCCCACGAACCCTTTAAATAAATTCAGTGTTTGGGCTGCTGTAATTAAAGAATCCTGTTTACTTCTGTGGTTGCCAGTAGGCGGCGCTATGACTATGAGTTAATATTGGCATGCAAAAGTCCTAAAATCATGACGGTAATCAAGCATGTCAAGTTTGGGACAGTTTTGTCAAAGTACAGTTGAGTTACAACAGCTTGGTGGATGATGGCGAACCATGTAAAATGGCTGCTACACCAAGTCCATGTTTGATGAAACCTCAAGCTTTTAGTAACTTTTAATTGCTACGGTCTTTAGATTGTTCTGACCAAATTCTAACTTGATCGGATTAATTCCCTAGGAGGAGTTCATAGTACAGCACATGGAAATGGAAAAAAACAGGAGAAATTCATACAAAATTCAAAATGGCTGACTTCCGGTTGGGTTTAGAGCATGAACCCCTAAGACTTTTTGTTAAGTCTACATGTGATACATCTGCTTACCAAATTTTATACAGCTAGGTGAAACGTACTGCGAGGGCTGAATCGTCAAAAAATTGTAGGGGGCGCTATCGAGCCAACTTGCCGCTCTGAAGCATTAAAATCACATCAGATAACTACATTCAGGATTTTAAATGTGTTTGACAAGTTTGGTTACGTTTTGAGCATTTTTAGCCCCTCAAAAACACTTTTGTTTTTCGTGGCAAAGAATGCGTCGCCACGGCAACGGCCTTTCACGAAACAACAACATTTGAGTAACTTTTCATCACAAAGATCTTTAGATTGTACTGACCAAATTTGAAGTTGATTTGATTAATTCCCTAGGAGGAGTTTGTTAAAGTAGAGCGCCTGGAAATTGAAAAAACGACACTAGAAATTTATACAAAATTAAAAATGGCTGACTTCCGGTTGGGTTTAGGGCATGGCCCTAAGAGACTTTTATTTAAGTCCACATGTGATACATATTCTTACCAAATTTCATACATCTAGGTCTAACATACTGCGAGGGCTGCTTTGTCGAAATATTGTAGGGGGCGCTATTGAGCTGACTCTCCACTCTAGAGCAATAGAACCATAACATGTAACTAAACTTTTGGCTTTAAATCTGTGTGCCAAGTTTGCTTAAGTTTCAAGCATTTTTAGCCCCTCAAAAGCATCTTTGTTTTTCACGGCGAAGACTGCGTCGCCACGGCAACGGCGGTTGACGAAACATCAAAAGCTTCATGAACTGGCATTATGAACTTCTTATATTTATGTGGAACTAATTTGATGTTCATCAGATTTATCTACTAAGAGAAACATGCCAAAGTATAGAGACTTTTACTTCCTGTTACCAGTAGGTGGCGCTATGACTATTATACAAAATTGTTCTGTAGATGTCTTCAGGACCACAGACTCATCAAACATGGGAAATCTGGTAAACGTCTGATGATGCGGAGTCGAGTTACATCAGTTTATTTGTTCACGGCGAAGGATCGAAATTCGCAGAGCCGCCACGTCGCCACGCTTCGACAACTTCCTACAATTTTCACAATGAAGCATTATCAAGGTCTTAAGGCTTTTGTGACAAAATTTGAGAAGGATCCGATTAATCTGTGAGCAGTAGGGTGTCAAAGTACACAACCTATGACTTCCTGTTGCCACTACGTGGCGCTATTACTATGATTCAAAATTGGGTAACACTTTATTTTAAGGTACATCTATTCACCATTAATTAGTTGCTTATTAACATGCAAATTAGTAACATATTGGCTCTTAATTAGTCATTATTAAGTACTTATTAATGCCTTATTCTGCATGGCCTTATTATACAACCAGTAAGCCATCTTCCCTCAATAACCTCAGAATTATTGCTTATTAGTACTAAGTAAGGAAGTTGTTGTATATGAATTACGATCTCAATATGTTTTGCTTAGTATGGACTTTATAAGGTGGTAGTACCCCAAGAATAGTTATTCTCCCTTAATACCACTTAATGAATATGGTCTGTTCTTACATAACAAAACACAAAACTACAAATGTTAATAGTGTCCAAATAACTCTAAATTAAGTCTTTGTTACTTAGAATATGTTCCCCATACTAAAGTGACATCTTGATCATTACTAATTCACTAATAATTGAACACTTATTAACCAACACATGCTCCCTAATCTAAAGTTGCCTCCTTTTCACAATTAGTTAATATATTATAGCCCATAACTACAGCAATAAACAAGTGATGGGTTACACCTTTGAAAAAATGGATCTATCTATAGGTTCCCTCTCATTCAGTGGTAGAATAACAAAGACAGCACAAGTACAAATACCTCATTTATTAAACCACTGGTTCAGGTTTTCCCAAGGCTGACAACAAATACTGCTCGAACAGGTAATGGGGTCTTCCTGAAATTTCAAACACTGACAACTGTATCAGTGTATGTAAATATGTCATACAATATGATATCAAATGTATAAGCAGGTCATACTGTATGATAATACAGGTACCCTATTGTTGAAAAACACTGCACAATATAAAGTACAAAAATACAAAAAATTTAAATCTAAAAAATATAAAACCTGCACAGCTCAACATGACTTGTCAAAGGTTAGAACAAATGTACTGAACTGTACAAACATTGCACTTCCACAGCCTAAACTTGCTCTATAATTACTGCATCAGGTGATTTATTCCCCTGTGCACAAATATTTCACTTTTCTAATACAATATAACAGAATTTTAACTGAACAAAGAAGCTCACTTAAGTCTTAATATTTCATCAACAAGGGGAGGAGTTGACATTTGGCCTTCATGTCCTCTATAATGCTCTTCTTCTCAGGGGTTATGTGCGTTGCACACCTCTTAGCAAAGGACTGCAGGGTCTCAGTTGCAGGATCATACTTCAGGGTGTTGAAGGTTACAGGATCCACAATGTTGAGCTCTGCAATTGCAGCAGTCATCTTGATGGTTCCCCGGTCCACACCATTTATTCTGAAGGCTTCAGTCATGGTATGGACTTTGCTTAAGCTTTTCAAGACTTTTTTATATCTGCTGATAACCTCAGCTGGCCCTTTCACTGAAAAATATATAAAACAAAAACAAAGAACACGAAAAATGAGCACAAACCACGGCTTAAGGTCAGCTGAAATTGCTCAAACTGGTCACTTCTCTTTTGATAAAAGTATGAAGCATATTCTAGTAATTGAAGAATCTGCTCATCTCCTGATATGATTCCACGCACAATATGTGGTTCAGAATTCAATACAAAAATGATACTCTGTAAGATCTGTTTAGTTGGTAAGTCTTATGGTTCCGAATTATGTTTAATTCTGAGAGACAAATCTTTCTAGCAATACATTTAATGATGGATAATAATTAGTGTGAATGCTGCAAAATAAAATGGAGCTTTATTTTTGATGAAAGCCAAATTTTTTACTTTAGACATTTAATTTTTATTTATCATCAGATTCCTAGTATATTCAGAATCTAGAACTGAAGATCTGTATTTTTGCCTCATAATTACTTCAGGACATATTTATAACAGCTCTTCCAACGCTTTTATTAATACTTATTTTTCATGACCACTTGGTGCTAACAGGGCAGGTGGTTCAAGTTATGCCATTCTTACCTCTTACATGAGCTTTTCCAGGCACAGCCACAGTTGCAGATGCAGGTGTCTGTGTCCGACGTTTCTTCCTTCTTTGGATGAGAACATCACTGTCCGAGGACTCACTGATGTCTGGAGAAGATGGGGGAATGACGTCATCTTCATCCATGTTGCCATCATCATCCTCGTCGTCGTCCTCCAAAGTAAATACTTTAGGTTGAGCTTTGATCAAATAGAGGATAGATGAGACAAAGATCAGATTGTTATAAAAATATATCACACCGTTCATTACAATTACATTATATTTTGCAGATACAAGTTGCTCCCAAATCACTCACATGATCTCTTCTTTCCCATGATTTGCTCACGCAAGAAATTGCGCTCTTGCTCAAGATCCTTTATTATTTTTTCTTGCCATTGGATCCTGGCTTCCAGGAACTCCACTTTGGAAATTTATCCTTAAAAACAAGAGAGCAGGATACAAAAAAGATTATGATTTGACAGTATTAAATGAGTGAGACAGAGAGAGAATGACATGCATGCAACAAAGGTAGTGGACCAGATATGGTGTGTGCCTTAATTTGATTTGTAAGCACACACATGTATACTGACAAAATCTGCCAACAACTTTAATCTCAGGTGGAAAAAACCACGCAAGAAATGAAACTCATTTTAGACAACAAAGATACACTGCTAGAAAATGAGAAATCATTACCTGATCCAATGCTGCTTATGCTGCTGCAACTTGGAGCAGAGCCTTTATCTCCTTTATCTTCAGGACCTACAGTATGGCATAGGTACAACAAAATGTATACATATAACATATGAATAGATGACTTTAAACGTTTAAACACATTTGGACAAGATAACTATTTAAGAATTACAGTTCCTTGAAAGTTAACAAAGAAAAATTTACCATCCAGATCATTTTTGGTCACCTCTGTCATCGAGTCATCTTTAGGGACTTTTAGGGACATTTTCTTCTTTGCCTTAGGCTGTAAAAATATAAATAAATTAATGTAACTTAATAATAATCTACACAAGATTCAAAAGCTCTTGTTCAATGACTGCATAGTGCATAACTTATTTTTCATTATAAAATGTGGTTCATACCAGAGATGGGACCAACTCACACATGTGCAAGTCTCAAGTAAGTCCCAAGTCATTTTTCTTTGGGCACGTCAAGTCCTGCATAGGTCAAGTCAAGTCCAAGTCAAGTCACCTTATTATTGCAATTTCACCCGCAGAATCTAATCTAAATAAAGTGTAGACAATATATTAGAATAGAAGAGAAGAGAAAATCTATTCTATTCTATCATGACAACACCATTCTCAGTCTGTACTCATACCAAGTAGTTTTAGATAATAATTTGATATTTTATATTCAATCCCCCCCTCTCCAGCGGTCCTTTCAAAATAAATGCATAAAAAGTCCGGGAAAAAAAAAAAAAAAAAACACCGACTGAGCTGGTGCCTTGCCGGTGAGAAGTTATTTTTTGTCAAGTCAAGTCAAAAGTCATCAAAATAGCGACTCGAGTCCCCATCTCTGGTTCATACTAAGTTAAAGCATTACGCACCTGCACTCAGCTAGCTTAACATTACATTAGCTAATTAGCCTCGACACTACAGATAAACGGGAGGGTTTACTATTCTTTAACTATGTAAACGGCCCGGGGACGAGTGTTATGATGTGCTTACAAAACTCAGGGGGACTTTCAATTAACAGGCTAGCGCTTAACTTACCATTTTTGTTACACGAATTTCCCTCTTCACTCTCCTAGCGGTGAACGAAACGGCAAATAGCCACCTCTCACCTTCTCCGGATCTTTGACGTGACTGGTGGCTCCCTTTGGATGATTGGATGAGGATGTCACATGACGGCAGAGTAACAGTCAATGATTGGATGAGAGCAACACATCGGAGGAGCACGGCTACGGATTGGTAGATTCTTATGTCAGTCATTACTCTACAAAGTGGGTCACTTTGCGCCTTTTTTGAAGCAGGACTGCGAGGTTGAAACCCATTTCATATATAATAGGAAAAAAAAAAAAATCGACATGGTATGAGATAAAAAAAAAAATGAAATTATCAGAAGAAGATGTTGGGTTACGAGTTTTTGAGTCGAATACATTTTAGACAGTGCCCCAAAGAAAACTACAAATTCACCAGATGGTTAATGAGAGAAGGCCTACTTCGAAAATGGATGAAATGCCCCTCTTGCTCTCATGTTATGAAGTTGAAACGGACCTACGACAAAAAGGAGGCAGCATGGTGAGTAGAACAACTAGACGTGTGCCTTATTTATTAATTTTCTGTGTGTAAGCAAAGGGGAGTGTGCAGCATGCAGCCATCCAAGATCTGCTAGAATTCAGTGCCAAATCCTATATTTTACGACAATGTTTTTAATACAGGAGCTATGAGTGGTGTACACACAAAATGTATATAAGTCACATCTACAAAGTCACAATACAAATCACACACAGCTGCAAATTTTTAAGTAAGCTACTGTTTATTTGGTAGAGATAGGGGTGCTCATGTTTCCACAAAGTTCTACATGTGTACAACATCTGAAATGAAAAATGCCTTTTTTTTTTTTTTTTTTTTTACAGTTTTAGATCACGTTCCTGGTCATATTGTTCACCTTTTTATTATTATTCAATCAGCTTGACTTTAAACTTGTACATGCACAGGGATTAATTGATTGATATCACCCTTTTCATGCTGTGGCACAGTGACAAGTAGAGTAGAGTAGACACAGCTAAATTTACTCAAATGTCTAACCCGATTTAAGGTGTAACAGTTGTAGATATTACTTGTCATGTAGGCCTAGAAATGGGACTGTTCTGTTGTGCTTTGAGATTGCATGGGGGGAGGGAATCACAAGGGCTACTAAGAGTACAAGTGCACCTTGTCCAATCCCAATCTTAGCTGTTTCAACACCTATACGTAAATATCTATGTCCCCCTCTTCATCTTCATTTATGTTACATTTTTTATTTAGTGAAACCAGTACAGTATCATGGGTTTTTATTTTTATAAATTAACCTTTGGATTTAATCATCAGGATTTGCCGAGATTCCTGTCACAAAGGGAAAACGGTATCAAGGTCCATCCGAAGTGGCTCCATATTTGAGAAATCGCACCTTCGACTGCATACGTGGATGCATTACATCTACAGGTGCGTGGTTTTACATTGTATAATAACAAAAGCCATCAAAGACAAACTCTAACTCGGACCATAATGTTTTCTTTCAATGTTCTCACTATACTGTTGGTTGGGATGGGTCCTATAAGAGCCAATGCTTACGAGACATGAGTTTATACAGTATATAGGAAGAATTCTGAATATCAGTCGAATTTATCAAGTATGTGTAATTGTATAAGTGCTGGGTTGCGAAGAGTCCAATGTAGTACAAAGGTCTTGTGGATTTTTAGGTTTTAGGTGGTTCCTGGAAATTGTCTCAAAAGAACTTAACTTTTTTAAACAGACACTTCACTGTGCTAATTTACTCAGTATCCATTTTTAGTTTTTTTCTTTAAACTCTTCAAAGATACAGCAGATTTAATTTGTTTTGGGGTTTTATTCCATTCCTCCCCTCATATAGGGAATGTTCTTCACCCTACTTTGCTTTTTGAGATTTGTTGTTTCAGGTTAAATACACTCTTATATTCAGGCTATGAGTATCTGCTGTGTCTGCAAATGGGACTGCAAATGAGAAATTATGGTTATAATCAGGGTGCGATTTGCCGGTGGGGATGGTGGGGATTTCCCCCCCTCTGGTTTACACGTCCTACCTTCTGCTGAATTATTTTTATCCTCGGTGGGGACAAAATTTATCCCCCCCACCCAAAGTATTTCACTTTTTACATCGTAATTATTAACAACCAAAATACAAAGGGTCCGTGTTCATTTTGATTGTGCTGTGATTTTGATCTACCGGGAGCGAGTCAGAGGCGTTGCGCTCGCAGAAAGCAGTTTTATTTTGAAAACCAACCGGATTTGCTTGCGTTTCACAAGTCCAACTTCCTGTCTGCGTCATCCACGCCAAAACAAAAGCTTAAATCAAATGGAGAAAAAAATTAAAAGAATCCAGAGCAGCATATCGTCACATTTTACAGGACCACAACAAAAAATTCAGAGAGAAAAATATAACAGAAGATGAAACAAGATCTGACATTGCTGATCGGATGGTGGACAGCAGCATCTCCCTGGCTGAGGAGAGCTCCCAGGCCGCGGGATCACTTGCTAATCCCTCGCCCCCCGAAACTATGGTTGGGGGCTGCATTGAGCCGGGTCGCTTCGCTAAATGGCGAGAGGGTGAAGTGAGTCATCAGAGCAGACTGTTTTCATAGTCTGACCTATAGTCTACCCGATTAACCATTTAAAAACAAAAACAAAAACATCTTGACAGCACATTGTGGTAGTTCATGTTTTCTGTTGAACTGATATTGGGAAAGAATTAAAATTTTATTTTTATTTGGCAAATTTAAAAACAATATTTTGAGAAAATATTTCTGCAAATGCAGTGGTTACGTTCACGTTCAAAATAGGCCTACCACCTACGTTATGTAGCCTAAGTGTAAGGTTTATCTACACAAGAATCAACAGTTTTCATGTTTTCACACTGTTGTGTGGTAATTTTTCTGAATAAAATGTTTCTCAAAATTATCCCCCCCTCTGGTTTTTTCACAAATCGCACCCTGGTTATAATTATGGTTATAAAAAGACTAATGACAACTTAAGAAATTGGTTTTAACCACCCACTTCTAAATTGTGTCATTGAAATATTTATCTGGTTGATCTATTACAGATTTGCCCAAGGCCTTCGACTGAGGCAAGTGGACATGCTGCAGGAAGGAATTACTCGGAGTTCTGCAACTCTGAGTAAACTTGCAGACAAGCTGCGGAGAGTTTGCAAATCAGGAATGAAAAGAATGAGAAGAGGAGGCAAGCAGACTGTTGGACAAAGAGCAGAGCTTGTTATGATAGATGAAAGCAAATTTGGCCATAAAAGAAAGGTACAGAGACAATATACAATATAAACCTGTTTTTGCCTGAGGTGCTTGGAGGTGTATCTCCTGTATCTCGAGAAGTAACTACTGCATTATGGAATAAGATACATTGTAGTTCATTGATGCAATCGAGGGGAATGTCGGTTTTAAGAAACTACATTATTCCTACACCCCAGAACAGTTCAATATTTGTAAGCATGCACCACTACTCCAAAGCTAAAGAGAACTTTTGAATTTTTGACTTATGATTTATTCTCTCCCATTTCCCACCATTATTGCAGAATCATTGTCCTCATTTTTAAGTATTTTAAGTCTTGTGAATTTCAGTACAACAGAGGACGGGCAAGCAACAGGAGTTCCTGGGTGTTCGGAATGCTAGGGATTAAGGATGACATTCTTAAGATTGTGATCCCATTCTTAAGATTGTGCATCACCATTCAGCCAGGCATCTCTTGCCTCTAATAAAGAAGCACGTTCGTCGTGGAAGCTCCGTCATTTCAGATGGGTGGAGATCTTACCGCCGTCTTCAGGATGAAGGTTACAATCACCTGACTGTCAACCATCAAGATTTTTTTGTTGACCCTGTTACAGGTGCACATACACAAAACCTGGAGAGATTTTGGGGTATTTGCAAGTCAACTATCTGGAGACAAAGAGGGAACCGCACACAAAAACTGTTGAGGGATCACTAACATGTAATTGAGTGGACTTATTGGCGTGGAAACCATCACAATAACGGAACACTTGGAATGCTTTTGCATGACATTAGGAAAAAATATCCAGTATGAAACCTGTCTGAAATGTAGATAAAGATATCAAGTTGATATTTATACTACCACTCAAAAGTTTTGACACACTAAATGTACTGTTACCTCTGAGAAAAGGCTATTATCATGGACATGAAGGCCAAATGCCAACTCCTTCCCTTGTTAAAGTATTAAAATTCAAGTGAGCTTCTTTGTTCAGTTAAAATTCTGTTATATTGTATTAGAAAAGTGAAATATTTGTGCACAGGGGAATAAATCACCTGATGCAGTAATTATAGAGCAAGTTTAGGCTGTGGAAGTGCAATGTTTGTACAGTTCAGTACATTTGTTCTAACCTTTGACAAGTCATGTTGAGCTGTGCAGGTTTTATATTTTTTATATTTAAATTTTTTGTATTTTTGTACTTTATATTGTGCAGTGTTTTTCAACAATAGAGTACCTGTATTATCATACAGTATGACCTGCTTATACATTTGATATCATATTGTATGACATATTTACATACACTGATACAGTTGTCAGTGTTTGAAATTTCAGGAAGACCCCATTACCTGTTCGAGCAGTATTTGTTGTCAGCCTTGGGAAAACCTGAACCAGTGGTTTAATAAATGAGGTATTTGTACTTGTGCTGTCTTTGTTATTCTACCACTGAATGAGAGGGAACCTATAGATAGATCCATTTTTTCAAAGGTGTAACCCATCACTTGTTTATTGCTGTAGTTATGGGCTATAATATATTAACTAATTGTGAAAAGGAGGCAACTTTAGATTAGGGAGCATGTGTTGGTTAATAAGTGTTCAATTATTAGTGAATTAGTAATGATCAAGATGTCACTTTAGTATGGGGAACATATTCTAAGTAACAAAGACTTAATTTAGAGTTATTTGGACACTATTAACATTTGTAGTTTTGTGTTTTGTTATGTAAGAACAGACCATATTCATTAAGTGGTATTAAGGGAGAATAACTATTCTTGGGGTACTACCACCTTATAAAGTCCATACTAAGCAAAACATATTGAGATCGTAATTCATATACAACAACTTCCTTACTTAGTACTAATAAGCAATAATTCTGAGGTTATTGAGGGAAGACTCTTAGTTAATGGCTTACTGGTTGTATAATAAGGCCATGCAGAATAAGGCATTAATAAGTACTTAATAATGACTAATTAAGAGCCAATATGTTACTAATTTGCATGTTAATAAGCAACTAATTAATGGTGAATAGATGTACCTTAAAATAAAGTGTTACCCAAAATTGTCATATACATGTGTTCAGGGTCAGGATGTTATGACATATGAGAAATTTGGAGCAGATTAGGCAATGTACAGCCGAGTTACAACAACTTCCTGTTTCATGGCGAATGGTGTTTTTTTGCCGCCACGCCACGGACACATAGTTCGATAACTTTTTGATCTTTGAGTATCGTTTCACTGCCAAGGTCTCAAGAGCATACTGACCAAATCTGAAGGCAATCGGGTTTAATCTCTAGGAGGAGTTCGTTAAAGTACAGCGCCTTGAAACGGTCCAAAAACGTCATAAAATTCAAAATGGCCGACGTCCTGTTTAGTTTAGGATATACCTCCTTTTGACTTTTTTGTACGTCCCATCACGTTCCACATACCTACCAAATTTCATACAGCTAGGTGAAACCCAAAGTTGGGGCTACTCTGTAGGGGGTGCTATCGAGCCAATATGTCATGCCGCAGCTGGACACCCCAATAATACTGGAATTTTCACCACGACTGAATTTTGTGCCAAATTAAAAAAAATTCCCAGCATCCCAAGCACCTCCTTTTTGCGATGAAATTGGTACGATTATAATAATAATTAAAGCTGCAAGCAGCATTGATTGGGCCCTCGCAACTTCACGCACGTTGAGGGTACTGGCAGGACTCTGGTTGACGCGGCCATGCATTTCTGTGACCATCATAAACTGCATGCACAAGTTAAACTATATTTCCTGCCTCAACCAGCAGCATAGCAAGATCATGTTGCCAGGTCTTAAGCCTCAAATGTTTTGAGTGTACCTCCGATACAATCATAAATGTAAGCCTGTTAAGATCATTAAGAAAATGAATATGTGTGAATGTGTTTCAGTATTTGTAACATAACAGACCGTCAGTTTACTGGGATGAGGTTCAACTCCCTGCAGTGTCCTGCTGATTGTATTTGAACTTACATGAAAGTTAACAGAACAGCAGTGTCATTTGTTTTTACTTGAACACTTTAATTTAACACTGTTTTCATTTTAAGCTCTTCTGTAACTTTAGATTGTAGTGTGAAGCATTCATTGTAACATTTAACCTGATGCTCATGTAAAAGCTCTAGACAGATCATTTATACTAATGCCCACTGACATGGTTTGAGAACCACTGTTATCTAACTTTTGTTCTCCAAGCATCTTAGTTTGCACATATTTAGATCAGAGAAGTCTTTTTCTCATGGTGTGCCCACAAACCCTGTTTGGGCCGCTGTTATTATAGAATTCTGTTTACGTCCGTGGTTGCCAGTAGGTGGCGCTATGACTATGAGTTAATATTGGCATGCAGAAGTCCTAAAATCACGACAGCAATCAAGCATGTCAAGTTTGGGGCAGTTTTGACAAAGTAAGGTTGAGTTACCAAAGCTTGATGGATGATGGCGAATCATGTAAAATTGCCGCGACACCAAGTCCATGTTATCCGATGAAACATCAAGCTTTGAGTAACTTTTAATCGTTAAGGTCTTTAGGTTGTTCTGACCAAATTCTAAGCTGATCGGATTATTTCCCTAGGAGGAGTTTGTAGTGCAGCACCTGGAAAAGGAAATAAAACCACAAGAAATTCATACAAAATTCAAATTGGCTGACTTCTGGTTGGGTTTAGAGCATGGACCCCTAGACTTTTTTTTAAGTCTACATGTGATACACCTGCTTACTTAATTTCATACATCTAGGTGAAACGTACTGCGAGGGCTGCATCGTCAAAAAATTGTAGGGGGCGCTATCGAGCCAACTTGCCGCTCTGAAGCATTAAAATCACATCAGATAACTACATTCAGGATTTTAAATGTGTTTGACAAGTTTGGTTACGTTTTGAGCATTTTTAGCCCCTCAAAAACACTTTTGTTTTTCGTGGCAAAGAATGCGTCGCCACGGCAACGGCCTTTCACGAAACAACAACCTTTGAGTAACTTTTCATCACAAAGATCTTTAGATTGTACTGACCAAATTTGAAGTCGATCTGAATAATTCCCTAGGAGGAGTTCGTTAAAGTAGAGCCCCTGGAAATGTCTAAAACGACACTAGAAATTCATACAAATTTCAAAATGGCTGACTTCCGGTTGGGTTTAGGGCATGGCCCCAAGAGACTTTTATTTAAGTCCACATGTGATACATGTGCCTACCAAATTTTGTTAATCTATGTGAAACGTACTGCGAGGGCTGCTTCGTCGAAATTTTGTAGGGGGCGCTATTGAGCCGATTTAACACTCTGATTGAATAAAATCATATTATAGAACTACATTTTGGCCTTGTGATCTGTGTGTCAAGTTTGCTTGTGTTTCAAGCTTTTTTAACCTCTCCAAATGACCATCGTTTTTCACGGCAAAGACTGCGTTACCACGGCAACGGCGTTTGACGAAACATCAAAAGCTTAGAGAACTGGCATTATGAACTTCTTACATTTGTGTGGAACAAATTTGATGTTGATCTGATTTTCCAACTAAGAGAAACAAGCCAAAGTATAAAGACTTTAACTTACTGTTGCCAGTAGGTAGCGCTATGACTATGATTAAAAATTGGCTTGCAGATGTCTTCAGGCCTGGAGTTTAATCAAACATGTGAAATCTGGTAAAGATCTGATGATGCGGAGTCGAGTTACATCAGTTTATTCGTTCATGGCGAAGGATCGAAATTCGCAGAGCCGCCACGTCGCCATGCTTCGACAATTTCCTACAATTTTCACAACGAAGCATTATCAAGGTCTTAAGGCTTTTGTGACATAATTTGAGAGGGATCCGATTAATCTGTGAGCAGTAGGGTGTCAAAGTACACAACCTATGACTTCCTGTTGCCACTAGGTGGCGCTATTACTATGATTCAAAATTGTCATATACATGTGTTCAGGGTCAGGATGTTATGACATATGAGAAATTTGGAGCAGATTAGGCAATGTACAGCCGAGTTACAACAACTTCCTGTTTCATGGCGAATGGTGTTTTTTTGCCGCCACGCCACGGACACATAGTTCGATAACTTTTTGATCTTTGAGTATCGTTTCACTGCCAAGGTCTCAAGAGCATACTGACCAAATCTGAAGGCAATCGGGTTTAATCTCTAGGAGGAGTTCGTTAAAGTACGGCGCCTTGAAACGGTCCAAAAACGTCATAAAATTCAAAATGGCCGACTTCCTGTTTGGTTTAGGATATACCTCCTTTTGACTTTTTTGTACGTCCCATCACGTTCCACATACCTACCAAATTTCATACAGCTAGGTGAAACCCAAAGTTGGGGCTACTCTGTAGGGGGCGCTATCGAGCCAAAATGTCATGCCGCAGCTGGACACCCCAATAATACTGGAATTTTCACCACGATTGATTTTTGTGCCAAATTTCAAAAGATTCCCAGTATCCCAAGCACCTCCTTTTTGCGATGAAACTGGTACGATAATAATAATAATAATAATAATAATAATAATAATAATAATAATAATAATAATAAAAAACATTAGAATAACAATAGGTCCTCCGCTCCGACTATGTCGGTGCTCGGGCCCTAATAATAATAAAAAACATTAGAATAACAATAGGTCCTCCGCTCCGACTACGTCGGTGCTCGGGCCCTAATAAAAAACATTAGAATAACAATAGGTCCTCCGCTCCAACTACGTCGGGGCTCGGGCCCTAATAATAATAATAATAATAATAATAATAATAAAAAACATTAGAATAACAATAGGTCCTCCGCTCCGACTACGTCGGTGCTCGGGCCCTAATTAAAGCTGCAAGCAGCGATGAACGGGCCCTCGCCTCCTCCCGCACGTCGGGGGTGCCGACGGGACTCCAACATATGCAGCCGAGATCGTCTGCGACAGTCGGACAACGCTCTTACAAGTCCGATGCTTTTTTCTGCTTGGACTGCGTGATGCAGGAAATGATACCCTGCAAATAGTCCACAGCATCCTGTATCCGCTGTGTGGTGCTACAGAGCATGCAAATACATGTTTTATGTTGCTCTATAACAACTGTAGACGACATTGTGTAAAAGTCATGTAAATCGGATGCCAGTTGTCAAAAAACGCAGAATTACTTTGGCCAGCAGGTGGCGCTGTGAGTATTAGTGAAAATTAGCTTGTAGACATCCTCAGGCCATGAGTGTTATCAAGCATGGGAAGTTTAGGAGCGTTTGGAACAAGTCCGGCTGAGTTACATCAGCTTTTTTCATGGGGAGTCACGTAAAGTAGCCGCCCGCTACGGCTAACCCATTCCGTCAAACGTAAAGCTTTTGATAACTTTTAATCACAAAGGTCTTGAGACTGTACCGACCAAATTTGAAGTGGATCCGACAAAGTGCCTAGGAGGAGTTCGTTAAAGTATAGCGACTAGAAATGAGCCTAAATCCATTGAAAAATGACACAAAAATCAAAATGGCCGACTTCCGGTACGGTTTAGAGCATGGTCCCAAGAGACTTATTTGTAAGTCTCTCTGAGATACATAATCCTACCGAGTTTCATACAGGTACCTCAAACGTAGCGCTGGGGCTGCTCTTTTGAAATATTGTAGGGGGCGCTATGGAGGCAATTTAAAACGGCCAAGCCAAACACCCATATAAAATATGTCCTCCCATTACCTATAACACATGTATAAAGTTCCATGAGTTTTTGAGCGACGCAAGCCACTGATCCATCAGCCTACTGTTTCATGGCGAATGATGCGTTGCCGCGGCAACGGCGTTCAACGAAAACTCCCAATATTCATGATGGTGCATCATCAACGTGTTAAGACTATCTTTACACAATTTCAGACTGATCTGGTGAACTGGCTAGGAGGAGTAAATAAAAGTATAAAATATGACATTTCCTTTTGCCAGTAGGAGGCACTATGAGTTATTGAACATTTTTTAATTCAAAAGTGCTAGGAGTTGAAGTAGCATCATGCATAAGAAATTTCGTGCAGATTGAATAATGTACCTTGGAGTTATAACAACTTCTTTTTTCCTGGCCAATGAGGCAAAATGGCCGCCCCGCCACGTCAAGGTTCTTTGATGAAAACTCTAGCTTTTAATAACTTTTCATCACAAAGGTCTTATGAGCATCCCGACCAAATTTGAAGTCGATCGCATGAATTCTGTAGGAGGAGTTCGTTCAAATACAAAGGCTGAAAACGCGAAAAATCATCAAAAAACTGAAATTGAGTGAATTACTGTAGCGCCCCCTATGGGTTGAATGGAATGAAAATTGCAGGGTATGTTCCACCATGCAATATGCACAAATACTGCAAATTTGGTGATTTTAGGATACACGGTTGAGAAGTTATGTGTATTGAAAAACAAGCCACGCACCAAGAAGTTCATTGGTCCGTATCTTCTAAACGCTTTAAGATATCAACAAGCTTTTGATAACCTCATGTGATCTTGATCCAATAATGATCCACCGAAAATTTGGTAGCAATCGGACCAAGTGTGTAGGAGGAGTTCTCAAAAATGTGTTTTTCACAAAATTCAAGATGGCGGAAAATTTTTCCAGGCGCAGATTAGGGGTCTGAGAGGCTTTTTTGTAGAGCTAGTGGATATGGACATGTATGTCGAATTTCGAGTAAATCGGACATACTGGCCGAGGGGCGTCGCCGGTCCAACTTTGAGGGGGCGCTAGAGAGACATTTCTTTTTACACATATATGAAACCTATATCATACCTCTATTTTCACCAGGCCTGACAAGTCTGCAAAATTTGGTGAGTTTTCATGCATGGCAAGTATCCCAAATATGCGCCCAAAGTACAAAAATAAAAATCAGAATAATAATAATAATAATAATACCCCATAGAATTTCAATAGGGCCTTCGCTGGCCCGACGTTGTCGGTGGCTCGGGCCCTAATAATACCCCATAGAATTTCAATAGGGCCTTCGCTGGCCCGACGTTGTCGGTGGCTCGGGCCCTAATAAAAACTCTTAGAAACTCAATAGGGCCTTCGCTGGCCCGACGTTGTCGGTGGCTTGGGCCCTAATAATAATAATAATAATAATAATAATAATAATAATAATAAAAAACATTAGAATAACAATAGGTCCTCCGCTCCGACTACATCGGTGCTCGGGCCCTAATAAAAAACATTAGAATAACAATAGGTCCTCCGCTCCGACTATGTCGGTGCTCGGGCCCTAATGATAAAAAACATTAGAATAACAATAGGTCCTCCGCTCCGACTACGTCGGTGCCCGGACCCTAAAAAAGCTTTGAGTGCATTACTACATCCAACTGGACTGGAGCGGGGAACAAGAAATTATGCAGAAAAAATAAAGAAAATTGAGTCAAATGGCAGAAAGTTTGCTGATCTGGCAGATTGATATTAATTAATAATTAATAATAATAGCCTACTAAATACCAGCCTGTGATATGAGTTCAGCCAGTTTCCTCAGTGAAGAAGAGAGATGATGTTGACACTACGGAAGGAATTTATGCAATAATTCAGATTCACTGTCTCAGTTCCCCATTTGAAGCTTCCACTTTGAATGGTGAAGGTGTTGCGTCTAACGATGTGACAGCGGATTTCAGGTCAGTGACAACTTGTTTCTATTAAAACATACAAACAGGATCAGATGGACTTCCTAATGCTAAAGCATATCTGGTTTCTTTGTTTTGATTTCAGTACATTCTTAAATATTACTTCTACCCCCTTCCTGTTTGGTGATGAAAGTGACGAAAGAAAGGATCTGATTTCACTAGATATGTTATCTTGTGTAGAGTATTAAAATCCAATTTCTAAAAAAGCAGAGGTATGGATTTTTTTACAGTGCAGTTTCTTTTGTTTGAGAATGTTATAAATGTAATATAAACCACACCTTTTACAGCAGGACAACCTGCAACAATCCTGTAAGCCATTGTTCAAGTATTAGTTGGAGGAGCTCAGCCCTGGCACAAAGAGCAGAGGAGATGCACCCTGCAGCGTGATAATTAAATAACACCAACACATTCAAAAGTACAGATAAAAGAACCCGTAACGTTGGAGGTTATCAATACTCTGGTCTTTAATAATTTAGCAACGGGGCCCGTTTAATACCCGTTTCTACCTCAGGTGTCGTAAAAAACGTTCTGGGCTCTCTAGAGCCAGTGTTTGGTTTGTCCGTTCTGGGCTACTGTAGAAACAAGGCTATGCAACATGGCGGACTCCGTGAAGAGATCCTGCTCCCTATTTAATATGAAGGGTCCTTGTTAAGGAAACAAAAACCCAATGATTCTTAGTATCAGGTCATTATACACTAATGAAAACATAGTTATTAATATCATATTTGAGCCAATAGATCCTACACACTGTTCCTTTGAGGAGGGTGAGGTCACTCAATAGAGTGCTGCAGGAAGGAGTCCTAAAACCTCAAAATGAGTCAACATTTTTGCACTTCTGTTTCCCTTGTCTCGAAGTGAAATCGTTTTTTTGGATGATGTTTGATGTTCTCTCTTTGACTGAGCGTTTAATGTTGAAAAAGGATTATCTAATTGATTTGAACTGTGCTCTATTTTCTTATGAATGTCTGACTCCTTCGCTTTAGTTCTCCATTTGGAGAACTGCTTCTGGTGCTTGACTTTGAACATCATTTACAACTTCCTCCATTGATCTATTGTTTGGACAGTGATTTCAGAAAGACCAGATGCGTGCAAGTGAGCAACAATTGATCCACACATTGTATCAAGCGAGTTCTGTGTGATAACGGGGGAACCTGCAACGTGGATGCAGAAGTTGTTCGCTAATTACTTGTATCAACTTCTTGGTTATATAGAAGCTTAGACACTTTATTATCCATTGTGGCATTTTTGCAACCAGAATGTTGACCATCTGTCTACGTGTTGCATCTGGCAGCGTTTTAGTTTTGTCTTTGGATCAATCATCTGCAAAAACAATATTCAACCTATTAGCTTCATTCTTCAGTAAATAAAAAATGTACTTTTGACAATATGTTTTGTTTAATTTAGTTAAGCTAATATGCATGATCTTTAAATTCAATATATTTGTACATGGTTTCAAGGTTTACCTGTCTTGCTTTATCGCGAGCCAGCTCTGTCAGGCCCCTCTTTTTGTTATTTGTGGATGAGAGGATAACAGTCGAATCTGAAGCCGGTGATGCTGGGGGGGACTGGAAACACCAATAACTGATTCATCTGACACCAAAATTAATCAAAGTCTAAAATTAGTCCACAGAGGGAAACAAATATATAGTTTCATATACTGATAAGTAAAACAAATGTTAAGATGAAATACATATCTATCTATACCTCAGTTCATTACCTACCATTTAAAACTATTTCCAAAAAATAAATTAGTATGACAAATTAGTATGTGTAAAATATTTACACATGCACATTAGACCAAAACTGGATCATGAAAAATCCATGCACTGGATCTTTAGTAAATGGTGAAAATGTTATGGGTACTCCTTTTTTGTATACATCTGTTACTTATTCAGTTTCATTTTCAAACACTCAAACTATAGTTGGTCATTGTTGGAACACTGGGAAGACCAACCAAGATGGTTTTGATGAGTTTCATTTTGTTTCTTTCGAAATTGAAGGAAGTGCGTTTTTTGATGATCGGTGTGGTGGAAAATGTTCCTATACCGGCTTTGCGCGAGTCTTTTAATGCTGAAATACATAATACCAAAAACCAGGTTGTCTTTTAAGTATTTATTCTCTGCACAGAGAAGGTTCAATCATCACAACAGAATGCGTACAGTCTCAGTGAGGAAGAACCTCGAAAAAAGTGAACAAGCTTTCTTTATACAGAATGAGCAAAGGTGGGGTGCCAATGGTCAATGTTACAGACATTTTGGTCTCAGACTGATAGGAACAACAATCAAAAACAAACGGCCAGCAACCAAAACAAGCGACCCAAAAGCCGTGGCGCTGGAACATTCTCATACAACACAGTTAGTTATCTATGTGAACAGGCAAGGGAGAATTATTCTTTTGCACAACAGAGACACGGTGAAGTTCAACAAAGTTCAGAGCAAAATTACTTATGCATGAATACAATATACTGAGTAGAAATATATACTACGTAAATAATTGCCATTACATCGGCGAGGTGAAATTACTGTTGTCTAACTGGAGTCTTGTGGCTTTGAGAAGTGCATATAAATGTGTATGGGCAGCAATTAGCATGTCCATCTGAGTGTCATGTTTCCGTCACTGCTGGAATCGGTGAATACCTGTGACTACTGCAGACTAATCTGTTCTTGGAATGAATACCGACTAACCTTTCCCAAGACAAAAGCCAGAAGTTAGTCTTTTTTTTTGTCTAGTGGAAAGTGGCTGTATAAGAAGCATAGTCAAATGCAAATACAAACAGTAAGATCAGAAAACATAATGATTCGATGAAATTAAATATAAAATGGACTCGTAAAAAGACCTGGGTTCCACGTTTTGGCGTAGTATATCCAGTTAGCTCAAGAAATCTGCTGCATGATAATCAAAAAACTGAAATTATGTGACTGAATATCAAACTGTCCTCCCATGTGAGTAGAGAGTACTGATGTCACGGAAGGAGCTCCTCCTTGGAGTCCTGCAGGACTTGGGGAATGAAGAGTTCATACACTTCCAGTGGTTCCTGAAGCAGACGGAAATCGTAGAAGGCTTCCCAGCTATCCCAAAGAGCCGACTGGAAGAGGCCAACAGGCATGACACGGTGGATCAGATGGTGCAGAGCTACAGCCTTCCTGGAGCTCTGCAGATCACAGTGGAAGTTCTGAGGAAGATCAGCAGGAATGATTTAGTGGAGCGTTTTTCCAAAAGTGGTTCTGAACCAAATGGTAAGTCTTAGACAGATTTGAAATCTAATTTCATGTTAGCCTTCCGCTAATGAAATTAATATTGAATATTTTATACCTTTGATTTACATAATAGGCCATTAGCTAGCACTATGCCAACGGCTGAATAATTTCCATCATAGGAGCCTCTCTAATCATTCTCTCTCTCTCTTTCTTTATATCTCTGCTCGGCTCCCTCAGACGATCCCGATGATGTTGGAGAGACTTCAGAGAACACAGGACCTTCTTCAATTCAACGAGCACAGGGAGCTCCTCACCCTCCTACGCCTGGTGCTCAGGCTGAAGGTGAAGCTATTGCTGTTTACAGTTTGGGCACTAATGATTACATACCTCTTAAGAAAAAAAAGTTTATTTTAATGGCAGAGATAGCATTGTGACCAGAGAGCCATTTTTGCAAATCCCTAGTTGGGACCCATACACATAAGACCTTTTCCCAGTGGACAAAAAACCCACTAACACCCACTTACATCTGGCTTTTGCCTTCAGTGGGAAAGGTTTCATTAGCATCGATTCCCAGGACAGATGAGTCTGTGGTAGTCATTGGTATTTATCGCCTCCAGCTCCCATCGGCAGTGTTAGAAACATGACACCAGGGTAGACACGTAAATCTCTGCCAATTTTCCAGTGTAGTGCTAGTGATTTGCGTAGTGAATATGTAATAAATTATATTTTAATATCCTCCACCTCGTCAACATCCTCTCCCAGAATACACAGGGGTTGTGAAGCCGTCCTCTTCCATCTGAAGTTTAGTCCATCTCCCTGGTCTTGGTCACGTTCAGAAGCACATTGTTTCTTCCAGCCCACACCACAAATGAATGGTGCTCAGTGCCCAGTGCTCTGTACTTCAACACCAGAGTCGTCAAAAAAACGTCTGTAAGTCACATGGTCAGTAGTACTAACTGTCTGTTGTGTACAATGTGATAAGGAAAGAAGACAGCCCCTGCGGAGCTCTGATATTACCAAGCATAATTTCAGAGAGAACACTGCTCAGTTTGACGGTCTGTCTGTTATGAAGTCTTTAATCCAGGAGATGGTGGACGTGTCCACCCTCATTGCTTGCAGCTTCTCCCTCTGTAGTAGTGGCTGGATGGTGTTGAACGAACTAAAGAAATTCTACTCCCAGATGGGGCTGGTAGGGAAAGGGTCCAGCGACGATTCCACCTGTGGTCTAAGGTGGGACAAGACCAGCCTCTCTGGCACCTTCATCACGTGAGATGTGAGGGCAACTGGTCGATAGTTGTTGAGACCAGATGGAGGTGAAGGATTTGGGTCTAAGGAGCTCACCAGGGGGGTTTGAGGTGAGAAGGGCGAAAACATTAGGGGCAGACGGGGTGTGTGGAAGTCTGGGTGAGAGGTGAAGGAGACAGCTGAGGGCTGTGAACTAAACTTGGTGAAGAAAAAGTTTAGCTTATTTGCTATCTCCGACTGCCTACTGAATGTTTGTCCCATACTATTAACCCAGTGACTTCCTTCATTCCATTACACACACCCCTTGTGTTGTTCTGCTGGAATTTGGCCTTCAGCTTTTCCCTCAAGTCATGCTGTATATTCCTCAGTTCATCCACGTCCCCAGACCTGATAGCTTTCTTCTTCTTATCAAGAAGCACTTTTAAATCATTGGTGATCCAGGGCAGAGTGTCATTAGTCCCCTGAGTCCAATTCCTCACAGTCCTTCTAGATACAGGTTGCTGTGAAACAATAGGGACATACTCTGGTGTCAGCAGGAGCTGGTTGCGATCAGATCTGCCAAGGGAGGAAAGAGCAGTGTCACTGTATTCTTAGTATTTGCATATAGGAGGTCCAATGTCTCTAGTGGGGCAGTTAACATACTGATAAAATGTTGGCAATGTTTTGTCCAGAGTGATATGAATAAAGTCCACGGTAATGGCTTCATTCCTTACAGATTTGCTGGTGCCAAGACCAAATCCTCCACGATCCATCTTGTCATACCAATGCATGCTCCAGTCAAACCTCCAGAACAAGTTTATGTGTATACCAGAAGGGTCATCAAAGCAGAAGGATAAAAAACATCTTAATGATATCTACACGGAGCTCTACATCATAGATGGGAATGATGTTGATGACAACACGCAGCATGAGGTCAGACACATTGAGATGGCATCAAGAAAACCAAAAGGAGCTGACAGATCAATTCAGCACAGCAACATTTTCAAACACCCTTCTGGAGAAAACACACCCGTAAGAACAGTCTTGACAAATGGGATTGCAGGAATCGGCAAAACATTCCTTATTTGCAAGTTCATCCTGGACTGGGCTGAAGGAAGAGCCAATCAAGACGTGCATCTCACATTCCCCTTCACCTTCCGCCAGCTGAATTTACTGAAGGGCAGAAGGTTTTGTTTGGCAGAGCTCATTCACAAATGTATCAGGGAAAGCCGAGATATAAAAGAGGAGGCTCTTCACTACATCTTCACCACACTACAGGCTTCAGGAAACACCAACTTCGACAAGAGTAAATTTAAACTTCTGTTTGTGCTTGATGGGTTGGACGAAAGTCGCCTTCAGCTCAATTTCAGTGACAAGGAAGAATGCTCTATTGACAAGCCGCTGTTGGTGAGTGATCTGCTGGGATACCTCATCCAGGGTAAACTGCTCCCCTCTGCTCGCCTTTGGATAACCACACGACCGGCAGCGGCCAATCAGATCCCTCTTGACGTTGTTGACATCATGACAGAGGTGAGAGGGTTCACTGATCCACAGAAGGAAGAGTACTTCAGGAAGAGATTTAGAGACGTGCAGATGGTCAACAGAGTCATGTCCCATATCAAGACATCAAGAAGTCTACACATCATGTGTCACATTCCAGTTTTCTGCTGGATCACTGCTACAGTTCTGAAGCAAATGTTAGGCGAAGACGACAGAAAAGAAATCCCACAAACTCTGACTGAGATGTATGCAAAATTCCTTGTGTTTCAGATCAAGCAGACAGCACTTAAGTATGACACAAAGGAGAACATCAAGATCATTATGTCACTTGCAAAGCTGGCTTTTCACCAGTTGGAGAGAGGCAATCTGATCTTCTATGAGACAGACTTGACCAACAGTGGCATTTGTCTTAGTGAAGCGTCGGTGTACTCAGGGGTGTTCACACAAATCTTCAAGGAAGACGATGGGCTGAAGGAAGACAAGATGTTTTGCTTCGTGCATCTGAGCATTCATGAGTTTTTGGCAGCTGTTTTTGTGGTCCTGTCAATTGTTAATCACAAAAAGGATGTGATGGCTGAACCGCAAACACTTCTCCAACATCTGCAGAGGCGTTTCAGAAAAGCATCCACAACTGAGGTCTATATGAAAGCTGTGGACAAGGCCTTGAAGAGTCCAAATGGACACCTCGACTTGTTTCTACGCTTCCTCTTGGGCCTTTCGCTGAAGTCAAATCAAGATCTCTTGCAAGGCCTGCTGAAACAAATGGGAATAAGCACAGAGACCGACCAGCAACTAGTGAAATACATCAAAAAAAAGATCAGGGAGAATCCTTCACCAGAGAGATGCATTAATCTCTTCCACTGTCTAAGTGAACTGAAGGACTGTTCCCTAGTGGATGAGGTCCAATATTACCTGAGACAAGGAAGCCTCTCCACAGCCAATCTCTTTCCTGCTCAGTGGTCAGCCCTGGTCTATGTGATACTGTCCTCTGAAAAAGATCTGGATGTGTTTGACCTAAGCGAATACTCCAAATCAGAGGACGTTCTTATGAGAATGCTGCCATTGGTCAAAGCCTCAACAACTGCACGGTAAGTGCTCTTGAAAATTATTTGTATCACTTTATGCAGTACCATTATTTTCAGGCATCTGGAAAAGGAATACATTTTATAAACAACTCACATGGTACTTGACACATATAGCCAACCTACGGTGTCTTTCAAGAATTCAAGGATCATTAATTGTCATTATGCAACACAGAGTTGCACAACGAAATGCAGTTCATTTGCAACACAATAAAAACATGACAAACAAAACAAAAGAAAACAGTGCATTCCTGTATAGCATTTTGTAAATTTCAATCAGGAGGAATGTAAACAGCAGCAACAAAAACAATTCTCTGGGCAGATAATATAGCCGACATCTTAGCATGAAAAATTCGACATCAGGAAAACCTTTTCCATCACCTTTGACTATGTTTGAGCACCAATCATCATTGATGCAAACACCTCCTCTCATCCCACCGGAGTCCTGCGGTCTGGCCTGCAGTCCGTCCGTCAAGTGTAGCTTGATCCGGGATACCACGATGGAGCCAAGTCTCTGTAAAGATGTGGGCACAACAGTCATCTCTGTTGCTAGGTTCGCCTGAAGTCTTATTTCATCCATCTTATTTTCTTGTGACCGAACATCAGACAGACAGCAGTAGACTGGGTGGTGGAGTAGGCTTAGGCTCTAGCTGGATTAGCCTAGCTTCGATCTTGGCTCCCCTCCCTCGGGCAGTTTGGTGATGTTTGGTCCGGCAGGGTGGTACTCTGGTTTGTATCTATACAACAAGTTGCGCAACCCCTTCTCACTCCCAATGTTTCAAATACCACAGCTTGGTCATTGCTCAACGGCGTCTGACACAGACGCACTGAGACACTCAATAGGGTGTGTCTGTGTTGCAAAGGGTTTACAACTAACTCCAATGTAAACAGTACCCTGTCAGAGCAACTGCCATAGTGCAACAAAGTCCACACAGGGCAGGTGGGAGGGGTTGGTGGTTTGGTCAAACAAACACAGGACTTTTGCCCAAGAGACTGCTCTTTGTATCCCATGGGAAACTAAAAGCAAAAACTTTCTGTGAAGACGAAAGTTTAAAAACACTATGCAAGTATCATGGAAATATTAACATGCCCTCCCTGCCACGTCCAAAACTGATGCTACAGAGGTACGTGGAGTGTCATAGTTTGAAACCTAGGAGCACTGACCAAGCAGTGAGAATATAATGCGACCCAATTGCAGGAGGTGAATCGGCATTTGTTGAGATTGGCACAGGTAAAGGACAGGTTAACAAGAGTGGGGGAGGCCTGAGTTGGACTTCTTTTATTTTGTCCGCATAATTTGTGCACTGCACTACACCCAACCAAATAGAAAACAATCCCAAAGCAGCAATCTCACTCTCATTGGGACTAGCCCAGGGGTCAGCAACCTTTACTATCCAAAGAGCCATTTTGCCCTATTTTCCACCAAATCAATTTTGTCTGGAGCCGCAAAAGCTATGTGATATTACAGCTTATAAAGTTTTAAATATAGTTATATTATACAAAAATTATAGTTAGTTGTATTTATGAAAACAGTCAAAAAAGACAATTCTTGACATTTTATTGCTATTTTTCCTGTTATAACAATATCAAACTCTTTTGAAGAGGAGCGTTTTTTCGTTCATCTCCAGCGTGATACTTTTCAGCAAATGCTGTGTTTGTTCTGGAAGTGTCTTTCTACATTACATGTTTTGCACATATCAAGCAAACAGGTAAGCCGGCATTGTTTGCAGTGAAAGCAAATGAATACGTCCAAGCAGAATTAAACTCTATTTTCCTCGATGACTTTTCTTTTTTTGGATTTATCCATTGATAGTTTACCAAGGGTGGGGGTCTGCAAATCATGATTAGCCACCTGCAGGTACAGTAGACGTAGACACCCGCGTTCGCTACACACCCCTATTAAATGACCCTTACCCGGGTTGATTACAGGCGTTGCTGACCTTGTTGTCTTTACTAACAGCTGTTGTCCAGTTAAAAGTCTGCATTTCTGAGGAGGAAGCAGCTGTTATTGTAGCAATTAGCGAGCGGCGTGTCCAGCGGCATTATCAGACCTACGGAGCGGACATCTGAAGTCACGGTTAGCGGCTTTGAGCAACCAATCTACTTCCTGTTTACACTGGCCCCACCCGCGTGCCCAGTGTACGTGAATAGTCACGTGATATTCGTTTTCAGGCGTTATATTCTGGACGGAGATCGTCTCGAAAATGATGCTGAAACGCTGCGTGGACGGAGATCGTTTTTGTTTGTTAAAACTTTTTTTTTTTTATTAGTGTGGATGTAGACTCAGGGAGCCGCAATAGAGGGGCTGAAGAGCTGCATGCGGCCGACCCGTGGACTAGCCAAACAGAGTCTATCCCAAAAAGGGAATCTCTGACTATAATAAACAAACACTGAGTCTGCTTATTATAGTCAGAGATTCCCCTGTATCCAACTTCCCCTGCTGTCAAGACCCTAAATATCAATGCTGTACATTCATTAGTGAGCGAGGCGACTGTGGCTCAGGGATGGAGCGGGTCGTCCTTCAATCAGAGGATCGTCGGTTTGATCCTCGGCTCCGCTAGCCCATGTCGATGTGTCCTTGGGCACAAGTCCTAAATAGATAGTCCTGATGGGCAGGTGACACCTTACATGGTAGCCCCTTCCATCAGTGTATGAATGGGTGAATGATGACATGTAGTGTTAAAGCTCTTTGAGTGTTTGGAAGACTATAAAGGCACCATACAAGTACAAGTCCATAATAATCCATTTTTAGTGAGATAGGTGACTGACTGAATTTTACATTTTGTGCACATCTTGATTTAGTGAGCTGCTAGGTGTAACAATATATTCTACCATATAATATATGAAACAAATAACTTTAATATCCCACCCCCATTCTAAATCAGACTGAACCAATGTGAGCTCTCACACCTATCGTGTGAAGCCCTGGCTTCAGTTCTCAGCTCGCAGTCCTCAAGCCTGAGAGAGCTGGACCTGAGTTACAACGACCTGCAAGATTCAGGAGTGAGGCTGCTCTCTAATGGATTGAAAAATCCCCACTGTAGACTGGAAAATCTAAGGTCAGTACCTACGTCACTCCACTCTCACTGCTTTACATGACTGTGTTTCATTAGTTGATCTCGCTAATGCATCAGTTTTTCAGGTCTGAATTTTATAAATTCAAGTGATTACAATTTTGCATTCAGTTATGTAGATTATTTCCATGTGGACAATACATTGAATGTGTTGTAACTCTGTTATGTTGTTCATTCTGTACACATAACATCTATTGCACTTCTGTCCATCCTGGGAGAGGGATCCGTCCTCTGTTGCTCTCCCTAAGGTTTCTTCCTTTTTTTCTCCCCGTTAAAGAGTTTTTCCTGTTCCGGGACAGAGGATGCCGTATGTGTACAGATTGTAAAGCCCTCTGAGGCAAATTTGTAATTTGTGATAAAACAATTGTCTGTTAAACCCAATAACATGAGTGCCAAAACAGATGCCACCTGTACTCCAGTTAATCTTCACAGTATGACCTGGGTTTCTATTTTGTAATAATCCATATTTAATAAATATTTCAATACTTAATGTACCCTCTTTGATGCAAAATTGTAAAAACAAGAGTTAGCAACTTAAGTTTCAGAGTCAAATTAATGAAAGGCTGCCACATGCAGGTTGTCAAGATGTGAGGTCACAATGGCAAGCTGCGCTTCTTTGGCCTCATCACTGCACTCCAACTGCTCCCATCTGACAGAGCTGGACCTGAGCGTCAAACACTCAAGAAAACCACTGAAGATGTTGAAAATGATGTACAGTATGCATATTCATTTTTTATTGACTTATTCACATTTTACTTTAGTGGCTTTAAAAATGAGTGTATTCATCAGTATTTGATGATAATTTAATTAGCAGTACAGCACTGTGACTTTAATTATGTTGTTGTGTTGTTTAAATGAATTTAATTCCACAGGATGTACTTACTTTTGTAGGGAGAGTGTATACCGTAATCTTCCCATTCTAATTTCATAACAGCAAAACTATTGAACAACGATTCATGACAATTGACATATTACATGTTACATATTTATTGCTGTACAGTATGTTAAATACCTTACTATGAAGTTGGCCTATGGACTTTTTTTATTGTCATTCTTTCTTAGACCAAAAGACCCTAAGCCAACAGAGGTCTGCTGTCACAATGTGGGACAATATAGCAGTCTGAGAGAGCTGGACCTGAGCAGCAACAACCTGAAGGATGTAGGACTATACACGCTCTCTGTTGGACTGGAGAGCCCCCACTGTAGACTGGAAAATCTCAGGTCTGTCCACCGTTGTGTCACGTCATTTGAAGGTGCTAAAAATTCAAAGCATTAATGTAGCAGCAAACAACTATTTGCTATGTAAAGTAGTGGCATCCTGAGTGGAAAATTAAGCCACTCTCCCTCTGCATGCTTCTCTGTGCTTTTTTTTAAGTAGCCGGTCTGGCCGCACATGCTTTTAGTTCATGTTAGTGCATGTGAGTCCCAGTGTGTTTGCCGCTTCCCCCTCAGTTTAACACTGTTAGCTCAGTCAGCACTGTTGCTGTCATTAGCAGTGTTGGTGCTGTTAGCAATGTTAGCTTCTAGCCCCCGGCTCAGCCGTTGTCATGTTGGGGTGTGTGGAGGCAATCCCTCAATAATTTGCTCTGAATTTGGAATTTAGCAAATGAAATGACACTGTTGTCTGTTTTTTTTTGTTTCTTTATATAATACCTGTCATGATGCTTCATTTCTAAAATGTATCAACCCACCACAACTGTTGTTCTCAAACAAATGGATTGTCATCCCTAAATATTCTTCAGTCTCAGTCGGTGTAACCTGTCGAAGAAAAGCTGTGAATGTCTGGCCTCAGTTCTCAGCTCTCAGTACAACAGTCTGAGAAAACTGGACCTCAGTGACAACGACCTGCAGAACTCAGCAGTGAATCAGCTCTCTTTTGGACTAGAAAGTCCAAATTGTAGACTGGAAACACTAAGGTCAGTAATCCTGAACCTGCACTTTTACTTAGAGGTAATCAAACTTTAATTCCAGCACGCCAGCATGAAAGTGGTCCTTGGAGGATTAAGCATGTTCTCTCAGCAGGTTGTCAGGCTGCCTGGTCACAGAGGAAGGCTTTGCTTCTCTGGCCTCAGCTCTGAGCTTCAACCCCTCATATCTGAGAGAGCTGGACCTGAGCTACAACCATCCAGGGGACTCAGGAGTGGAGCTGCTCTCTGCTGGACTTAAGAATCCACAGTGGAGACTAGAAACTCTCAGGTACTCAACAGTTCATCAACCGGTGGCCTCTGTCTGGTACCATAATGAGCTGCTCTGCGGCCATTTTGGTGGTTCTTGATCAACAGTTTCTCTTTTTTAGTAGAAGCTGTAATCATGTTCGTTTAGTGTTGACATTCATTGCTTTGCTCCTCCTGTTTTCACTGGGGGTGTTTTCCTCTTGTTTTCACCTACTCTCTGCATGCCAACAGCCTCCGGTTCTGCCAAGTGAAGCTAATGCAGGACTGACGAGAGGTGACTCCTCTGGTTGCAAAAAGAAGTCAGATTGTATAGAAGTCTATGAGAGAATCACTCTACTTCTCACTTGATTTATTACCTCAGTAAACATAGTTAACATGAGTTTATGGTCCAAATATAGTCAAAACAATATATGGCAAATGTCGAAATGCCGATCTCGAGCCTTCAAAACTGCAGTCCACAAATCAATGGGTGATGTCATGATGACTACAGTGCACTGTTTTGGACAGTCTCTTCTTAAAGGCATTGATACTAATGCACATGGTTGTTCACACAAAAAGTGCAGAAAAAGGTTGTATTAAGAATTTGAATAAGTCAGCCAGAGAGAGTTCAAATCCTCCTTACTTGTTCATCTCTGCACAACTGGACAATATCTGCTTAAAGTGTATGTTCTTGTAGGTTTGTCAGTTTTGGAAAGTTGCAACAATTGTTGAAATTTACGAAAATGGTTGGAAGCAGCACGACTAATTCAAATCAATAAGGCTATTTGACAATTTTAAAAGCACTTTATTTGAAGCATACTGATGCCTAGAAATCCTGTACAATTTGTTGAAATTTCACTTGGAGAAGTTTTGTCTCAGACTTGGTGTATATTGGTCTATAAATTAATTGTCTTGTGTTGTAATCTAAGAATCACAAGCAGACAATTACTAGAGCAAGCCTGTGATTAGAGGAGTGCTGGTTTAAGTTGCTTTTGAACAGAAAAGAATGTTATGCATTGTAATGTCAGTTCGACGAGCACACTTGGAGCCCTCTGGCAGCCTCCGTAGGCCTGACTAATCACCAAAGCACTTTGAAATTTCCCTGTACTTGCTCAGGCAACTCACAAACTTTCTCTTTTCCAACCGGCCCAGCCCTTCACTACATATGGTGTGACTCAAGTTGGCATTCAAAGCTAGCACCTTTTAGGGCAGCAGGGTGAAAGGATAAGATAACTGGAGCCCTATAAAACTAGGGTCACATTCATAGGCTGTATATAAGAAGTGGACGTAGTTGTCATGACGTCACCCATTGGTGAGTGGATTGTGGTTTTGAAGCGTAAAGTTTGACACGTTGGCCGTCGCCATCTTGGATTTTGGCCGTAGCCCTCTTGTAAACCGTAGTGACCATATTTGGACTGCGGCGGAGTGACGTAGAGACGCCGTACATGGCTCTGGTAGTGTAGCAACCTGTCAACCACACGGTAGCCCCGCCCAAAAGCACACTCTGCTTTATGGTCTATTTGACTCTAAATGGACCATAATTTACAAAATTAACATCATGCTGTATTGAAGAAAACCTGAAACTAGATTTTGCAACCATAAACTCATGTTTACAATGTTAACTGAGGTAATAAATCAAGAGAGAAGTAGAGTAATTTTCTCATAGACTTCTATACAACCAGACTTTATTTTGAAACTGGAGGAGTTGCCCCCTGCTGGTCAGTAAAGAGAATGCAAGTTTAAGGCACTTACAATTGTATTGGCTTTTTCAGAACCGGAGGTTGACGCCTGGTTACAATGCAACTCATTTGGTCTTTGAACACAGGCTGCGCTCAAATGTATTGTGTTGTCCTGCTGCTTTCATGTTCGGTAATCCTCCCAGAAAGATGCTTGAGATCCTGAAAGCATGTTCTTGACAAAGTACCATCCCCTCCGAATAATAACATGCATGGGAAGCAAAAAAGCATCTTCTCTGAGAAGCTAGCAGTAGTTTTTTTCCCCCCCAGAGAACTACTCCAAGTTGTTTTTCTTTTTTTCAGCGTTTTATTTTACAAGAATATCCACGACTAGTGGACACTGAGTTGTTGAATCTCAAACTGAATCTTTAAAAAGCGGACTTCAAAATTTTGCGGTAGAAGATAGGCCTCTAGCCCCAATTGACCTGTCGCCTCTATCGATGCCGACCATCTACAGTGCATGGACTGTACACATCCACAAACATGTGTAAAGATGTCTGTGTTTGCAGAAACAAAACCACATGTGGGTCCACTGATCTGCTTCTGGCAGAATTGATCGTGATATCCCCTCTTTTTCTCCTTCAGGGTTGATTTTTGTGGAGAGTTCAGGATCTTGCCCGGGCCTTGGAAATGTAAGTACTTATTCTCCCTTACCCATTCTACCACTCTCACTTACACTCTTAAAGGTGAGCAAAAATCCCCGTCTGCTGATTCTGATCATATTTCCAAATGTAAACATCACACTAACCCTTTTTTCCTTGGGAGACCTTGTGGTTCTTTTTTTCACATAATTAGATCTGTTTCATGTTGACCATAGAACACTTTTGGCTTGTACACCATGCACCAGTTTATTTTTACTTGTTTTTCCAAGGCAATAAATAAGAAGTGCGGTATTTTTTTAAATGAAACGTCAACAACAGCGGACATCCATAATGTTCGTTGCTTTTCTGAATTCTGAAATACTAGTAAAGAAACTCTCCAGCATTGACCTCGTCATCACGGAAGCGTAGCACCCACCCTCCGTTTCCCCCTCAGGTAAACACTGTTAGCTCTGTCAGCGCTTTCATCGTAGTTTGCACTGTTAGCAATGTTAGCACCGTTAGCTATGAGCGCTCGCTCGCCAACCGACATGTTGGGAGGCAATCGAAATGCTCCCAATCTCAGATCTTGCAACTTTAGTGCTAGTGTCAGCACACAAACATGCTCACAATGACATGCTGTGTTCAGCAGGTATAATGTGAACCATTTTTCTGATGCATTGGTTAAAATTTTAGTTAAGTTCTTCAGATACCCGTATTGGAAAAGTCTCAGAAATACTGGATTGGGTATCGGCCATAGTCATCGTGACGTCAACAATTGGTTTGTGGAATGCCGTTTTGAGGCCTCAAGTTTGACGTTTTGGCCATCGCCTTCATGGTTTTTGCAACCGGTGAATGGAAGTGACCATATCCGAACTGCGGAGGAGTGACATAAAGACTCCTTATTCGGCTCTGGGAGTGACCTGTCAATCTCAAGGTAGCCCCGCCTTAAAGCATACCCTGCGTTATGGTCTATTTGAATCTAAATGGACCATAATTCACTGGATGAACATCATGCTGTATTGAAGAAGACTTGAGGCCATAAATTCATGTTTACTATGTTTACATACTATATCAAGTGAGAAGTAGGGCCATTTTCTGGCCAGTAGAGAGAATGCAAGTTTAAGACTCTTCCGCATTGGCTTCACTCTCCGGAACCAGAGGTTTCAACCTGGTATCGGAGTCCGTGCGCCAATCCAATATCACATTATGATATTATTTATCGGCTCCATTACGTTCCACAGGAACAACAATATGTGTCACTCGCTACCCGATCCGTACAAACCTGCCCGATCGGTACTGCACATGTGCAAAATAGTACTACACTCTGGTTAAACACTCTCGTGCACGCTAAGTTTTTCCCTGTTAATGCTACATTGTGAACAACACATCTGCGTTGAAATCAGCAGGAGACCTAGTTAACTGTTAGAACACTCCTGCTTTGTTGAATAATGGAGCTAAAAGCTAACGTATGGAGGTTACACTGTGTTGATGTGTATATATGCTTTAAGCTCTATTCAGTAAAAAAATTGTATTGGGTGAAGCTTAATAATAACGTTATCATGATACGCTCAAATGTAATCATACAAAATGTAGCTTTGGAGAACAAATTTGAATAAATACATTTGTTTGAAGGAGATTTTTTCAATAAGAAATATGAAATAGATATTAGAGGGGGAATTTTACCGTGCTTAACGCACTGGGATTTGCCGGTATGAAAGGCCAGGCATCGGGATCGATATTGGGAAGGAAGAAAATAATATCGGAACAACTCTACATTTCAGCATGCTGATTAAGATGGTAAAGCTGGTAAATATTTCCTGCAACACACTAGTATGTTGACGTCATCTATGTGGTAATGTTAGCACGCAGACGTTAGCGACTGTGGCTCAGTGTTGGAGCGGGTCGTCCTTCAATCAGAGGATTGACGGTTTGATCCATGTCGATGTGTCCTCGGGCAAGACACTTAATCTCTGCCTACAGTGTGAATGTGTGTCAATGATTACATAGTCCTGATGGGCAGTTGGCACCTTGCATGGTATCAGTGTATGAATGGGTGAACGACATGAAGTGTTAAAGAGCTTTGAGTGGTCAGAAGACTAGAAAAAGCGCCATACAAGTCCGTTCACCATTTTATTTTACCTGCACTGTCTTTTGATTTCCATGCAAGAAGCACGTCGGTTGTGACAGCTTGAAAAAGAGCCTTCAGCATCTTAAGGGGAATTTCATCCGTCCCTAACCCCTTGTCGCAGATACGTTCTTAACTTTAAATCTTCTCGAACATAAGTCCTCCAACCCTGCCTCCCTCACAGAAATCAGACGTTCGGTATTAACTGAAATAACTTATCTGTGAATAAAAGTTCACTCCAATTACCAACTGTGTCCCTTTTCCTCCTGGCAGATGCCTGTGAACTCACACTGGACCCAAACACAGCACAGGAGAGTTTACTCCTATCTCAACGTGCCAAGCAGGTCACATGCGTCGGAAAGGCGGAGTCCTACCCTGATGGCCCAGGGAGGTTTGAACACAGGCGCCAGGTCCTGTGTACAAACGGTCTGACCGGGCGCTGTTACTGGGAGGTGGAGTGCCGAGGACCAGTTTACGTAGGAGTGGCGTACAATGGAATCGGCAGGAAAGGACAAAAGGACGACTCTCTGCTCGGTTGGAACGACGAGTCGTGGTGCTTAGAGTGCTACAGCAACAACGCTTGGCACAACGGGAAGGTCAAAGTCGCATCTGCAACACCGCACCACGGCTCCGTAAGAGTAGCAGTGTATTTGGACTGGCCCGCTGGCACTCTGTCCTTCTACAGTGTCTCCTCGGACGCACTGATCCACCTCAACACCTTCAGCTGCGCTTTCACCGAACCGGTCTATCCTGCGTTTAGGGTCATTGGTACTGGTTCGTATGCATTACTGTGCACTTGTTAGTATTGTACGATGGGATCTACAGGAATATGTATTGACATATTTCATATAAATACACCTCGTGATTTGTAGATTTAGTCATTTCTTGAGACATATTTGTGTATGCAACAGATTTATTTTCAAAGCAGATACATTTGATTCATTTTGCACACAACAGAATTCAACATTTTTAAACTGATGTACAATCAGAGGTGTTAATATGTAGACAGTGGGTACGAGTGTGAGTGATGGCAATAACAAGACTATTATGATGATATTGTAATAAAAGGAAAAAAAGCTGTAATGGAAATTGGTGTGCCATTTGTTTATGGCAGCTCAATACCCAGCTCTGCTAGTTCTGTACCAGAGTGATTGGTTAGATTGTCCTGATAGTCCACCTTGCATGGTAGCCCCTGCAATTAATATATGAATAAGAGACAGTGTATATATAACAAGTTACCATTTTACATATATCCCCTGGAAAAGGCAAACCAATCTCCTTCACGGTTTTCCAGTCCGTAGCATTAACACAAATATATGCTGGTTCTATATGACTTTTACAAACTAATAAACAATAAAAAACAACCTACACAATCAAATAAATAATTGAATTCAATTCATGCAATGATGATTAATGGGTAATATGTTCATATATTCCAATGTCAAGTCTCTATTTGGTCATCTGACGAGATAATACGATAATGTGCTTCATAGCTGGTGTGCGCCATATAGAACTATAGAAACAAGTTATAAACATGGGAGAATGACTACATTTAATGAAATAATGATATAATAATGAAATATTATTATAGGACATGGTTGTCATCAGCTTGTGTGCAGTCTCCCTCCTTCTATGATACCGCTTAAAGCCAGGGTTGGTAATCCTGAGAAACTAAAGTTACCTCAGTGCATGAAAACTATGTTTTTTCTTGGTTACGTCTCGCCTTCAATGCTGAAAAAAAACAAACATCATTGGCCCCTGCATGCACAGATTGAGTCGTTACTTGGTTCATCATTCAACATCCCTAGGGTGATAAAGCCAAATGTATTTCTTGATTGACGGTCTAAATTTTGTACGTCACACCAGCAACCAGTTTTTTTTTCATGCTCTGGTCAATTCAGAGAGTTGTGCTAGACGTCTTCTTTCAGACGAGTGGAAAGAAAACTTTTTATTAACTGTTTATTTTACTATTTTGTCAATCTGCATAGATTTCTTCTAAATTCACCAAGAGTTAGCATTAGATAATGCCTCATTTGCATATTTAAACATTTCAGAAAACTTGTAATGGGATTGTTGAAGTTGTAATCAACTGGGGACATTTAATATGATGAATTTTAACCTTAGTTCATTTTTTGCCCTATTCACCTTTACTGTATATCAAGGGCAATTTCTCATAGCCGGAAATCTCCACTTCAGCAGCGTTTACTGTACATCCACCAAACGTTTCAGTTTCATTCCTCTCCATATTCTGAATGTTTGTTCACATATCATTCACAGCCTGATTGATACAACATTCTATTACTGAAAACATGGAGGAAATAGATTGTGCGACGGTGTGTTCTGATTCATGGAGCGATACAAAGAGGTATATCTAAAACTTGTGTTCTCTAACGGCCAAATTGCCAAATTATTATCTTCTGTTAAACAACTTCTAAGAATGAATTTGAATCCATAAGCCCATAAATAATTACCATGTCTCTTATGCCTGGCATCTTATTATACCACAGATTTTAGTTTTTCTGATTTCTGTCACGTTGATTTCATTCATTGATTTATTTTGTTTTTTTATTGTTTGTTTTGTGAATATCGCTGTATTATTATTATTATGTGTGGAGAAGCTAAATACTTTAATAAACACATAACGGCTACATCAAACACAATGTTTCCATACTGTTTTATAAGTACAGACTACAGTACAGACTACAGTTCTCCATGATGCAACAAGTGTATTCATCCTTTTGATATCTCGATTCTACCACTGATTATAATATTCATAATGGTACTTCAATATCGACTAAACAAGTCTAGCCTGTTGTAGTCTTTGGCTGACTGAAACTTATACAATCCCGCCATCTAGTGGCCAGAAACAAACGGTGCAGCTTCACAAACTCTGCGACGTAACTTCTGAGCAATGCTCTGAAGAACTGTGCTAAACTTGTACTCACGAGTCCATGGGGTTATGTGAGGATGCTGGAAGTTACTTCTCAGCAAAGCCTAAGTGTGATTCTTCAGCGGTGACTGCAGTGACTCCAGAGGACTACAAACATGGCCTCCCCCCAGCGCCGCCAATAGAGAAGGCCTCCAAAGGCTATTTGGGATATTATTCACAAAAATCGTTGAAAAAAAGTTGAAGAAGGATGTATTATATGTTTTTATTTTATCCAATTGCATGTCTTATAGTTCATGGATTTCTAAAAACTTGTAAAAACTTGTTTTCTATAATGATATTAAAACTGTATTTAAAGTAAAGTCAAGATAATGTTTCGTAGCCATGCTGAATCCATCATGTCATTTTATAAAAATAAAACAAGCACAACTAATTCTGCCATCTACGGGCGTCCTTCTCACTGGCCTTGGAGAACCCTAGAACGCTAAAAAATACCTCAAGGTCTTAAAGTTCGGAACACTTGCGTGCGTCACGACAACACTCCTAAATGGCGAGACGCACTTGAGACCTCAATGTGACTCTCAGAGGCTTTACAGGCTACAAACTGTCCCAGGTAATGTACATGTTAAAGGAATACTTCACCTACAAAATGAGCATTTTGTATATCCGTTACTCACACCCAGTGTTGCCTCAAATTCTGGAAGAAAACGTCATTTTTCTGCCATTACTTCATGAATCCAAAAAACGGTGAGAAGTCCTGATGAATGGAAGTAAATGGGGGGGGGAGCTGTGAAAACATATGTTTCTCTCACACGACTGGTGCAGTATAATACTGCTGTCATGTATCCAGTTGTATGTCACTACTTCATTAAACACATGCATGCATTTGAGAGAGTTTGGCTGCTTCAGTTCAGCGAGACTTTTCTCGTTTTCTTTGGTCTTCTCGCCGCGATGTGAGAAAAACGACATTTTCTTCAAGAGTTCAAGGTAGCGCGGGAAGAGTGATTAATACACAAATGGTCATTTTGTGGTTGAATTATTCCATTAATATAAACATAGTGCTGCGATAGAAGTTCTAGTAATAGTGATAATAGATTAAGTACTGATAGTACAAGTAGTTGTTGCAGCGGTAGCATTAACATAGCAGAAATAGTAGCTGTATTCTTTTCATATAGAACTGAAGTGCTCTCTGATTATACACATAGCGTTCAGTATACTCGTCACGAGGAGGCCTCCGATTGGGCGATGCATCCTCTTGCATGGTGGGAAATGTAGGATCCAGCATACTTTGGATCTTGACCCACACTTAAGACTGAGAGTCAGGGTATCTCAGCCTCTGCTTCCGTGATTCTGACCTTTTATTTCCTTTTCTTTCTTCACCTGTCTCCTGTGAGTCCCTCGACTTTGCGTCACTGAACCACTGGTACTCTCTGAGGTGAGTGAATTCTGAGTATCGTTTCTGTGCAATGTCATTTCAAAGTTTCTATAATACGGGTCAATATGATTATTTTATTATATATGATTATTATAGTCATTATGATATCCATTTTTATATTCATATATGATACAAAAATAAATTGTACATTTGAAATAAATAAATACAAAATAAAACTTCAGTCAAGCTGTTTGTTGATATTACCAGGTAATGTTCACGTTGTGCCCTGTGGCTGCAGTACTGCTATTAGCCATCAGATGGGGCTTAGGAGTGACTTAACTTCCATTCTGTGGTGATTCAACCGGGCAGGGTGATCCACATTTAAGTGACCACTGTGAGACACCACTACTGTCACTGCTGCTGTAATACATCATAGCCTACTGCTACACTATACATAATAATGATAAGCTTGATTTACACAGAATAGTTTTTTACAATACAAACAGAACACATTTAAAAACACAAAGAGAATGAAGTAATGGCCAACAACTAAACACATGGAAAAAAAGAAGAGTAAAAGGAACAAAAATGTCATAAAATATACATAAAATCACCAAAAGGCAATTTTTTCAACCTGATCTCACACAGATTATTCCACAGTCTATGAGCTCTGACAGGTTAAGGCTCTATCACCTTTGTGTAAGAATCTGGATCTTGGAACAACAAGGAGCTTCTCAGAGTGCAGGGAGGGGCAATAAGAGGTCTGATGAATACCTTGTGGCGAGGCCTCCTCGGCCTTTTCACGTAGTAAGTGACTCTTCATGCCCGCCGTGTCCACTTTTGTCTGGATGCCGAACACAACAGTGAGTGAAATGCCATAAAGTCAAAACTGTGCAGAAGTGAACGCTCGCGTGTGACGCTCTAGAATCGAGCGTGAACGCTGAACACTAAACAACCAATGGTATCCGTTCACAGACTGTTGGTATGTAACGGCAGCAGAGGATCAGCAGGGGACTCTACCGCGATAAAAAAAAAGAACCCGAATCGAGTGTTAACGCCGTGATGGAACGCCTCTTTTAAATGGCGTGGAAATGCAAGAACATAATTTGGTCGAAGAAATACAATATGATAACTTTGTACAGAAAAAAAAAGCTGATGTATATTTCACTCCAGAGGAAAGTATTGGGGATTTATTTTCCGTCGCGCTCCCCAGTGGAAGATGAAAAGACATGCAGATCTGCAGGTGACGTGATGTAGTGGATGTGGCACCTGCTGAACACTGGTGTAGTGTCATCCTCTGACAGCAGAGGGCGCAGTGGTGCAGAGCTCCAGTCTGTCCATTGTGTTTGCCCTCAAAAACAGTCAAGGTTTCAACAGAGGGGAAGTCAACTTCAGTTATTAAAGTCAAAGCAGAAATGCCCCAAAGGAAAAAAAAAATACTGCTACACAAAGCTACACTGTGATGAATGTTTACCTGGTTATGAAACAGACTCGATGTAATACTGATGCCTCTAAATGACCTATAAGTAAACGAAACCATCAGAGACGCCACGCTGCTGGAGGCCCAGGCCGTGCCGCTGGGAGCGCTGGAAGGAAGGGAGAACCAGAACCAGGACTGCACGGGGCAGACCGTCAGACCCTCAATGTGAGAGTTTCGAAAGGGACTCAGGTGCTCAACACAACATGAAAGCCCTTCGTAGTAGCATTAAGTAAAAGTGAAATTAAAGCATCATAAGATGGATTGTCAATCACAGTAGCCCCGCCCTAAATCATCCCCTGCTTTATGGTCTGTTTGACTCTAAATGGACCATCATTTACTAAATGAACATCATGCTGTATTGAAGAAGACTGTAAACTAGAGATTGAGACCATAAACTCATGTTTACAATGTTTACTGAGGGAATAAATCAAGAGAGAAGTAGAGTCATTTTAGACTAAACTTCTATACAACCAGAGGAGTCGCCCCCTGATGGACATTAGAGAGAATGCAGTTGGAACTTCAGCACTGGCTTCACTCTTCAGCTGCTGCCTGGTTAAAGGACAAATGAATATCCATAAAGAGAGCCTCAAAGACATGCAATGGAATGGTAAAGTACTGAACCTCAATAATTGTATTTAAGAACTGCACTTGAGTAAATGTAATTACCTGCAACACAAGCGCACACATAAACAATCATTCTCACTCAATTGCACATATGTGACTTCTGACGGTGTGATCAATATTAATGATCAGTTTGCCGATCAAAACATCATCTGCACCACACACACACACACACACACACACACACACACACACACACGCTTACTGTGTAATATAGAAGGAGAGGTGCTATAAATATTGACATGTGTAATGTAATGGTGGGTATAGTTCAAAATGAGTCTCTATAATAAACACACACACACACACACACACACACACACACATCAGGCTGGATTATCCACACTAATCCGAAGCTCTCGTATTTTGCAGTGCAGTGTTTTTTTTCTGCAGCTGGTTCAATATCTGCAAATTTTGGAAGCCGATAAAAACAAGTCAAATCAATAAAATAATATAATGACTTTTGCTCACACTAATTCACTTGACCTCAAATATAAATGACGATTGTGCATCATAGGAACTAGTTCTTTTCAAGCATACGCTTGCAATAATTCCACCTTTTGCTTTTCTCACTTCAAAATCTAAATTTCCCTCCAAACAAATAACTGATACTACGTTTTCACAGTTCTAATGAAAAGCATTTTCTACCTGGGCCACTCTACCACCAAAAATGTGAAAGTCTATTCACTTCAAAAGGTTTCATCATTTCCACATAATGTCGGTCATCCCTATACAGGAAAACAATACGCAACGCGTCTACACTCGAAGAGACTTGGAGGATCGCAAACGTGTGACGCAGAGAGGGATAGAGAGCTACAGCACGAGAATAAGAAGCATCGGAAGAAGAGATCAGAGAGGGGGAGAGAGGAAGCATGGGAGATACATGGGACATGAGAACACAACGAGAGAGAGAGCGATGGAGGGATGAGAGAGAGAGAGAGAGAGAGAGAGAGAGAGAGATTGTCATCGGTGGCAGAGAGGCGCCTCATTTTTCCTCTCGACCTCACAATGACCCGACAATGGATGGAGATAAGGGAGGAGGACAGATAGGTAGGGAGAGGTAGACAGTGTTACACACACACACACACACACACACACACACACACACACACACACACACACACACACACACGCACACACACACACACACACACACACACACACACACACACACACACACAAAGGTAGTTATTGTTTGTCATTTTTTCTCCCAATTTCCAACCCTAATGAAGACACTCATTGGCTCGAGAATGTTGAAGAAAGAGAGAGAGAGAGAGAGAGAGAGAGAGAGAGAGAGAGAGAGAGAGAGAGAGAGAGAGAGAGAGAGAGAGGTACAGCTTTGGGGGCGTGTCAGTCTTTTCACAAGTCACCATGACAACACTGGTGACGTCATGTGTTTAGCCTTGGGGAGAGGGTACATGTAACTGTGTGTGTTTGTGTGTAAGTTGATACTGCGCATGTCTGAACTTTTACGACATGCAAATCCGCCTCTCTTCCGTTCCTCCTCCTCCTCTCCTTTACTGTCCTTCGCTCGTTTTGTCATTTTGACTCTTCCAACGTTCGTTTTACTCTCTTTTTTTCTTCATCTTTTCGTGTTTCTTCTGTGTCCAGCGATCCAAAGATGGCTTCCTCTAAAGATCAGCATGTTTAGTTGAGAGGGTATGATCTTCCTCATTGCCAGTGTTTCGGTGCATTTTGTAAAAAGAAAAAATTACGTCTTGTACTTCCATATAATTTGCATTTTGCTGTCATTATTTCAAATGTTTGTGTTTAAAAAAGTGCTGTTTCACTTCTTTTTTATAAAAAAGGGATAACAGAAAATTAGGACACCGCTGTAAAAAGTTTAATAAGAAAAAAAAGTACAACCCAGTTGTCAGAATAACATTAACATCAACATTAAAAATGGCATTGTACATTTTAGGATTATACGTATTTTGTGATTTTGGTTTCACACAGCACATTCTCACTCCCAACTCGACAAATACGGATGGTTGGTCGGTGCTCCTCAGCATGAGAGATTGCCCCCCTTTAGCGTAGCCTTTAGCATCAGGCCTTCAGCTAACTGAAACCAAGACCAAAGCCAAGACCATACAGGTGAGCAATAGTCTTTATAATAGTAATAGCTAATTATTTCAGGGTATTTTCCAAAACCCAACCAGGTAGTTGTGTTACCTAAACCTAACTGTTGTTACCTGTGAAAACGGTAAATAAATAAAAAAGAAACATTTGCATGTAACGAAATTGACAAGTGTTGCTGGCGTTCGTAGAAAAATGAAAATGAAACTAGAACCCACTAGAACCCACAATGATGGGTTTCATTTTTTAGATGTTTGGTGCCAATTTATTTAGTTTTATCCAATCAAAGTGCAAGTTTAACTCTGAAGATACAACATTGTCTAGTTCTCCACTAGTACTTTCTGCATAATACAGCGTTGAATCATCGGCGTACAGTTGTATACTTGCTTTACGCAAAACAGGTGTGGTCCAAGACACGCTGTACACATGTCATTCTACTTTCTTACATTCTTCTTCTTGTGCCTCTTGTCTTTCACCCTCCTCACTGTTCCTCCTACTCCTCTTCTTCTTTTCAGTGCTGAATATGAAATCTAAATTGCTGTAAAAGAACTGGATGTATTCTAACACTGCATATTGTGCAGTTTAGTATATTCCCACAGGTGGACACGTCTTCCTCTCTGCTGCTATATTTTCTTCTTTAATCCTCGGCTCATCCTTTGCTCTCGTGTGCATCTCTCCCTCCACGTTTCTCCTTTTGAGCCAGGGAGACCAGAAGGTGCTCATTTAGTATATCTGCACACAAACACACACTCCCATCCACACACACACACACACACACACACACACACACACACACACACACACACACACACACACACACACACACACACACACACACCTTAATGCATGGCGGCATGCTGTGCTGCGTGCCCCCAGGGTGTGTGTTTGTGTCTGTGTATGTGTGTGATGGAGAATGGGAAGAGAGTCGTTGCCCTGCTGTTGAACCCACTACATTTCTGTCCTCCTCTTCCATCTCTCTCTCTCTCATGCCTGATGTATGCCGCTCAGCAATCGCAGCCCTGAAACCTTTTCTCCACGTCTTCATTTCCAAAAACATTCAAATACGCTAACGGAATTTATGGAATAAAGGTAAAGATAAGCCCCGTGGGTGTGTGTGTGTGTGTGTGTGTGAGTTTGGCTCTCACTTTCTCTCTCTCTCTCCCTTGATACCGATGTGAAGTGTGTCCTCATACATTTGAAAATGTTAATGTATCCATCTGTGTTGTGGAGTATCATAAAACACACAAACCAGCACACTTCCTGTGGCTGGAGCTGCTGCTCTTGAGAGATGGTGATCTGCTTGTAGTTCTGCACCTGGCGCCGTTGACACCGCCAATAAAGTTTGTTCAAAGCGGTGACCATGAAACCCAATATGTGAAGTAATTATTCTCAGCGTTCCTGGTGACATGCTCTCAGTGACAATGCTAACGTCTAGCAGGTACAATGTTTACCAAGTTCACCATCTTAGTTGAGTGTGTTGGCATGCTAACTTTTGCTACATAGCGCTTAATATCTGGGGGTTGATTGGAATATAATTACCTCGGAACTTATTTGGTCATAAACCAGTTATTGAAGAAATGAAAATTGTGACTTCATGGTTGGGTTTAAGGAAAAGTTAAGAGACGACCAGTCAGAAGGATTCATTCACTGGGCGCCATGAATGAATCCTGCAAAACAGGAGTGGTCCAAGACAGCTACACAGTGACAGGTACACATTACATATTATTCTACTTTCTTACATTCTGCTTTGTTCCTTCTCTCCATCTTTACTCCCTCCATAACTACAGCCACATAGGAGCGTAGGGCCGCTGACCAAGCCGCATTTTAGGGTTAAGTGTCTTGCCCAAGGGTATATTGTGAACCGCTGGAAATAGAAGAGGGTATACCCCGTATACCTGTGTGTATACCCTACGACACACCTCTGCTTGAGAGTGAGAACGGGCTGGTACATAAGGTCCGTTTTCACGTTTTAATGCTCCATTAACTGATTATTTTGGGCACTTAGGGACAGTTAAACAAGCTGTTAACACAACAATGATACAACATCACATTTTAATAAGATATGGCTAACTTGTTAGCAAACAGTCAGCTACTTACCCCTATTCACTTCCCTTTTAGCTCTGTTTTGGTCACCTCACAACTCCTGGGAAAACATCTGTCAAAGTAGAAATAGTTTTGTAAGTTTTGTCTCGTATTTATGAGATACAGATGTCACAGTAAGCTACTAACTCATAATTCGGAGGCACCGGAAAAACGCATCCGTAACTTGGTTACGCATCAATGGAATGAATTTGTATGGAAAGTCGCTTGTTGAGTTTGAATGGAAGAAGCTCTCACTCTCACAACAATAACACTGAAAACTTTGACCAATGTGCCAAGAAAATTGTCCAATGTGATGCCTTTGAATGCCAGTTAATTAGTGAAATCCCATATTGAGTAAACCCTATGACATGTAGGAGCAAAATGGTAAAAAGCCAACGCGTTTTCACAGCCAGCTGTAATTTGTTGCTGCTCTCTTTGACTAAGCAGACTGCCTGGCAGAAAACAGCCATTGTGTGAAACCAATTCAACTTGAATTGTGGCGGCGGTGTCGATAAGATATAAGACAATATGAACTTTGGGTCTCTTCGTGCTCTGACCTGGATTTGAACCCAGACTGAACCTTTGTTGACCCCCCCCCCAAACAGGACACAATGCAAGTCAGTTAGTCAGCATATATTTTGCTTGCGGCAATTCATTGTTCTGAACCTTCATGAACCTTGAACAACCCTGTCTCCTAAAAGTGATGCTAAATACTGCTCATTTGTTTTCACCAAATACATTCTGGAGGAACCAAAACTGTTGCTAGATAATGATGATTTTCTAAGTCCCGATAGAGTTATGAGATTTGGTACGAAAAAAGGTGTCAATATTTTGACCTATTCAAGAACAATGCAGCGAATAGAAAACGTGAATGTTCAGTCTGGACAGGAGAGAGGCTCTGGGGAAACGAAACAGCGAGAGAGAATAATAGAATTCCTTTATTGTCCTCTCTTATAAGAAAGCTACGTGAGAAAACCACATTCAAACACCCAACATGAAGTGTACACATGTGAACTGAAAACACGTGTGTATTTCATGTTGTTTTTTCCACGAAAGCAAAGCAGGTCACCTGTGCACAAAGTACAAATACATGAAGTAGCAAACCTGTGCATTCACACATCTAGCAGTCATATAAAAATAAAGAAGGATAAAAATATATATTATACATTTATACATTTATTTCTGTTCACACGTGTCATGATGGTAACAGCCAGGTTGTCTCATGTGAATGTGACTTATTTCCTTAAACAAGCCTTTTATCTAATAGAAACATTATGTCCTATGAGCATAAGCAAACAATGGCTATAAATGAATACAAATGAGCATTTAACCAGTTCTGTACAACAAGAGGACGAGGTGACCTTTGACCTCGCGTTGCAGCGACCTGCGTTCGACCCCAGACCGACCCTGCCACGACCCCGCGGGGCAGGAAGTGATGACGGTGATTTGCACAGGACGAGATGGACTTCCTTTGTGAGAGTCGCTCCTGAAGAGTTCATCAATAAACGGCAGCACTGAGATCAGCGACGGCGGAGCGCCTGGAGCTCCTCGGCTGGGCCTGCGGCGCCCCGCCTAAGATGGCTGCCGGCGATTTTCTTTTTTTTCGCAGACCGTAAGATGTCTGACGTGTACGAATGGGATCGGCGTGAAAGGGGATATCGCACGCATCCTCAACATGCATTCATGTGTTATCTGTCTTTTTTAATAACAGCGTTGTCACAGTCGGAAAAGCACAGGTGGAAATATTATAATGAAAACTTCAGTTTCAGCTCTGGTTGTTCATTCTGGCTCACTGTCATGGCTTACTGAGGCACTTAAAGGAACAGTGTGTAGCATTTAGGAGGATTGGCAGAAATTCTATATTAATATGATATTAATATGTTTTCACAAGTGTATAATCACCTAAACATAAGAATCATTGTGTTGTCGTTAGCTTAGAAGGAGCCCTTCACATCTCTTCACGGAGGTTGCCGTGGTGCACCCCCATGTTTCTACGGTAGCCCAGAACGGAAAAACCAAACACCTGCTCTAGATCGGCCCATTCGCGTTTTTTTTTGCATCAGTCACCGTAGTTCTCCTACACGCTTGGCACACGGGGGAAGTTTCAGTTGGTTGAAATCTGCAACCTTACCACTAGATGGAGACAAATCCGACGCACTTTAATGTTCCTCCTATGACTAAGTCGAAAAAGTCTTCTGCGAGTAAGTCTATTGTGGTTTTGCTTCACTAGTGAATATTTTTCTATTAACATGGGTCAAGATATTTGTAACGTCAAAGTTGTTGCTTGTATCACCCGACTTTGAAGTTCCCTTAGTTCTCAGGAGCACTTTAGAATCTTTCAGCTTAGTGTTTTGGTTTTCGGGCCCGTTACGACAGTAAAGTTTTAGTTCACTCACAGCACTATCTGTTTTCATCTCTGATGAACTCAATGCATGCTACCTGCTCAGCAGCAAACAGCGGATGGACACAGTGAGAAACCAGCTGGTGTACAGAGTGGAGCATTCAGCAGCTAAAGAGACAGATCAAGATAGAGCTAAAAGGAGAGCGAATATTCCATGACTACAACAGCTGGAATGCTATCGGAGCTTTTCAATAAAAACAGCAGCTGCTGGATACCAGGTCGATGAGAGCAGTGAGAGAGAACCGTCCGGTAAAGTTGTTGGCCTTAAAACCCAAAACAATGAGCTGAAAGACACCAAAAAAAGCAACATTGACAAGGTTGACGAGGGTAGTGTTTGTCGGACGTAAGGCTTAAAGAGGCTAAACTATTACTATAAAGATATTGTTAGTGCAGCTGGTTGATAAGATGAGAACAAACCAAGACAAATTCCCGGTGTGTAATAATCCTAGACTATCTAAAACATGGACTTTCTGAAAAGCCGTTGTGAAGCTCAAGGTGGGCGGCTCCGGCCGTCGCCATCTCGGCTGTGACGACACCAATCCGGACCAAACCGAAACATAAGTAAATAGGTGGATCATGGAGCTGGCACCCACCTGTCACTCAAAGCAGCCACGCCCTTAATTATGCGTAACTTTAAACTTCAATGTGATTTAAACGGGTAAGTTACATAAAATATACAGGGAAATGTTTACCAGACTGTAAACATGTTTATCTATGCTGTAAAGTTGAGCATTTTGACATGGGGGTTCATAGAGATTGACTCGATTTTGGCACTTTTGCGTAGGCTTTATTTTTCAGCACCGGAGGTTGCTGCTTGGTGGTACTTTTTTGGCTCTGATCTAATCTAATCCAATCTAATCTAATCTAATCTAATCTAATCTAATCTAATCTAATCGTTTCTATAAAGTTGATCAGGAACCAAGAAAAACAGGTTGACGTCGTAAAGTTCATTCGGAGTTGTCCGGTTTCATTGCGTTTGATAAAGTGCATTAAGCGGATGCCGGCGTGGAATCGGAGCAGCGGCTGAATGGTCGCGGAGGCTCCTGACCGCTCTCTGAACCCGTGTGCTGCGCGTGGGAGAGCCGACCCCAGCCTGAACCCCGGCTGGGGTCGAAGGTCAGGGTTGAAGGCCGGGTCGCTGTGCCTAAGCAGAGGTGTTGAGTTGAAGGCCGGGTCACTGGTCAATGGAAGGACGCGCTGTCCGCCAGAGCAGCGCCTCCTGCTGGACGAACCGAGTTAGTGCAAACACAATGGTTTAATAGTCTTTACACGTTGTGGCAGCCGGTGAGTGTTGCTGAATTGCATTTTGAGTTTCTTTAATATATTCTTAAAAAAGGTGAATATTGTGGTGATTCAAAATTCTCACCTGAAAACACACAGGAATGATTGCACCCTATAGCATCTGTTCATTAAGCACTGAGCTGGCCTGAGGAAAGAAGCAGCTGAAATCCATAAAACTCATAAAAAAAATGAGAGGGAAAAAATAAGTATACTTATAAGAATTATAAAAACATTATGATGAACATAATGTTTATATGCTATTACATGAAAACAAATATATATGTATCCCACTGAATTACAGGTAATGTTAGTTCTGTTAAATGTACTCAAAGCCAGGGCAGTGATGTTATGTTCACGTCAGTTCTTTCAACCAACACCACAACTGAATCTTACTGTCAATTCATAAAAAAGGCCCTCTCCTATAAGGGTCTGTGCTGAAGCTGGATCAAAATAAAATAAAATAAAATAAAATAAAAGCAATTAAATTAAATTAAATTAAATTAAATTAAATTAAATTGATTAAATTAAATTAAATTAAATTAAATTAAATTAAATTAAATTAAATTAAATTAAATTAAATTAAATAAAATTTAATATAGGTTCTCTACATATAACAATATTGAAAATATGGTAGTAAAGTGCGATCATTTCAATTCATGTCAATTATTACAAAAAGAAACAATGAACCATTATTATTATTATTATTATTATATTATTATGATTATTGTTATTATTATCATCATTATTACTATTATTATTTCCACATTGTTCATTTGTGTTTTGTCTTGCACTAAAGACAATTAAAAACTAAATCTTAACCAACATCATACAATAAAAATGAAACAATAAAAAAAGCCTAATGTTAGATATTTTATAAGTTTCTTTTTAGAACCTTCCCTTCATCGGGTGGTTTCTGTCGTTGTCTCTGGTGTCTTTCATACAGTCCACATGAGTCATGTGACTTACAGATGGAATGGAGTGTCTGTGGAGGAGATTTACAGAAGTCATTCTGGATCCTCTAAACCGGGCCTTTTAAAAACAGAGAGGGTTGAATGAGGAACTAGACTCTACTTACTCTACTTACTCTACTCTATTGTCTACTCTATATCTGTTCATACTATAAATCACCGGGAAGCACCAACACCATACTTACACAGCACCCATGGGTAGTAACCCAACAAATACATATCTTTTATTATATCCAGTAACAGTACCATCAAAATAACACAATATTGTTTGGGTCAATTTAACCCAATATTAGGTTGGTGGTATGTTGACCCACACTGGATCAATATTTAACCAGCAGCTATTGTGTGTTGTCAGAATTATTTTTGCACAAATACATTCAGTTTGGGCATAATAGATGTATATCTATATAGATATACACACATATATACATATACATATACATATATATATATATATATACATATATATATATATATATATATACATACATATATATACGTATATATATATATATATATATATATATATATATATATATATATATATATATATATGACACAGGTTTGCTCGCTGT
>NW_027176728.1:440772-478272 GCF_023349555.1 Cebidichthys violaceus
CCTCTGCCGGCCTGTCGGTGAAAAACAGCCAATGAAATCGATTTAAAACAAATTGTGAATCACTGCAACCACACGCACACAGTCAAAAATGAGCACAACAAATATCAGGCTGATTAGCCGTGGACAGACAGACAGATGCACACACACACACACACAGACAACCAAACACATGATCTCCTCACAGGTTTGGCGTAGATAATTAGTGAGCTTTAAAGGTGCTGGTCGGTGGACTTTATATGCTTCATATTCAACGTTTGGACGGGTGGTATCTACCGTCAAAATACACATCTTTCCTGAGATTTCAAACTTTTCCTCAATGCACAGGGTTAGAGTAAGGACATTGTTAGCTTAGCATAAAAAAAAAATTAAACAGGGGAAACGGCTCGCCTGGATCTGAACCAACAGCGCTGGTTTTGGTTTTATTTGGGAGATTTATATCAAAATAGATCATCACATGACTTATTCTCGAACACAGATACGACACAGATATGAATCTCGCTGTAAGACGGAAAACATATTTCCCATAGTGACCCGGTCCTTTGAGAGGATGAAACAAGTAATTATCCGTGTGAATGCATGACCTGACAGAAAAACAACAGACAAAGGAAGAGCGAAGTGTGGAGAGCCGAAGAGACGAGAGGGTCAGACGGAGAAAGTGAGACAAGCGAGGAGTCAGCAGGTCAGAGGTCAGCCAAGAGCCTCTTTATGTGTGTGTGTGTGTGTGTGTGTGTGTGTGTGTGTGTGTGTGTGTGTGTGTTGAGGAGGGGCGTGCTCTGAGACCTTTGGCCTCTGGACTTCCCTCCCTAATAGAGAGAGTGACTAAATACACATTAAGACAATATGGACTCTGTGGCCTACTGGCTCTAGTGTGTGTGTGTGTGTGTGTGTGTGTGTGTGTGTGTGTGTGTGTGTGTGTGTGTGTGTGTGTGTTTCCATGTTTCCTTTACAGTGTCTAACGCACACTGACACATCAAACAAATCAGACAGAATCATCTGAAATTCCCGTATCACTTAGAAACCAACTGTGAAGAGGACAGAGGTCAAAGGTCCTCGGGATTGTTTTTCGGCCACCAGATGGCGTCAGGGAGCAGGACGGAGGCAGAGGTTCATTTTCTTTTTGTCTTGTAGGGAGTGTATGTGATGTGATTCCATCGTCAAGCTTCATTCATCCTGACAAACAGAGCACTTCAACAAACCTGGAGTGGACACAATATTTTAATACCCGTGTAATGTAACAGCAATTATTTCCATTTTTTTTCCCGTTTGAGACTGTAAGAACGATGAAATCCTCGATAGGATTTTTTAAATGAACTGTATTGTGGTGTTGCTAGATAGGTCTTTTTCACAGAGGACATGTTGACACGACACAGAGGGAGAAGAACACGTGTGAATAATCAAATATACAATGGCGAAATTCCATCTGACGATGCATTGTCTCGCTGCCATAGCTCATTAGGTGAGACAAAAAATATTATTTTTTTCAAGCACTGATCAATTTTGTGACATTTTGCTCTTCTGTCAGAGTAATGGAAACTCACATATTTATTTTACTACTTAGTCTTATTGATTTGTAGATATTCCTAAATTCAGAAAAAGTTAGCATAAGATAATGCCTCATTTGCATATGTAACATAACAATTCAGAAGACTTGTGATACAAAAAAACAACTATTGTCTGAATGTAAGTAATCAGCCGGGGCGAGTTTCATCGTAATATCAAGTTAGCATATTCACCTGTTGTGTCTCTCCTCAAGCGCATTTCCATCCACCTGTTTTTATATTTATATTTCCTATAAAAATAACCTGCCTGAGAAATCTTTAAGCTGGACCGAAGTGGAAAAGTTGCTGTATAGATAAAAACAAATTGTGCGCATTGGAAAGAGGTTTTAGCGAGTCTGTGTGGAGCGATGAGAAGATTGTAACCTCCCTCACGTCAACATAAATGTCAGGTATCCATCATTTCTTCCAGAGTTTTTTACTGGAGCACATTTTAATGACCTCGTCACCTCGTTGTGTCCTGGACCAACCGGAGAATCTGCTCCACTAGCCCTGATATTTACATTCACAGTAGTGGATGGAAACATGTTGAATTTCGGGACATTTGGCCTCAAATTTGCACCACATTTGGCTGGAAACGTGACTATAGATATACAGAATGCACGTCACACCGAGCTGTCATTTCAACAGGACCGGTCGGAGAACCTTTTCAGACGTTTACCCGATAGTGTGACAGTGATCTCATAAAGCGAAGCAAGTGGAAGTACTTTCTCCATAGGACGAAACACACATCATCACTCAGCGCAAACATATTCTCATACAATATGACATATGATATCTTACAAAAAAGTTCCTGTTCATTTCTTCGTGCATTTTTCCTAAGAAACAAGTGTGAATTTTTGCATACAAGCGTTTTAAAAAGCAAAACGTCCATCTTCACGTAGCTACAGCTACGAATGCTAAATGAGAACAGCCTGGGTAGTGCAGGTTCACAGTGTAGTTCATCTGTGCGGAAAAAAAGTCTTCCATCTGAAAGTGATTTTGTTGTACATTCACACTGTGTTGAAACCAGGCGGCAACCTCCAGTTCTGAGTGAAGCCAATGCGGAAGTGTCTTAAGATCTGCATTCTCTCTAGTGTCCATCAGGGGGCGACTCCTCTGGTTGTATAGAAGTCTAGTCTAAAATGACTCTACTTCTCTCTTGATTTATTCCCTCAGTAAACATTGTAAACATGAGTTTATGGTCTCAATCTCTAGTTTCAAGTCTTCTTCAATACAGCATGATGTTCATTTAGTACATTATGGACCATTTAGAGTCAAACAGACCATAAAGCAGTGGATGATTTAGGGCGGGGCTACCTTTTGATCAACAAGTTGCTGCCGCTACAAGAGACGTATACAGCGTCTCCACGTCACTCCTCCTCATTCCAAATATGGTCACTTTATTTATTGGTTGGGAAAAAAAACAACATGGCGACGGCTGTTATCCAAGATGGCGACGGCAAAATCGCCAGGAGTCCACAAAGCAATGTACAAGTTATGTACAGTCTATTGAAACAGAAACTTCTTATGTACTTTTGCCATCAACTTTAAAAAAAATAATAAAAAAACCCAAACTGCTTTGGTTTGACACTGGTGAATATTTCACTCTCTCTTATCGTTCACAGCTATAGAATAGACGTGATTTCTAATGTTAGAAAATGTACATTTGCTTGGATTGGATTTTATTAAGTAAATCACAGAATTTCCCACAATTGTGCAAACTCATAGGCCAACCCTAAACCCACACGGTGCTACACATACTACACGTTACTGAACAAGTGAGCAAGAGAGCAACTTTTTTACAACCTTTTCATGTTTCATTGTGACAGATGGTGGTTCCTATGCAGGAATACCATTTTATTTAGAACAATGATCCAATGCAACGAAAACTAAAACTGCATTGCCAATCCCGTTTAGAAAAAACAAACATTTTCTGTTCCTGTCAGATGTGACACAATTACCAACACACACAGCTTGCTGTAAAATCAGCTGTTCAACGGGACTGCCAAGCTTCAGCCCACATTTCTAACCCTAACCCAGAAAGAACAACGCACTGAGGGTTTTTGGGAATTTTTTTATGGAGCGGCGAAGAGATTTCTCCGATATAGTCTACAATGAAAAATGTAATTCAACGTCTGTCACGCATTTTTTGGCTGGAGCGCTTTGAGCGCTGAAGTGGCCCTCGTTGTGTGCATGTAAAGCGGCGATGTACGTCCCCTCACGGGATCGGTGGCGGTCGGAGTCCAGTTCGCCCGATGGCGATTCGGAGAAATCGACCAGTCAGCCTTCAAGTATCAAAAAGTTCATTTGTGAAGCGGTTGAAGCAGAAACGGTTGTATATCAGTTTCGGTTAATCTATAAATTAATATAAGTCATTCTTCCAGTATTTGTTGTCCACAGCTGCTTATGACCCCCCCCCCCCCCCCCACACACACACACACACACACACACACACACACACATTGTTCCATTTCATTATCTCACTGTACATTTCATGATACTCTTTTTTATAGCCAATTAGAGGGGGAAAGAACCACTGTTTTAAGATCTTTGTGTTGTTTCTGTTTTTTATCAATGCCATATAATATCATTTTTGAATTTTTTTATTTGCAGCTCACCAAAAAGTGCTGTAACATTTTCTTCGTCTTCTGCTTTTCACTCAATAAATTGCGCCTAACAAAGGTCGCCGTACCGAAACACAACCATCCAATGAACGTGCACGGGTTCAGCTCTTTTGTTACTTTGACCCACCGGCTGAAAAATAGCAACAGGTGAGGCAAATTCAATCTGTTGTTGTTGTTATGGAAACAAGGCGTGCGGTACAGGCTTTGCATTCTCAATCTCAGCAGCACTGCAAAACAAGTCCCGGTCCATTCTCGTCTCCTCCGCGTTCGTCACACTACAGAGACTGATGGACGCCGTTTGGTCAAGAGGAAATGTGTTCCACTGTAAGTTCACATGAAGGGAGAGAAGAGGAGATAGGAAGGGGAAGCAGGGAAGCAGACGTGCTCGTCGTGGAGGACTGGGCGAGAGGGGGGAAAAAAAGAGAGAGGGAGGAGATGAGGGAGTAATGATGGAGGGATGAAGGGAGAAAGGGAAGGGAGGTGTAAGGAAAGCAGATGGATGATGCTATTGGACAGTATTTCATGTCCGACTGTGCCGCCTGCCACTGGGCACGCAGCAGGGTGTGTGTGTCTGTGTGTGTGTGTGTGTGTGTGTGTGTGTGTGTGTGTGTGTGTGTGCGCGCTCATTCACATGGTTGTCTTTGTGTTTCAAATGGAGAAGCGTGTGCGCGTGTGAACGCAAGCATACGTGTTACCCTTGGGTTACAAAATCATCGCATGTGTGTGTGTGTGTGTGTGTGTGTGTGTGTGTGTGTGTGTGTGTGTGTGCTCACTGTGAGATTAATTCAGCCCAATTAATTAGGTCGAGATTGAAAATGAGACGAGGATACAGCTGAGCTCACCCCCCCCCCCTTCCTTATCCTCCTTCCCCGACTCCCTCCTTCTTTCTCTCCATCCCTGCCTCCACATTGCCCCCTCCCTTTCTTCTTGCACTTATTTTCCCCTGCTCATTTGAATCTATCTCGTTTAGCCTTTCCGCGGTGTATATTTTGCGCAACGCACACGTTTGCCACCCCAGGGTTCCACACGCGCACACACACACACACACACACACACACACACACACACACACACACACACACACACACACACACAGATGGTTGGTGGAATTACAAGCTTTTTTTGTAAAAAAGCTGTCTTCAGAGGATGACATGCAGAGAGACGTAAAGTGCAGACGTGAGAACAGATGTGTTTGGGTCCGTGTTAATGCGCTAGAGCCAGATGAAGTGTTTAACTGTGACCTTTTCCAAGAAGGGAGATGGGCCAGTTTAACCCTGATGTATCAGCAGTGTGTGTGTGTGTGTGTGTGTGTGTGTGTGTGTGTGTGTGTGTGTGTGTGTGTGGAGGATGGTCTTTCTCTCTCTCTCTCTCTCTCTCTCTCTCTGCAGGGTGACACAAAGAGCGCTCATTGGTCCTCGGTCTGTTGAGCAACTCAATTATTCCCGTTAATACCAGTAACACCATGACACCTCAGAAAGCCAGCCTATTAAAACACACACACACACACACACACACACACACACACACACACACACACACACACACACACACACACACACACACACACACACACACACACACACATGGGGATGTTTCTATCACTTTAGAGGACATTACATTGACTTACATTCATCTCCTGGAGACCCACCCTAACCATAACCGCTACTTGACTAAACCTAACCCTTTACACTCAGGGTTTTGTTTACAAAAAGGAAGGCGGGTCCCCAAAATATGAATGTTTAAACAGATTTATGTCCCCACAACATGAGTAAAACATGCATCTACACATACACACACGCTCACATTTTTTATGAGCATGTACGCACGTGCATAAACACGTGGACAAGCTGACAATATCTTTTTTCCATGGAAAAGATGTTTTCGCTCTTCTCCCGATTGGCTTCGGTATAGGAGTTTGATTGACAGATGGTTCATCCAATCTGCCTGCCAGGTATTTATTTTTTTGGAAAGTGCTCGGATTTATTTTCCAATGACGGCTTCTCAGATGGTTCAGCGTAACAAACCATCCGGCGGGGTCAGGGTTAGTCCTCTGTCACAGGTAGAAAAGACAGGAGGATGAGACCAGGATGGTGTGATGTCATCTATGATACAATGCTGTTATCGAATGCTGGAGGACAAGATGCCTCCTCAATACAAAAGAAACTGAGCCACATCACTGTGCACTGTGTGTTTTAAACGGTGTAAAACCAGACAGCGACGTGGTCCTTGAACAAAAACTTGCTGAGAACATTAGATAAAACTCAGCGACTTCCGCTTGGCTGTTGTATTCATTCAATACGTCTGTTTACATGATTGTAGATTTGAAGTTTTAAAGGAAGAAAAAATAAAATAAAGGGACAATGGTTTATCCTACATTTCCCAAGATTCATTAGTGGACCACATTATCATTGCTTGAACACAAAATGCATTCAATGGCCACATTTTTCCAAAATCCATGAACCACCTTCATGAACCACCTTTATATTTGCTGCACATTTTTCAAAAGATAACACTGTTTGCAAAACTTTTTGAAACACGTTCAAAACAGAAGACACGGCACACTTCATGTGTTTGTGCAGCAACCAGACTGAAATACATAGAAAAGCTTAGAAAATAATATTTGACCATGTTTGGAATTTCAGGAATTAGTTCCATATACTTTTGCACAGTCAATAAAGCGTATATTCATGATGTTCAAACTAAACTATAAAAAAGATATTAGAACTGTCAACCTCAAAGAAGGCGAGCTACTGTTGGTCAATCTGGGGTCGAGCTTCACCTTAATCACCAGAGTATGAATGTTGCTTTTGCTGCGTAAATGTTTGTCTGTGTGGTTCAGGTCAAAGGGTCGGGCGGAGGGGAAGGGAGGAAGACGAGGGGGGCCGGGGGAGGAGGGATCCCTGTGGAGGACAGGATGGATGGATGGCTGGATCGCACGCCACAGAGAGGAGGGAGGGAGGACAAATGGAAGGAGGCGAAGGAACGCAAGACAGCGAAGGAATGAATGGGAGGCAGTGTGTGTGTGTGTGTGTGTGTGTGTGTGTGTGTGTGTGTGTGTGTGTGTGTGTGTGTGTGTGTGTGTGTAAGCGGGTGTGGTAGAGGGTACAGTCCAGTTCCCAAGCCATAAAAAATTGTAGAGGATGTTGCCATTTGTACACACACACACACACACACACACACACACACACACACACACAAGCAAACGCACACACATTGTGGCTCAACAAGTAAAAGGAAGACAGACTTAGGACTTAGGGTCCATAAAGCGCTTTTCTTCATTGTCCCTGTGGAGAGAGCGTATCTGGCCTAGAGGAAAAACGCTCCGCCTAGCGTCTTCCTCAGAGTGCTCCAACTGTTTGTTTTGTGTATTTAGATTATGATGCTGCGTTAGCTGCTGTATTGCAGAAATAGCTGCTGCGGTTGCGCTTTTCTTTTCTGCTACACGCACTCTCAGCCTTAAATAACCAGTCTCATATTTAGACATATTAAACGTTTTTTTTGCAAAAGAGTGGTGCATGCAAGTATTTTATTGTATTCATAAATGTCCCGATGTAATCTATAATAAGTAAAAAAAAAAAAAAAGCCATGCATGTAGCATTAGCAGTGTTGGTCATAATCTAGGAGTCATTTACATGATCTCGGGGATAGTATTGTTATTACTCCAATGTTAAACCATCTGCGCCAGTAGTATGAAGCAGGGGTCTTCAATGTTTTTCAGGCCAAGGACCCCCAAACTGATAGAGAGATGGAGCAGGGACCCCCTACTATATACAGTAAGTACATTGTATAAAATTGTGTTTTATATTAAACTGGGCCTAGTGCCATGTATAAACATACCTTGTTATTGTGCATTCAATACTAAGCTATTCAAATAATACACAGGTTCATATATTCATGTTTTTATTTTAAAGGTACAGTGAGTAGGGTGGCCGTGCCACTGCCATTTAGAAACATACCTTGTGTGATAATCATGCATACAAGTTATTCAAATTGACGTTTTTATTTTAAACATGAATGTGGAAACCAAAATGAGTGATGGCCTGTTAGTGCCACTGCCATGCATAAACATACCTGTTATTTTGCATACAATAGAACTATTCAAATAATGAAATAATGGACTAATTCATGTTTTGAAAAAATAAAATAAAAAATTGTCTAATCAACCAAAAATTTCGCGGACTCCCTGCAGTACTTCTGTGGACCTCCTAGGGGTCACGGACCCCCTGTTGAAGACCTCTGGAATAAAGTAGTATAGTATTATAAAAGATGGTGAAAGATGGATGGGTTGAACAAACACAGGACTTTCAACCACGCAGACACAGTCGGTGTCAATGTGGACTTACTTTACTTTAGTTTCGTCACTTATGCACTTCATTACAGCTATGTAACAAACATACTTATTTCCCTAAACCTCACCAAGTACTCTTGTTGCATAAGTCAAAAACAAATGAACCTACTTTATGCATGTAGCAGGCGGAAACTGAACTTTCCTGTAAACTTTCCAGACACTATGCATGCAACAAGTGGGAACCGAGCCACTGTCCATGACCCGTCCAAAACTGACACTAGAGGGGTACCTAGAGCGTCGTACTTTGGAAAGTGGGCCTTAGCAAGAGTCGTTGTCTTTTGGGAAGAAAGACCCAGAATATGTATTGTGTGACATCAGAAAACTGCGCCTTTGTGAAGAGGATGTAGATGAATTTGCCCCAAAACTCTCAAGTAGGCGTTCCATTGTACTTTTTCCATCGGGAGGTTGGAGATGTTTGAGTTCCAGGTTGTCTGGAAGCAGCATCAGCAGTTTAAGAGCCACATATTTAGATAAAGACCTAAAAGGTTTGGTAGTTCCAATTAGATATACAGTATAAAGTTGGGGAAGACGCTGGTTTATTTATATGGACCACCTTAGATTTTGTTAATGTCACTGTTCTGGATGTCAGCGCTTTCGTTTAGTTTTGCCTCAGCTTTGTACGGCAAAGCTTCAGTTCCCTTCTTGTGAGTGTTGTGTGGGTAGGGATAAGACCATGACCAAGACACTGTTGACCTGAGACATTGTTTTTAGAAGTGTTCAGGAGTGGGCCGTTCTTTCTGTCCCACTGTTTTGCTCTGTGCTTAACCCTTAACCCTCGGACCCCCCTTCAGGTCTTGATGGCCTCTCTCTCCTTCACGGGTTTTAAAGATGCGTCATATGGTACCAAGGATGAAGACATGTGAGGAGGGCAGACCAGCCGGAAGAACGGAGGATCAGACGAGACTCTCTGGACAGGACTGCTTGGATTCAGCTCACCTGGACTGAGTGAGTCCACCGTATGAGCCTGTATCGGTCAGTCGCTTGGTTCCGGTCCTCACTGATGATCCTTTTCAACTCCTAATAGATGGCTGTCCTTGCGGTCCTATTGTCTCGATATTATTATATTATGTGAATGGCACCGACAATGTGCTGGTGGACGCTCCCTAGCCTCTTAAATAGCTTCCTGCATTGTACTACTTCTCGAAACTCGTCCAAATTCAATGCATCCGTGGTTCACAGAAAAAGAATATTTTTTTTCCTGGCGACTGGGTCGCTCTAGATCCAGGTCATGACATCAACAAATTCAAGCAAAATGATGCAGCAGACAGTCATTCATCTTAGAATATAGAGAGCGAGGAACATTTACTTTCCACTGAGTTATACCTAACAGAAGATCAGTTGTTTACAGAAATTTGAACTTTCAAAATGGCTGCCTGAGGAGGCATTATAGCCGTATTCAAGTTGGCAAAGTTGGTTTTCTGTCCGAAAACCAACGTCCGATGCATACCGGACAGTTTTTTTCCAAATCAGTACTATATCTGGGCATTTTTGGCATATTGTAGATTTTGCTTTTGTTTGCATACATACTACATGCTACATTTAGGCTACATCAGCACATACTGATATAGTACGCGGTTTCAAATACAGTCTATTTCAGATGTTCTGATGTTCCCTCTCAACGTTGCATGTTAGGGACTAAAAGATAGCGCCGACATCAGTTTGACTAATGTCCGAATGATAATGCGTTACTTTAATGTCACCCAACGGAGAACCTGTCTTTTCTACAACGACAGAGAAAAAAGACAGAGGGAGAGACAGAAGCTGGAAGACAGAGAGAAAGTACGCAACAGAGACAGATAGATGTGTGCTTGACGACCCCGTGCTGCGCGGAGTCAGTGGTGTGTGTTTGTACGATTCTCGCAGTGTGAAAAATAGTACCTGGTGTCTGAGTGGGAGGAGAATTATTGTCACGGAAACGACCTTGCTGACACCTCAACTCTGACCTCGGTGACCCCTGGGAGGAGAGGGGGGGGGGGCAAAGGAGGATATGCCTGTTTCCCAGAGAGACAGTTACAGCACAGCAGGAGCTAAGAATAGTCACTCGCACACACCACACACACACACACACACACACACACACACACACACACACACACACACACAGCAACATACCATGGAATAGTTATGCAAGCTCAAATACACATACATTATCCATAAGAGAAAAAATGTAACATACACTCCTTGGGAACTGCTGGTAATGAGGAATGTTCATTTTGCTTTGCTGTCTTACGTGTGTGTGCAAATCTGTTTTCACTACTTTGTGAGATTAAAATGCCCTCAGAGGGACACAAAGTACATAAACTTGTGACTGTTTTGTTAAACCTTGAGTACAAGGATTATTTCAAGTGTTAAAATTAGAAAAATAGTGGCATTGGAAAGAAAGACAGTTTGTCTGGGCCACTGCTTTGGATGATGGTCAGCTGGACAAGAGGGCAGGCAGGCAGTAGAAGGAAGTCGTGATTCAATGAGAGCTTCCCTCTCCATGGATGGATGGAGGGTAAGTAATACAGAGTTATGCTCGGCCTCTATTTCTAAAGGACAACGAGGTCCCCATAATCAGAGATGAGAAATTGTTTTCATCTGGGGCCCATTTAGTGGCTCACTTACATTGTTGTTAAATATGTCATCCATCCGTCCATGGTTTCCATTCATTCATCCATCAATCCATCCGTTCGTTCATCCATCCATCTATCCTTCCTTCCATCCGTCTATCTGTGCATCCATCCATCCATCCAATCATCCATCCCTCCATCCGTCCATTCATTCATCCGTGCATCCATCCATCTATCATCCATCCTCCATCCATGCATCCATCCATCCACACATCCATTCATTCATCCTTCCATCTGTGCATCCATCAATCATCCATCATCCATTCATGCATCCATCCATCTACCCATCCACTCATCCACTCATCCATCCATCCTCCATCCATGCATCCATCCATCCACACATCCATTCATTCATCCTTCCATCCGTGCATCCATCAATCGTCCATCATCCATTCATGCATCCATCCATCTACCCATCCACTCATCCACTCATCCATCCATCATGCATCCATGTATCCATCCATCCACTCATCCACTCATCCATCCATGCATCCATGCATCCATCCCTCCATCTATGCATCCATCCATCCATCCATGTATCCATCAAAGATGTGGTTAATTTTCTACTTGCGCAACTTTCACACATGTGAATGGGGCCCCGCCTCCAACACTGTGTCCAGTTCTCTTCATTTATCCATGGAAGAGCTTAGAAGAGCTGCTAGCATGGCTATAGACCAGGGGTAGCCAACAGGGGTAGCCAACAGGGGTAGCCAACAGGGGTAGCCAACAGGGGTAGCCAACGGGGGCGCCGGCGAGCGCCTGGTCGCCCTCAGGGGGCCAATGAATCGCCTGCAGGGTGCGTTCTAAAAAGTGCTCTGAAAATAAGAAGCTAATTATCAGCTACATGATGCTGAGTAGACATATTTCTGCATATTTCTAGGTTTCTTTGTATTTTCATCTACTTTACTTTCCTGTGTTTTAGTGGCCTGAGTTCACCCTAAACATCAATAAAGTTAAATGTAATCTAATTGAAGTGAATCTAATGTACTCTAATCCAGTAAAGGAATTTAATCTAATGTGTCAAATGAACATCTATGGTAATCGTTATTGTAATTGTTTGAATTTCAAGTATGTGGTGAGAGACATAAATTGTGAGAGTGACAAAAAAAGAAATGGACACAGAGAAAGCAGAGACCGAGAGAGCGAAAGCAGAAACGGCAAGATGGGAAAAAATGAAGAAAAGAATGACATGAGAGACACAGAGAAAACATTACAGACTAATAATAACAGCGGAGAATTCCCAGACAGCAGGAGTTTCTCTGGGAATGTCGAAGTGAGGCGTGAGGGAGGAGAGGAGAACTGAAATAACCAACCAGATGACCTCCATGTGGGGACGGGGAGGAGATCAACCACTAACTCTCTGAAACAGTTTTTTAAGTCAACTTCAAGGGAAGGCCATTCTCATCTATTCGCACAATCTAACCCTAACCAGGTCGTTTTGTTGCCTAAACCTCTGCAGACGGATTTTTATTTTGAAAACACGTACGCATAAATGGGGAAAAATGCATGAAAAATGAGGAGGATCTTATTTGTTGTATGTGGATACTTTATCTATAGTAGTCTTGTAAATAAAACAAGGAGTCCTATTATTACAGAAAAAAACCCACATATTTTTAAATGTCATCAACATATATTTACTTTTATAGTGTAGTTATGAACCGCAAATTTTTGTTTTAAAACCCCTACATTAAGGCTTATTTTTCATGCCATTCATTTGCGTGTCAAATATTCTCCATTATAATCATTTAAAAAAAAATATTTTTGACAGAAATTCTTTCACACAGCACGGAAACATTACGTGGACACACTTTTTTTATCCAATTTCCTGAGCTTTGCACTGCGAAGAAAGGCGTCAACCAATCACCCTTGCGCGGAACAGGTTCCGCCTACAACCGTGATGAAACGAGGAGGCTCGGTAGTCCGAACCAAGACAGCAAAACTTTAATACTCCTGTCAGCCTCGACAAAAGCAGCGCATACCAGATCCGCTCTCTTACTTTTCACAATAAAAGCCCTGGACATATAACGTTCGCAGCAGAGAGCTAACAAAAGTACCGTAAATATCACGTGACGAGTGAAACTTGAGACCGCTGTATTAACAGACAAGGATCAACAGACGTCCAATTCTTTTCGGTCCGTTCTCCTTTTCTTCACTTCACTTCATTTTCCAAATCGACTGTCAAAGTGACTTTGGGAGATTCTTCTGCTCCTCCTTTTTCCTTTCCTCTCCTCCCTTCTTCTCATTTCCTTCCATCCCTCCTTCTCTCTCTCTCTCTCTCTTCAAAGTGACTTTGGTGTGTGTATAAGCCTGTGTTTGTGTGTCTCTATTCTGCTCCTAATGGAGATTCATGACTCTGTCAGTGGGGAGGTAAGAGAGAGAGAGGCTGAGGAGAGAGAGAGCACCACGTCCTCCTTGGATGCAACGCTTTAAATGAGAAAACATGTCGACGTCTCGGTTACATTTACATTGATTTTACTTCTACTTTGATCTCTATGTATAAAAGCATACTTGACAGAACACCTTTCTACTTCCTGGGATTTTAGTATCATTGCATATCATTTTCCGCCAAATTTCACTTCAATCCATCCAATATTGTTAAAGACGTCTAACTATAGAACAAGGAATCTGTCTCTGTCCTTTGCATATCTCAAGAAGCATTCATCTGATCCACTCCACCCTTTGGCGGGTGTAGTGCTGGAGACCCGAGTATTAATAACCTTTGCACAGCGGGCCTCTACGGGCTCATTGACTGCAGTTCAGTTTTTCTGCTGGATGGTTGATATGCTAACATTACAACCAGACTCTTCTTCGCGTCCCTGGAGTCAGCGAGCGATGCGGGGGTCCTCAAGAATGCTGCAGGCAGCACTTTCTTGGGGCAGTTGTGCTCACAGCTTCCCTGTGTAATGAGGGATTTTTAGCAACATTACAGTTTAGCATAAAGTGGCTAATCTGGAAAAAACTGTCATTGTGTTGACAACCTATACACCGGTCACTTATGAGGTCTGCTTTGCTTTCATAACATGTCTTCTTTAAACTAGTGGAAATAAAACATGCAAAATATAGATTTAGGTGTTTATGCCACTACTTCTGTTTGCGTCTGTAGATTTCTCATGAATTCACCAAAAAGTTACCAATAGATAATTTCTCTTTTGCATTTTAAAACATAACATTTCAGAAAAGCTGTGATACAAAATTAATTGGCTCAATGTAAGTTATGACTTGGGGATGTTCCAGTTTTGTATGGCTGTTGACAGCATGTTCTGATTCATGCAGTGATCCAACATGATGTGGGAGTGAATGGATGCTTGAGTGTTTCATGGTAATATCTATTAGTTAAAAAAACATCTCCTTAACTGTGAACCTACTTCTAGGGATGTCAGAGACTGGTGGGTAACTGTCAAGTCACAAAATACTTTATTATTGCCACGCAACAGAGTTGGTGGTTATTGGTTGGTACAGCACGGTGGCTCCATTCCAGTGCAAAGAAAGAAAGAAGAAACAAGCAACAGACTCCATAATTCATGACACGTTCATTTAAGTTCACATACAAACACAAACTAAACCAAGATACTTCATAGATGATGGGCAATCGTCATCGTCCATCACTGTGAGCAGCAAGCCAGACTACTTTCAATAGTGTTTCATGTCCTCCTCTTCCTCTTCTTCTCTTGCTGCCGGCCTCTGACAGGCCCATACTACGTACAACCCGCCTTTTTGATGTTTGGCAACCAATCAACAGGACCTTGCTGCTGACAAAGCCGAGTCATTATTCACACAATTCAGTTAAACAGAAACCTATCATCACTATCAGGCGGAAGCCTATCCAAAAACATTACTAATAAAAACCTGTAAAAATAATACAACACTGCGTCGTACAAAGTTGGTATTGGGTCTTTATATATGGTAAGATACTTGCATGTGTCATTCAATTATTCATAAAATCAAGCTCAAATGGAGTTACAAGAAGAGAGTGTCGAGATACGTGTTGTCACCGTCATTGATTCGATCGACCGTTCAGCATCGCTAGCTAGCGACGCTGAACTCCACAGCAAACACTTCCATCTATCACAATGTTGACATCAGAGCTAAACGCCATAAACGGGTACGCCGTATAGTTTTAACTTAGCAGCGAGGTCCAGGCGGGGGGCCGGCGTAAAGCTAACGGTCGGTTAGCCACCTTCCAGAAAATGTGCCCAGCAAGGGCCAGCCGGAGGGGATCCTCCCACGCCGAGCACCCATCCCTGACCCGACACGTGTATACATACATAAGTGATCCTTAATATTCACCTCTAGTCTATCCTGGGGACAATAAGGCGTTCCTTGGCCAGATGGGATATCTAATCCCTCCAGTGTGTTCGGGGGTTTCTCTGGGGTATTCTCCCAGTCAGTCAATGTACCTCTGTCCCTGATGAAGTGCCCATTTGGGCTTGAAACGTTTTTACTTTTACACTTCACTGCAAGAGTCTGGTACAATGCCCACATTATACTCAGGCTGTCTGAGGGGCAAGGCAGAAGAAGAAAAAAAGGACACCATCTGCATGCGATGGGGAACCAGCGCGCAGAATGTTTTCTAGTATGTAGGGCAGCCTATATGGCACGGCACCCATTCACTCCGTTTGAGGGAGCGCGTTGTTGTACTGCAGCTCGTTTTCTCCACTGAGAGGGTTCCCTGGCAGGAACTTCAGCACTTTTTTATCTACCATAGGGTCGCTCAAGAAGGCAATTATGCTGTCAAACATGGGGGCACCAAGGCCCCCCCCCCCCCCACAGTCCACCGGTGAGCACCGCACATTCCACCATTTGATCTTTGAGTGAGTTAACACTCACTCATAAATATATGGAGCTCTGGAAGAAACAAGGAGAGGAAAAAGAATCAAAGGTTAAAAAATAAATAAAGAATGTACCCTTTGTGAGGTCTCGCAAGAAATGTCAGGTTACAAAAAACAAAAACAAAAAAAGGTTAATGTACTTCTGGGTCAGTTCGGAATGAGCACAATGGAAACCAACCACTAAAATAGAGGGCAGAAATCCGTGGGAGGAGTTCATGTTATGGATGAATTTTATTTTGAGATTGGACATAACAATAAAGACATTAGGACATCGGTGGCAGGGTTTTTGCATAAGTGAGAGACATCACCTAACATTTTGGACTCAAAGGAAACCCTAACGGAAGTCTTGGACGGAATATGGAGCCCGCAGAGCGCCTTCTAGTGGGCAGTAGAAATACTGCCAAACGGTTCGATCGATATAATTATTATATATAAACGTGCTTAGGAAATAAGATGAATAAAAACACAGTAATTCGAGCAAAGCATAATCTCAGTATCCAGTTATTATTATTTTTTGTAATGTCACCACGCTAATCACTTTTAGCTAGCTAACCTTCCTTCAAATGCAGTGAAACTAAATGTGAAAAGATGAACAGGGAGACAACCCGATGCCAGTAAAAGCTCCAAAGTCTGTGGTGAGGAAACATGAACCTGAATACAACTCATTTGGATTCACAATGGCAGGCAGTGATGGGTGAGGGAAAGCACAATATGGTCATTACAACTGACGCATGTTTAAAGCCAAGTTTATGCTTTGTCCTCTTTTGTCGTTTTATGATTTTTTACTCATTTATTTGGGAGGATGTTCCTCAGGATGTTTTTTTACCCTGTGGGCCTCTAATAATTGAGAAGCCCTTTATTAGTCAACATGAGTTGTGCTTGAATTCAGTAAAAGAGATGCATGTTAATTTCCCTGTACACACATGAAGTTGCAGCCTCACAACAACTATGGGATGGATTGCCACGAAAAGAAAGAAAGAAAGAAGGTAAAATGGGAGGAAGGATGCAAATATCATGACTACAGGCTATTAGCCCTTCAGTCCCGGAGATGATACAAGGGAGGAGAAAGTGAGTAGTCGATAAAGTGAGGGAGGAGGGGAGGAAAAGGGGAAGGAGGAAGGTGAAGTGAGGGAGGAGAGGGGGAGAACAGACTGTTTGAAAGAAACAATTTGATTCAATTTTCCACTCAATAAAATACAACCATCAGCTCTGCATACGCACACAAAACACACACACACACACACACACACACACACGCACACACACACACACACACACACACACACACACACACACACACAGTGTCTGTCTCCAGAGTGGTGTTTTAATTGAAGAAGGTTATGGTCGTGTCTCGATGAAATTGGAAAAATTAATCAGCTGGAAAACGGTGTGTTTTCTTCCCTCCAACCATCTCTCTCTCTCTCTCTCTCTCTCTCTCTCTCTCTCTCTCTCTCTCTCTCTCTCTCTGTCTCTCTCTCTCTCTCTGTCTCTCTCTCTCTCTCTCTCTCTCTCTTTCTCTCTCTCTCTCTCGCTCTCCTTCTCTCTCTCTCCATCAGCCTGATATGAGTTGGCTGGCAAATTAATTCGTGGGAGCCAACTTTGTGTGTATGTTGGTTTGTTTGGTGTGTATGTTTGTGTATGTGTGTGTGTGTGTGTGTGTGTGTGTGTGTTTGGATAGAGTGTGTATGTGTGCATTTCAATCAGTCGACGCCTGTGTGCATTTTGTTGCAAGTGTGAAAACTGTATGTATCGAGAGCATCCGTGTGTGTGGTGTGTGTGTGTATGTACCTTTGCGTGTGTGTGTGTGTGTGTGTGTGTGTGTGTGTGTGTGTGTGTGTGTGTGTGTGTGTGTGCGTGTGTGTGTGTGTGTGCGTGTGTGTTTGTTGGTGTCAAACCTTGGATCCCTAAAAGTCACACAGACACTCACCCATCACTACTCCTTCATGTGTGAAGTCTTAACAGTAATGACGACTGACACGTTCATTAATTAGCTTGTTAGGGTTGCGATTGTGACAATAACGGAGTAGAGTGGAATGATGCAAGGAGAGCATTATTTAGTTCTACTGGTTAATAGCCTGTAAGCAGTCAGGGTTTTTAGAAACACTGAGGTCAGGAGTTCACGTTGACCCTAACCCTCCATCCCGGGGAATAATGAATAATTCATTGTTTTAGTTGTTAGGTTAGAAATGAGTCACAATTAATGGACACAATCTAAAAATGCCGCTATCAGCCTATTAAACATCCACCAATGTAAAACGCTAACGCTCCGTGTTCCTAAAACATTTCCCAGAAACAAGACAGACTACAAACAGACTACAAACAGATGGCATATCGTGTTGCAATGTTAGTGCATAGCTCGCTCACACAAGGAGGAGGGTTGCCCGCACTGGGACCTGTCCATCACCATTGATGATACCGTGCTGACGCCCACTCGGACTGCGAAGAACCTGGGTGTGACCCTGGATGACCAACTGTCATTCTCAGCAAACATTTCATCCGTTACACGCTCCTGCAGATTCCTGCTCTACAACATCAGGAGGATTCGCCCCTTCCTCACTGATGAGACGGCGCAGGTTCTCATCCAGGCTCTTGTCATCTCCCGCCTGGACTACTGACACTCTCTACTCGCCGGAGCCCCGGCGTCGGCCATCAGACCTCTGGAGCTTGTCCAGAAAGCCGCCCAACCACTTCGCTCTGCTGCCTCGGGGCGATTGGTTGCCCCGTTGCTCAGAGGTCCTGGCGGCCGATGGACCCGGTCACGGCTGTTTTCTGTCCTGGCCCCACAGTGGTGGAATGAACTTCCCACTGACGTCAGGACAGTGGAGTCGCTGCCCATCTTTCGGCACAGGCTGAAAACCCACCTCTTCAGGAAGAGCTACCCTGAGCCTTCCACTTAGCACTTATTGTTTTCATACTAGCTTGTTGCACTTATTGTATTCGTATTACTTATAGCACTAACTGTTTTTCTTGTTTCTGCACTGTACTTTGGCTCTGAGTTATGCTCTGCTTCATGCTCTTAGATGCTTGTTTGGAAAAGGAAATGTACTTATGACTTCTGGTGACTAGTAGTTCTTTTGATTACCAATGTTGAATGCACTTATTGTATCGCTTTGGATAAAAGCGTCTGCTAAATGACTGTAATGTAATGTAATGTAATAATGTAATGTAATGAGGAAACATGGCCGATCTGGACATCGAGAAGCTAATCATTTTGGTTCAAAAACACTTAAAATTATATGATCAGAGCTCAAAATCCTACCGAGACATAACAGGAAGCTACATGAATTACTACTAAGGGCGACTGTGGCTCAGTGGTAGAGCAGGGACCTCCTTCAATAAGAGGATAGGAGGTTAGATCCCCGGCTCCGCTAGTCCATGTCAATGTGTCCATGAGCAAGACACTTAACCCCAAATTAGTCCTGATGGGCATGCAGGTGACACCTTGCATGGTAGCCCCTGACATCAGTGATGACATGCAGTGTGAAAGCGCGTTGAGTGGTTGGATGACTAGAAAGTACTGTACAAGTTGAAGTTAGTCTTATAACTATGTAAGAAATAGACACCCAATTTGATTTGATGTATATACTGTCTATATGGCACGATTGCAACTCCGTCTGTTTTTCCCGTGCTGCCCAAAAGGTGTTGTCCGTCTGTCTGAATCCACGCGAACGAATAAGAGTCTGCAGCCACGCTGGTGGTTCTGTGAAGCTGTAGGCACAGTTGTGCTTAGAGCTAAATGCTAATGTCAGCATGCTAACATTAGCTTTACTCACATTACATTACATTACAGTCATTTAGCAGACGCTTTTATCAAAAGCAACTTACAATAAGTGTATTCAACATAGGTATTCACCAGAAGTCATAAGTACATCTCCTTGTTTACACAAGCATCGAAGAGCATGAACCAGAGCATAACCCAGCGCAAAAGTACAGTGCAGAAACAAGCTAGTATGAATACAATAAGGGCTAAGTGGAAGGCTCAGGGTAGCACTTCCTGAAGAGGTGGGTTTTCAGCCTGCGCCGAAAGATGGGCAGCGACTCCGCTGTCCTGACGTCAGTGGGAAGTTCATTCCACCACTGTGGGGCCAGGACAGAAAACAGCCGTGACCGGGTCCATCGGCCGCCAGGACCTCTGAGCGACGGGGCAACCAATCACCCCGAGGCAGCAGAGCGAAGTGGTCGGGCGGGGGTGTAGGGCTTGACCATGGCCTGGAGATAGGAAGGAGCTGTTCCTTTCACTGCCCTGTAGGCTAGCACCAGAGTCTTAAACTGGATGAGCTCTTACAGGGAGCCAAGGAGCCAACTTGAAAGTCCTAAAATCCAACTGCAGGATGAAGAAATAGAGGAGGTCAAGGATTTCAAGTTCTCAGGAATAATCTTAGCTCAACGGCTCAAATTTGATAAACACGTCAAGAAATTAAAAAAAATAGTGACCTGCTTAATTGTCCACAAACAACCAAATTCATTGTCATTAGCACTATATACCCATTAAGGCAGCCAAGTTATCTATGCACTTATTTATGATTTTTTTTTTCATTTTCTATCTGACAGTATGGCTCACCCTCCTCCTTGTACAATCAGCCTCAGGAAATAATGGACAAAAAGCATGTTCATCACTGTCACATAGTAAAAAGACACAATCTATTTAGCTTTGAGAGCTTTTGTCATTTCTGTTTTCTCAAATTGTTTTTCAAATGTATTCTAGGCCAACAACCTCTTTCCATATACAGTATATCCAAAGACAAGACAGTAACTAGGGGAATCCTGAATAGCTACTGTGAAATTTTGTGTCAAATTTGGACTATCACCTTTCTCCATAAAGGGCTGTCAGCTCTGGAACACAACTGAAATGAATTGAATTCCAGATACATAATCTTTTACAACAAAGGTTAAGTGCTGGCAAACCAGAGCTGTGCCCATTTTTAGCTAATTATACATTAAATTACTAGGATGTATATATATGTATTGGTGTACTGTGGTATTTGTATTTTGTGATGTGTATTTCAAAAAATAAAAACTTGTTTTCCATACTTGTTTATATGATACTCTCATGTATATTCTAATTAGTAATTAAGATGTACTTAATTATTGATTTGAATTAGTTTGATGATCTGTATTGGAACTATGTTAAATCAAATATATAAAAAAAAAAGAAAATTCTACTTTTTAACAGGACAACCCTGCGTTTTTTGTCAAGGCCCTTTGCGCTGCACATACCTGCTGTATTGTTCAAATAAATGAGGGGTTTTTTTTTCCCGCATTGCTTAAGTCTAAAGCCTGCAACTCGTGGGAGGCAAGAGGGACCATGTCACTTTGAGGTCAGACTTCTGATTCCATGTATGAGGTTTCAAAGTCAGGGATCCTCTTCTGGTCAGGTAGAAGAGTTTGGATCACAGTGTTAAAACATTCTCCAGCTCTCCAGAGAACACATAAAGCATTTGGTTTCGTGTCGTGCGTGTGACTATAATGACAGAATAGAAATGCTGTGAAGACGACACAGAGAAACAATATGCTGATGGTATTGGTATTACTTAACGAAACAAACCTTGACTTCCTGTATTTTCTAAAACTGGCATTCGCAAACAACTTTCTTACGCCCAAGTCTGTGTGTATGTGTTTGTGATGGATGTACCTGAAGATGTTACCTGATGGGCCACTTGAGGTCAGAGCGATATTTAGGGATCACTTCACTGTAGCTTTATCTAATTTCTGTATGTATTTTTGACAGACTTAGATAATTTCAGACAGGTCAGCAGAATGTTTCAATGGACAGACCGACAGGACGTGATGTAGTCCTGTTTCTTTGAGGACGAGTAGGGAGACAGACTGTCACCCCCAGGGGCTGGAAGGGGTTGACCGATCGTCCAATCACTGGAAGTGTTGCTGTCTACGCAACATTACTTCAGCCAATTGAGCGTCACTTTGTATTAATATAGCCATCAGTCTGCCTGGTAACAAATAGCCTAGATGAACAACAACAGGACGCCTATCAGGTCAGACTCCTCCAAGGACATTAAGTCATGTAAAACACACAAATAGTCCGTACAAAGTACACCTCGTAATGTACCATGTAATCAAGCTGTGAAATAGTATGCAAGAGGTCTAGCTCCACTTTGTAGAGCTGGTTCATGCCATGCAGCGCTTGATGACATTACCTGTGTTCTTGGGTTGCAACAGAGACAGGATTATCATATATTATCAATATGAGCAGTAATCACAGAGTACAGCTGAGGATGGGAATGTCATTAGTTTGATGGCGCTGGATTGAAAGCTAAGGTATTCCAAAGGTGTTACGATTCATGCTTAAGGGAAAATGAAAGCGTACACTAATTTCAGGACAAACCATTCAAATGTTGTAAAAACATTTCACTGAAAACCCCAATTGTCAACTTCCAGTTGATTCATTTTAAAGTAAGAATCCTGTATAAGCAGTCTTAAATAGTCACTTGACACCTACCTGCATGATATGTTGATGAAAGACTGAGGTTGAAAATAAATCTGTTTCCCTCATGACTGGAAACATTACAAACTGGCATGGTTTGAGCACAGCCCAGGACAGGAGGGCTCTGCAGCGGGTGAGTAAAAAACGCCTAGAACTTAATTGGTACCTGATGATCTACTGATGAGGTCAGGTGAGGTGCCTGCGCAGAGCCCAAAAGGATATTAAAAGACAACACCGACCCCAGAAACAGCCTGTTCACCCTGCCGCCGACCGGCAAGGGATACAGAAGTATCAGCTGCCGTACCACCAGACTACAGAGCAGCTTCTCTCTTCTTCATCATATTTAGAGGCTCGGGCAGAAGCCCGTGGAATCTTGATGTATATTGAAGGTTGATGTGACATAACGTCCATCAACCATCCCTCTCTCCCATCCATAGGGGACTTTCTCATTCTTAGGTACTGTGTGGAGGCCCAGTGTTTGATCAGCTTAGATGCTTTGGTTGCGTCTCATTGCTATAGTAGACTACTTGCTCTAGCTCTTGCTGTGGATGAAGCACTAAGGGAGGGAGGACGGCTAGTGTGGTTTATGAGTTTTTGTGGGCGAGGGAACGACTCGGCGAGTTCCATCGTTCTGTGCAGATTCTAAACAACTTTATTATCTATTATCCCACACGGGGAACTTTGTTTGGCCCAATGCTCTAGACATGAGGACATCAACAAGTCCATCGTAAAACTAATTAAAACAATGACATAACATACACAATAAGACCACAACATACTCATAATTAAACAAATTTGATCTTGTCTTTGTGGTAGGTTATTTGTACCGCTCCGCCTCTGCTGTGATTGGCCGGCTGTGTAAAAGTGACAGTGATCAAAGCAGCATTGAGCTGGGTTGAGCCCTCCTCTTTTGTGTCAATAACTGTAACATTAAGCTCCTATACTGCCACCTCTTCACAGCATATTGGGAATCTTCAACCCCATACAAGTGGCGTTAGATTCAGGCGGATACGTTGGTCTCTAGTGATTGGTTAGTCAAAATTTAACACCCAAACTCCCATTAGAGCGGAGGCAAAGTCAGACTAAAGAAACAGTTTGAAACACATTGAAACAGTGTGTTAAAAGTTGACAATTTTGTCTGATATCAGGCAAGCACAGATGTCCACCTGGACTCAAAGGACAAACTAATTACATTTTGTGGTCAAAGGTCAAAGGTCAGTGTCACCGTGACCTCACGTCTGTCCCATTCTCGCCAACGTGATAGCCAAAAGTCAAGAATTTATATAGTAATCATGCCAATTTCACACAAATATCTTATAGGATTGGATAATGAAGTGACATGTAAGAAAGACATACGACATATGACCGCAAGACGGTAATTGTAGTTTCATCTTATGAAGCAAAAAGAGACTACAACATGCTGTTTCTTGTGCAAACAGTGTTTCACTTTAAAAGAGAAAAGGTTTTTAGGATGAGGACTAACTGATGTATTTGGCACGCAATGCCACACTACGTCGGGTAACACTGAATGAGGTTCCCGAGCCCCAATAAAGAGCAGGACAGCGGTGCTAATGTTACCTTGAGCTCTGATAGCTCCCACCAGCGTCCACACAGTGGACAAGTAATAAACGTGGATGTGCCCGTGAACGTGCTTTGTTTTGTTTTTTAAATTCTCTACACGCCAAGTGTCGCTCTTACTACATCCCCGTGCGCGCTCATCTAACTGACAAGCCTGCCGTGGCCAGTTACGTTTGCTGAGCCGTGATAGGACGATTGCCGTTCGGGGGAGGGGTTCAGCGAACGGTCAATTACTAATCCGATAATCCCACGACACTGACTTCACAATGACGTTACTGTAACAAAGCTAATAAACCAACTCTGATTCAGTTATAACGTGGCCAGAGTTTAACTGTGCTATTTGGAAGGTATAATCAAAATGTAAGAAACTGAGTGTCTTCATAGTTATACATTTTATGAAACGTTTGATATTAGTATAAGTGTAATATCATCTGAACCCACACATCCCCACCCCCCTCTGTCTGGTTAATCTGTGTTTGGAATCTTTGCTCTGCAGCTATAAATAATGTTTTACCCACAATGAAATGAGATAGAAACCAGGCAGCGCAGAGGCAAGCCTCTTTGTGTGTGTGTGTGTGTGTGTGTGTGTGTGTGTGTGTGTGTGTGTGTGTGTGTGTGTGCGCGCGTGTGTTAGCCCTGGGTTAGTCATTAGTGTTGCAGTGCTAAAGGGAAGGAGGAAGTGAGTAGATTGTGAAGCACATTAGCTGAAGAGGCGCTGGAGCAAAGGAGCAAACACACACGCACACACACACACACACACACACACACACACACACACACACACACACATACGCAAACACACGTACAGCATTTCCCTGGTTAGCTAATATCTAAGCGGTGAAGGTGTACCTCAGGGCAGCGGCATTTGCTGAAATGTTTTTACTGCTCTGGTGAACATTCTCACACACACACACACACGTAGACACACACATGGACTCAGTGAGTCCAAGCTGGAATCAGTGATGAGGATCCAAGTTTAAACCTCATTAACCAACAGAAACCCTAGAGAGAGAGAGAGAGAGAGAGAGAGAGAGAGAGAGAGAGAGAGAGAGAGAGAGAGAGAGAGAGAGAGAAAGAGGCTGGTAGGGTAAAGAAGGTGAATACAGAGCTAAAGAGAGAAAGAAAGAAACAAAGACTTACTATACAGTATCACTAATGCTGTACATTCAGTATGAACGTTTGGTCTCAAATGTTGATAAAATGTTATCTAGGCAACAATATGTTTCTTCCCAAACATATGATATTCAGAAGAGCTGTGAATGTAATGTGTGGGGGAAAGTCTGTTTAAGTTACGCTTGCTCTTTCCCTGCTGTGACAAAGCGATGATAGAGCGAGCTTTAAACTTGTTTTTGATTAGAAACATGACTTTATGTGCAAAAATCAATCCGCATGTCACAAGTCAAGTGGCCAAAAAAGATCAATAAATGCATCTTATTGTGTCGGGGTCGCACCGTGTGCTTTACTTAACCAACTACATCTCCACAGCATTCCGCTCATGTCCACCGTGTCAACCCCGTGTGTGTATATGCGTGTTTGCTCATACCCAGATCAAAATGAGTAAAGGCCAGATGAGCAGCTCAGAAGATGGAAGGAAAGAGGAAGCTGAGTAAACAAGGAGAGGAGACCAGGATTCAGAATGAAGGAGAAAGAATAGGAGGCAGGAGTGGAGGAGGACTGGACGAAAGAAGAGAGAGGTTGGAAACAAATCTCTCTCTCTCTTTCTCTCTCTCTCTCTCTCTCTCTCTCTCTCTCTCTGTCTTGGAAGATAAATATTAGCTCCCTCTCTCTGTCATGTGTCGCCATATTTCCCTCGTCACTGTGTGAGTGTGTTTACACGTGTTTTCTTCTTTGTGTGTGAGACAAACATCAGGTCAACACCTGTTTTGTAGAGTTGCCACAAAAGGTGGAGTGTGTGTGTGTGTGTGTGTGTGTGTGTGTGTGTGTGTGTGAGTTAAGAGCTGTGTTAACAGAGGAATGGCCTCTATTGTGGAAAGTCAGGAAAGGGCGGGGACAGGTACCTCTAAATGATCTGTATGTGTGTGAGTGTGTGTGTTTGAGGGCAGGAAATGGAAGCGACACTTTCAGATGCCTCAGTGTCCTCTTTGCTCTTTCTTATTGCTCTATTCTATTCTGCCTCTACTGACAGACTGATACAGCCCGGACAAAAAGAAAGAAAGGTCAGAAAGAGCGAAGTAAGGAAGAAAGAGAGAAAAAGACAAACACTGTTGAGAAATAAACTTCAGGTAGTGTCTCAACACACTACAAAGCTTGTCCATGTAGACATTCATTGAGGTGAACTCAATGCCTCAGTACCTTGATCAATAACAGTAGTAGTCAACGACTACAGGTTAAGAGGTCAAAGATCGACCTCGATGATGATTGCCCAAGCTCACTAAACAACAAGTTGTGTAGAAAGGGCTGCAGGGTCAGGACAGATTGGCTAAATTTAATTGGGACATTCCTCTAGTCCAGAGGTAGTCAACACGGTGCCCGCGGGCACCTGGTCGCCCGCAGGGACCATGTGAGTCGCCCGGAAGGCATGTTCTAAAAATAGCACTAATCACCATGGAGCTCCATCTAAAATGTTTAGTTGCTGTTCTTTTTTAATCAAAAACGCTTGCATTAATGTAGATTTTAAAAGGACGAGGCTGCCGCACCGCACTAGGTTTTCAGGTTCCGAATGGCGGCCCCAGCCGCCCCCACCGCGAGCGCACCCCGTCGTCAGGTCCGTCAGTCCTCGAAACAGGCCGCAACAACTCGTGGGTGGCGGGGGTAGAGGCGAGGCAACGCAGTCCGAACAAAAAGGCCCAGACTAGAGGTTTGAACCCGAAGACGCTCGCATGCTTCGGAGGGTTGGACCCCCCCCCCCTCGGCTATAGACGATACTTTTTACTAGTTTCTTCGTGGAGAAAAAGGTACCATTGGAAAAGCTGGTGTCAGTAACAACAGACGGGGCATGTAGCTTCATTGCGCAATGCAAAGGTGACCCAGACTTCCCAAAATGTGGTGATTAGTACTAATGTAATAGGATTAATGTAACTAATGTTACAAAGGTAGTGTAGAGTACAAATGAGACATGATGTGAAAAAATGTTCGAAGTGATAAAATATAACGAGTGTGATTTTGAACAAAATACACAATCATTAATGTCACAATAATTAACATTGACATGTGATCAGACAGTCTTTTCACATATATTATTATTATTATTAAAAGGTGATCTGTGCAACTTTGTTATTCAGGAAGTTTGTATCAAACAAGTAGCCCTTCATTCTACTCAGTAGCCTTGAAGTAGCTCTCCGTTCCAAAAAGGTTGGTGACCCCTGCTCTAGTCCATTGAATACAATACGGTAAGCGTTACTCTCTTTGTTGATTTTAATGTCCAATAAGTGAGGGGGCATCAACGGGAGTTGGTCAAGGTCATCAGCAATGGTCAGATATAGCTTGTTGTTGTCGCTATTTAAAGACAAGGTTTTCGGTCAAAGGGTGGTGATTCATGCTGTTAGGCGACATGCAACCCGTTCTCAAGCCGAACATGCCCCTTGGCGTCTGATACCGAGGCACCATTGCACCCTTTAGCGACTGTATGACTCGCACCGGACCAGTGTAAACCCATCCACGTCATTAGTAGATAGTCAGAGCAACTGATGTGGCATAACGACCGAGATACTCTGCGTGAGGCGCGTGTCAGTGGAGGACAGCCGGGGTCAAACAAACACAGGACTTTCACCCCAGGAGACCGCTGTTCTTGTCCCGTGTGAAACCAATTCAATGTTGACTTACACCATCTTACTTTTGTTGCTTACATACGTATTTAACCAATAGCAGTCACATAACAAGCATATACTTATTTTACATAACATTTGTACCTATTTGAATTGTACCTACAATGAATGTTTCATAAGCTTAACCAAATGCTTTTGATGCGTAAGTAAACCTAAAAATGAAGTAAACTCCGGTTAAAAGTTTATTTTGAAAATACACAAGTGGAAACTGACACACCCTCCCTGACACATCCAAAACTGATGCTAGAGTGAACCTTGAGCATCGTAGTTGGAAGTTTAGGGCCACTGTGTTCGACAGCGATGTTAGGCACCAGTGCTAACTCACGGAGCTAATTTAGCTTTAACTTAAGCCAGTTAGCTAGCTACAGCTGTCATGTCCGCCGGCAAAATGATCAGTCGGTGGCAGGTAAGCTGCTTGGTCTGAAATCTAGGACCCATTGTTTGAGATTACTTAAATGACGTAAACAATTTCTACGATTTGCCAATGTTCTCATTGTAAATAGCATATACCATGTGAGAACACAGGGTTTAACATTCTTAGGAATTGTAAAGGGGACAGGGACCCTTTTTTATATTTTTTATGTCCAATGTCAGACCAGAAATCAGACCAGAAATTGTGGTATCACTGTATGTAATAGAAAATGTATGTAATGGACTTATGGTATTATAATGGTTTCAAGGCACCAAACAAGATCACATGTAGAGTTACAGCTTTTATAGGCGAGGCAACTTCAGAGGCTGAATTGTAAAAACCAATTAAATAATATTCACCTACTTTGGTGAATGTTCGGTAGCACCTTCAATAAGCTGTTATGTGCTCTATAAAAACATTTCAGTGCCAAGTATAGAACTTTTCTGGGTGGCCTGATACTTGATGGAGCATGCCTATTTTTCCAGCCATCTGAGCGTGTGTTTTTCGAGAGGGTAAAGGAGATCAGAGAGGCCCGGCCCGTCGTCTTATGACCATCGTGACAGTTTTATAGCGACAGGGTGTGGAAGTCAGACAGGAAAGGAGGTACAGGAGACAGAACATAACCCAAAGAAAACACAACAAAACGCCATTAGGGGAGAGAATAAAAGAGAACGGGGTGACAGGGTCGGTCGGGTTGGAGCTTCAATAGAGATGCTATCTGTTCCAGACTCTGAGCTGACATTAATATGGACAGGGAGATGACCAGGGGAGAGGAGACAAACAAGGAAGAAAAGAATCAGGATAGTAAGAAAACATTAAAAGAAGAAATGATAAAGGGCACATAAATTCAAATGAAAAGTATTTCACTCTTTTGTTGATAGAAAGAGAAGAAAAAGTCTTCTTTTTAAGCAAGAAAAGAAAAAAGAAAAAAAAAGGAAAAAAAAGGAAGGGAGATAAATTGCAGAAAGACAAGACGGAGAATGTCGAACAAGCTTTAAAGTGACCAGAGGATTAAAAGAGAGAGATGGATGATGGCGGGAGGAGGATGAAGACTAGATGAACACAGAAAAACAAGGGAGAGGGAGAGAGAGAGGGAGAGGAATGAGTGAGTGAGGCACCAGTGAAGTGAAGTGGAGAGATAACAGTGACAGGAGTACCAGTGGAAAAACACTCCATTTATTACCAGGGAAATGGAGGGACGGAAAAACCAACAAGGAGGAAGCAAACAGAAGCAAGGACAAAAAAAAGAATAAAATAAAATATTTACATTTTTTTTCCTCATGAGGTTAAATGAGACGACTCATGAATAGTTTAAATTAAAACTAAAAAAATGTGTTATAATTCTCATCAACAAATTAAGGATTAAATTATAATATATAACAGTCAAAGGGATAAAGGCGGAAAAAGTCTTATTTGACAACCACCACAAAACTGCCAAACATCTTAAAGTTTCACATTTTTAAGTTCTTCATTGTCATGTGCACAATTAGGGAAAAGCAGTGGCGATGAAAATCTTAGATCTCAGGCTGCCTGAAACAATGCTCATTGAAAATGAAGAAGTAGAAAGTAGAAAAAGTCAAATGTAGACATAAATTAGTGCAAAAACATTCACAGCCGTCCAAAAGTTTAGGATAGCCTGCCGCAAAAGCTTAATTGGTTACAATCCGACGTCTAAGGAGACTACTCTATATTTCTTAATTGTCTTTCATGCTATGAGGTTGTAGAAAGTCATCTTTACAAGTAGATGTTATATAGTTTTGTACATGTAGAAAACAAAACCCTGTACAATGGTTCAACCAAACTGACTGAAAGGGCGGAAAGAGACAAAGATCTCATTGAGCAACAGTTGAATAAGAACAGAAGGAATCACCGGTAGACGAAACTGGAAGCTTGGCATTAAAATGTGTGCATATTTAAATAGGAACACGTTTCTGTTTTCACAAGTGCACAATAATGCAACCTATAATAAGCTGGAAAATGAACAGGTGTGTTGCTTAAGTTAAGCCCAACCAAGATCATGGTTAGGGTTAAAAGAAGTATGTCATGTAAAATACGAATGCTTATCACGTTACTTACGTATGCAGTATTAGGTTATGTAAGTTACCTCACAAAAGTTAGGTCAAAGGTCACCACAAGTCAAGGTTGACTTGTGGTTTCACACGGGACACGAATAGCGGCCTCCTGGGTTAGAGTCAATGTTTGTTTGACCCGACCATCCACCCCAACTTCCTCCCTCGGTTGCTCTGAGCCTCTGATAATGAAGCCGATGGGTTAACGTTGGAGTTTGTTTAAAGCCCAGCACGTCCCATACAGACGCTAAAGGGTGCATCGAAGCCTCGGTATTTGACGAGCTGGGTTGTGAGAATAGGTTGGTTTTGAGTGTCTATAGGTTCAACTGTAGGGAATCTCAATTTGGGTGAATTTGATCTCGGTTGGCGTTGTCCTGTCCTCCATGTTACCCTCTGAGAAAAAAAAAGATGATTCAGCTTTTCTCTTCAACTGTTTATGTGTACATAATGGAATGACTGGAATTGCTTGGGAGCCCTAAATATTGTTTATTTTTTTACCACAGGCTTTAATCAATACCAGTAACGTGCAACTAAAGCAGTTTTCTTCTCTGACTCTTTTTCACAACATGACATTTCTATCTTTTCCCTTTTGAAATAGAGTTTAAACAGAAGGGTCAGGAAGATTCACGTAATTTAAACCACAAAAACAATTTGGTGGGAGAGGAAACAAAATAATACACAAACTCACACACTTTATAGCGTGCCATCAGATTAAATTGTCCAAACATCAGGTTGTGTTTTGGACGGCTTACTTACTAGCTGGAGGGAGACAAATGAACACACACACACACACACATACACACACATACATACATACAGCACTTCATCTTCAACTGCCTGCAGGATGGGTGACATGTGCTAAGCTTGCATGTATGTGTTTGTGAGAGTGTGTGTGAGTGTCTCCACTGATTTGATTTTCTCCTCTCCATAAACTTGTCTGCCTTGTTGCTCTACATTTCTCTCCTGCCAATGTAACAGATCAGCTGTTCCTGGACCAGTCACATTGAAGAAACCCATCGCAATCTACATTTCAAAATGCACTGATAATCCAGTTAATGCACTGTAAATTAATTGTTCAACACAACACAATTTCAGGCAAAGAAGATACAATGTGATGAAAATGTAATTTCAGCACAGAGGATTTTTCAACACTACTAAGGGTTGGAGTTAAGAGTGGGCAACGGCAACTCAGGACACACAATATCACTGCAAAACAGGAACTTTTCTTCAAAGCACTGCATTTATAATTGCCATTGATTCTCTGCAACTGTGTTCACATCGTGAGAAGGAGACGAAGCCAACAGAAGACAGTTTGCTGCTTTAGGTTCAAAGAGTTACCTTATCTATGAGAGTTATCTTCTAAATATGCTTAGGGGAAACCGGTAGTTCTTAATTTTTGAAAAGTTGTATTTCTAATCTGATTTGGCAATACGTGGTCCTGATAAACACTCACTGGACAAAAGAGGAAGAAAGCAAGACAGAGATCAAAGAGCATCAAGGTGAAATGTGAACTTTGAACTACAAAAAGGTGGACATTTTGTCTTCTTTGTCTTTGTAAACCTGAAACACCTGGATGACCACAAGATGACCTGTATATATTACCCAACACAACTTCTAATCTTTGTCAATATAAACTACAGCAGTTTGCTAGTGTGGTGGGTCTAACTGTGTTGGGTTGTATTTGGTATCCACGTTATTGTAAGGCATTACCATAACTACTCACAAGCCCTCAGCTGAGCTCTGCTTTGTTGGAGTTTTGCCTCGGAGATTGAGAGGGTCACCTCTCGACTACATCTGGGAGTCTTGTTGAGGCCACTGCGGGAGTATGGGAGTATGCGGGAGTCATTGCTTCAAGCTATTTTCGACAGATGGTCAAACTGGATTTTAGGGTTGTCCCTTGTCACATATTTTGTTCGTGATTCTCATGGATGGGATCTTAGCTGGGAGAATGTTCTGTTTTTGGGACGGCAGACTTGCTGCTCTGCTCTTTGCAGATGATGTGGTTCTGTTTGCGTCATCAGACAGTGACGTCCAGCACGCACCGGGGCGGTTGGCGGCCAAATGTGAAGTGGTAGTGGTGAGAGTCAGCACCTCCGAGTCTGAGGCCATGGATCTCTGTCGCGAAATGATGGCTTCCCCCTCAGGGTTGGGATTAATTTGCTGCCCCATGTGAAGGAGTCCAAGTATCTTCGGGTCTTGTTCACAAGTGAAGGTGAAATGGAGTGTGAGAGCCTCAGGCTAATTGGGGCGGCATTAACAGTAATGGGGGACATTGTGCTGAGCTGGAGGGCAAAGGTTGACCGTGGCTCCAACCCTCACCTATTGTTGTGAACTTTGTGTAGTGGCTGAAAAAATACAAGGGACCAAAATGAGTTTCCTTCAAAGGGGTGGCTGGACACACCCTTTGGGAAACGGCAAGTAGCTCACAAAAAGAGAGGGAGTTTCGGGCATCTGATCAGCATGCCTCCTTGGCGCCTTCTTTTGCAGGTTTTCAGGGCACACCCAACTGATAGGAGACCCCGGGGTAGAGCCAGAACACACTGGAGAGATTGAATCTCTCATTTGGCTTGGGAACACCTTGGGATCCCCCAGGAGGATCTGGAAACTGTTGCTGGCTGGAGTGACATCTGGACTACCTTCCTAAGCCTTGCTGCCACCGCGACCCAGTCCCGGATAAATGGTAGATTTGAGATTAGATAATGGATGGAATAATCAACATTAGTGAAGAAACTTGTACATAATGCATTTTGTAAAGAATAAAACTTTTTTATTTTCAATTTTTAGTATTTACAATCAAAGCACCTGATGTGGACTAAAGCTGTTGTAACAGGAAGTACAGTGTTTCAGTTGAAACACCTGGATGGCTTACGTGAACTGAACTGATGGACACATGAGCTCTGTTCTCTGCTGACCTCGGGCAGCTGACCTGTGGTGACTTTAGATGAGTGATGATCAGACACTCAGATTTCAAAGGAACATTCTCAGAACTTTTGTCTTCATTACTACTAACTGTCAACTGCTGGCATATATGTTCAGGACATGGACTGGAAATGATACACATCAAATTAATTTTATATCAGAGAATTAATGATTGATAGTGATGACTTATGAATAAAAAGCATGTCTTTCCTCTGTGATGCACTTAATGGCACATGTGTCCCTCTGGTGCTCAGGAGTGGGACTACTGATATGTCTTGCTGCACCTATTTTTACCAGCCTTCTTTCCTCTTCCAATATCAATGAGCGACCCTTCCATCATCTCTCCATCTCACTAGGGTTGCCATGGTAACAGCTCAATTAATTTTGGCAAAGCAGCAAAGGAAGGGAACTAGATCTGTTAGACTTCTGTTTTGGATTGGATAAAAAACACAAATCAAAATCTTTTAATTTCCTTTGCTCGGACACAGTTGTATATATTGGAGGGGGTTTGAAGATTGTTTGTGTGATTTTGTATCCCTGGAATATATCACCTGGATTGCCATAGCTAAGATTTTTCATCATAAAATGATTCTGCTATTTCTTTTTTTAGTAAATATTATGGATTACTTCACTACGGATTAGTGTTTCAGTATATACCATAGTCCTCAGAACACAACAAAACATAAACTGCATATAAGAAATGGACGTATCACCGGGAAGTCACCTATCGGTTTGTCGAGTTCAGTATTTAGGCCATCGCTATCTTGATACTATAGGTACTATAGTTTCATGACTTGAAAACACACTGTGAAATGGTATAAGTCTTAAGACTCCACGACATTGACTGTATATAAGAATGTACAGTCAATGTAGTCACTGTGACTTCACCCATTGGTTACTGGACTATTGTTTTGAAGCCTCGAGGTAGGCATTTTGGCCAGCACACAGGAGACACTTACTTTAAAGGGTTTCTGCCAAAACATCACCTTTTTCTCGACGTAAGGAAGTAGGTTTGTCGCCTAAATCTAAGGTGATTTCTGGCTAAAACATCTCCTATCTGCTTCTAGACGTCGCCACCTTTATTTTTTGCAACCAGAAGTGACACGAGAGGGTAGAGCTAAGTGCAAGATAACCCTGAAGAAGAGTTTTTTAGGCAGCCCAAATATTACAATTAACTTTCATGAAGTGACAACACACTGTGAAAGGGTTAAAGTTCTAAGACTAAAACATGGACAACTCCCATACCGGACAACGCCATGGTAGCAAACTGTCAATCACAGTAGCCCCGCCCTAAAGCATCCACTGCTTTATGGTCTGTTTGACTCTAAATGGTCCATAATGTACTAAATGAACATAATGCTGTATTGAAGAAGACTTGAAGCTAGAGATTGAGACCATAAACTCATGTTTACAATGTTTACTGAGGGAATAAATCAAGAGAGAAGTAGAGTCATTTTAGAATAGACTTCTATACAACCAGAGGAGTCGCCCCCTGCTGGCCATTAAAGAGAAAGCAAATTTAAGGCACTTCTGGATTAGCTTCCCTTTCAAGCACCGGAGGTCGCCGCCTGAAAAAACACATGAAGTAACAAAGGAACAAACTTTGAAGATTCTATTTATATCTCTCTTCCTCTCTAACATTTGTCATCACTTCACCTCTCTTTCGTCTTGCCTATAAATCAGACAGGAGATGGACCGCCTCTTAGCCAATTGGAATAAACCATGATTGATGTCACCATTAATTAAGCAGGATTTTCCTTTATTTCCAAAAGGCCCATCTCCTTGCAGAGCCAGCCTAATGACAATTCCAATTTGTTCATTAATAGATGGCTTTTCTCCTCCACTCTGATGGGCTGGATATGGAGGGGGGGTGGGGGGGGGACTACCTGGCTACAAGATGAAAGGTTGAAAAAATGAGCAGAGCTGACAGCAGGAGTGTTCTATCAAGGAAATGTTTGAGGAAGGACTTTAACCTTTATTAAAGTTGAGTGACATTCAGACAGTTTGGAAATGCAACAACCTGTTATGCTACCACTAATGGTTCTTAGTTACATACCATAAATATCATAACATGCAATCCAGGGCTTTATGGTCCGAGAAGAAAACAATATGATATGGTTTGTTTGCTCACAACCTTAGAATTATCCCCATATATAATGACTTGTTTTATCAAAAGTTTTACCCATGGCATATTCATTACAAGTTATTAAAACATTTTTATTTTAGTTGAGAGTGGTGATCTGGGTCAGTGCCCTGCACCGAGGCATGTGGGCGAACTCAAAGCCTGCTGTTAAACTCAGGCTTATAAATGAACTCTCCTGTCACAATGAGCTCTGTTCTGGGTAATAGACTGGTATGCCATCTATTAAATCTATTTTAAATGATAGTCTGTATCATGTTTTTTCATGTTATCCATTGTCATTATTGTTTTTTATGTTCATATACATACTTTTGGATATATATTTACATTTATATTGTACAGTAGTACTTACATGTTTATGCTTTCTGTTCTACTTTCTTTCTTTTATTTTTATATTTTTTACATTATATAGTTCCGTTTATGCGTATGCAGACATGGCCAATAAAGCTGATTCTGATGTTCAGGTAAGTTACAGCCTACCGTGAATGTCTTTTTTTCATTCCTTTTCTTTATTCTAATAAAATGTTGAGATAAACATCACATACATGATGCAAATGTGATCTATACTTATTGACACATAAAGGGTTTTCCCATTCACTCAAGGTAGAGTGTTCATGAAGCCAACTAGTGGCCATTAGAGGAATTGCATGTTAACGTACTTTCAAAATATGTTTGTTTCCATCCAACTCTTTTTATGCACATTTTACAACCCATGAGTACTCATGGGTTTTGGAAAATGGGCATAAAAAGAGTTGGATATAATAATAATAAAACATATAGTACTTTAGTAACTTTAGTAGTACTAGATTTGAAGCTGATATTTTGTTGAATAAAAAAATTGCTGAATTTGTTCAAACATAGCCCAAAGAATGAAAATTAACTTAAAGTATAACCCCGCGAGACAAGGGAGCTTCTCATCCGTAAAGAGGTAGACTAGTATGGAAAGTCATGAAAGAACATAAGAATTTGAAACACATGGTACACTATATATGTGGTTTGAATTTCCAACTTTGTAATATAATGTAATATAAAACGTACGTAATGTCACTAAAAAAAATTCTTCAGGTTGACATATCAAGACTCCATTACTGAAAAAGAAAATTAAGTGTTAAGTATTTGTTTGGATTCAACTTCGACATTTAAATCAATTAACAATTAGACACCAAAATTCAAGATGACATCTTTTAAACTTGAAAGTTGGGGCTGGGACAGCAAATAAAATATTTAACACACACATTTTTGAATCATTATGACTTTTCTTAGCTTCCGTAAAGTTGGGACTGGCCCTTGATCTCTCACTTTCACATGATCGTGGTTTACAGCCAGGCAGCCTTCTTGTCTTACCCATAGTTCTCAGAGGGAGGAGGTCCATTGGTCTTTTGTGCTACTTGTGTTTATTGTAAAGACAACAGAGTCGTCACAAAGCTGTTTGAGAGGAGACACCGACGTGGTTGAGCTGTTTGCACTCTTTTATGTTGATCGTTAATCCACCTCGTGTTCCAACATTGGGCTGTGGGACTGTGGGATCCCCTGGACTACACATCCCATTTGGTTTCACATTATCGTGTGTTTCATTTCTTAGTTTATTTACTTCATCATTTAATGAACAGTTTCTTTTTTATCTCCTATAAAACACTTGACAGCTTCACTTTGAAAAAAATATTTTTCACAAATATATGTGAGACATTTTGGTGTCTAATTTGAGCAAATCAAGAAATAATAATTTGATTTAAATTTCAAAGGTGAATCTGAACTACTTAACGCTTCATTCTTTTTCAGTCATGGAGTCTGGATATGTCAACCAGAAAAAAAAAAGCTTTTTGAAATTTCACATTTTATAACATTATAATATAATTTTCCAGGTTGGACGATTTCCAACTCACACACACACACACACACACACACACACATATATATATATATATATATATATATATATTACTTTTACTTTTTACAAAAATAAAATGATCATTTAAATTTAAGTTGGAACTTAATATTATTAACTATATATACATATATATATGTATAATATTAAATTCCAACTTAAATTTAAATGATCATATTTTGATCAAAGCAATGTATTACATATTAATACATAAGAGTTAGAAATGAATACAAAATAAAATGTACATGATTACAAAAGTAAAATGATTTACAACTACAACAATTGATAATTGTTGTAAAACATATTGCCATTTGAGTGT
>NW_027176728.1:480772-523272 GCF_023349555.1 Cebidichthys violaceus
CTCCACTACATTTGTCTGAAAGCCATAGTGTTCCAATGGACCACATGCTTTGACCAAGTGGAGGAGTATAGGCGACAACATCACTGTAAAATAGGCCTTGCACTTAAGGAGCACTTTGTAGACAGTAGACGCAGTAAAAGTGACGCCGAGGTCCAAACATTTACAAGCAATTCTGGATGCAAAGGAATCAGCGGCATCTACCAATCACACTTGAGCAGGTTCAATTTTGTGACAAAGTTTGCTGATACGAGGGCATAGCTATGTATGTATAACATCAAATCTCAGTAAGTGTATATGGATCAATTGAAAATGTGCATGTATTATGTTCATATTGCGCCGCACGTCACTTTACGTCCAATTATGTCCCATCGATTACAGAGTTGTAATGAGAGTAATCGGGAAGGAAAGAGAGACTAAATAAAGAGATCAGAAGAGAGCTGAAAAGGAGCCTGGAGCCGCCTCAGCACCTCGTGTCACTGCAAGAGGGAGATGAGTTGTAAAGTTTGAACGCCACAGGAAGAAAGGATTTCCTGTGGCGTTCAGTGGCGCATTGTCCATGGTGCTCTGCAGTTGGCACAGCATCCTCCTCTCTTACACCACCACCAAAGAATCCAGCTCCACCCTCCTGGAAGAGACAGTTGAGCATGTTGACTCTGTCATCAACTGGCCTTCACCCTGTTGACCCAGCACACGACAGCAAAGAAAATAGCAATGGGTTACCGCAGACTGGTAGAACATCCTCAGCATGGTACTGCAGACATTGAATGGCCGGAGCCTCCTCAGGAAGTAGAGTCAGCTGTGGACCTTCTCGTTCGGTTGTTCTTAGCCCAGTCCGTCTTATTGTCGCGTGAACTCCCAGGTGCTTGTAGTCCTGCACAGTTTCCAAAACCAGCCCCTGGATGGAAGTATGCATACGGGGCGTTTCCTGCTGAAGTCCACCACGAACTGTTCTTTGTTTTACCAGTTTTCAACTGCAGGTGGTTCAGCTGGTCACTCAACGGGAGTATAGGCACTCTATAACTTCATGAAATGACTACAACCTTTTTGCAGTCCACAATGTAGCGGTGGCAGCTTATGTTTTAAAATGACATGATGGCACCACAGACTTAATTTTAGGCAACAAAACCACTTAGTTAGGTTTAGTAAAACAGCCACAAACATATCTTCACAATAACTCCACGAACACCAGCCTCGAACACAGGTCTCGTAGTTGAAAGTCCTGTGTTTGTAAGTAGTCCTTGTCACTGCGTATACTAGCAGTGACCGTTTTATTATATTATTGGTATATACTGTATATCATATATTATTTATGTGAATGTGTTTAATTTGTGTCCACCACAAAAAGAAAATCGTAATTGACTTTCCATGTTTCAGTGGTGCCGACACGCAATGAGTGCAGCAGCGTTTTTAAGATCAGGTTGACCAAGTACCAATCAAAACTTCTCCATTAAACCAATACCCGCGGCTAGCATGGTAATGGTGCTAACAGTGCGAACAGCTCCAACAACGGTGCTGACAGAGCTAACAGTATTTACCTGAGGCGGAACTGGTATTGGAACCTGCATCATTATTTTTTACAATAACCAGCCCTAGGCAATTAGCAGCTATAGAGATAGATGTTTCCCTCAGAAGTTGGTAGAGACCAAAAGCAGAGCCAAAAGAGAGTGGATATTGGACTAACATCCATCCGGTGACCAGAAAAACGACTCCAAATGAATGATAATGATATCACCAATGATTTTTTAATAAAGTTACTTTTCCCTCTGATTTGTAGAAGATATGTGGCTTGTGAAAAATGGGTCCAATATTCACTTTTGTGACAATGGACGAAATAATTGGTCATCTGTGTCAGAAAAAAAAGATAACATTTATTTTTACAATCAACACTTGAAATGATGAAGGCCCTTGCAATTGATACGGTAGCACACAATGTAAACCACACGTTTACCTCTTTACTCAAGAATTCTTTGAACTTCTTTTTTCTTGTTACAAAATGTAATAGATCTTGAACAGATAACAATAAAATGACAATAAATATGAAACTACATTTAAATCATCCCCTCTAAAATAAAAAGAAATCTGGTTTTAACTGACATCAAACACTATTATTTATTATTAAGCTTGTTTACAATATATTTAGCCGCTAACATCCTCTAAAGGGGCGGGGCAGTGGCGAGACCTACGTGACACACATTCAGGGAACGTATTAAATATCCAAAGTATGTTTGTACAATATTTATATTTTTAGATTATTATTATGATTACCATTTACTCTTATGTTTACTTGAAGTGGAGATCATTTTAACTGCTTTATGTAAGTGGATTCACCTACAACTGGAAAAAAAAGTACAAAATTACAATATGTATATGTTATATGTTTACTCAAGTAAAGTACCTACAATTTGTGAATACTTGAGTAAATACACTAATGCTTTGAAACGCCTGTTGAAGTGTTACCTCAACAAGAACTGTAGGCGGCTCTCCTCTCGTCCATGAAAAAGTTCTACAATTAAAAGTATTTCTAAGGCTTAATCTGGTATTATTAGACCTGTTAACTGGTTTGAGGCCAACTTAATAAATAGGAGTCAGTGCTTCTTCATCAAAAGGCTATGAAACAGCATTTAGACCTTCAAGTTGTTAAATGAAACAGTTAACTGAATAAAAGCATTCTGAAAAATGTTTGTAATTTAATGCATTAGGGAGAAAATGACACATCATGGAACATTACTTGAAAGTTCTGTGTAAATGAATTGAAGCGACAAATCTCATAATTTACAAGCAGTGGGACTAGGAAGGTAAGAGGTCATAATAGTTTTGGCTCAGCTTTAACACTGTTTGCATACGTGTGTACGTTTGTGTGTGTGTGTGTGTGTGTGTGTGTGTGTGTGTGTAGATTTATCTCTTGTAGCAGCTCCTGAGAGCGGCAGCATCTCCAAAACAATTTACAGCCGACACATTTATAGTCTTGTGTCGTAAAAACACCAGATTGATCCTCTCCCTCTCTCTCTATCATATTCAGTGCCGTACGCTCCATTAAAAAAAAAAAAAAAAAAAAAAAAAAGCCTTTGCTTCAATATTTTACTGGGTTTTAAGCGGGCATATTTCTGGAGGTCCCTGGCAGCCTGGACCCCGGGGGCCTTTAGGGCTCCCAAAATATTTGAAGAGGCATAAAATTGAACACGTTCATAATGTAAACCAATACAGATTATGGCTAATACCATTAGGACGAATCACGCGCGTCTATAATACAAGCCATTATGGAACATGGTCAAAGGAATAACAACTAGAAGGATCCGACTCATATAAACTCTTGGCAGCGGAGGCTGACGCTGATATGTTTGGATTGAAGCGAAAGCTTTTTAATACTCATCTAATAGTTGTTTGTTCTTGAATTTTACCTTTTTCACGATGGGAAAAGAAAAGCATTAGTCCTTCAAAGAAAAAGTTTTTCTTGTTTTTTAATAACGACGCGCTTGTTCCCCCCGTCGTATATGGAGGAGACGACAGAAAACACGAAGGAGAGGAGACATAAATAGAAGACAGGAGGAAAGGAGCGTGTGTCATAAGGACTGGGTACTGGAAGAACTGGACTCAAAGACGGTGTCCAGTCACTTGAATGCAAATTGCTCACCTAGCATTAAAGCAGAAACACTTCCTGTGCCGTGTGGCCCGCTGCAGATCCACAAACGTGTTTCTCAGTCCCGCTCGGCCCATAGACTTTAGTAGTACAAGTACTGTTACTGTGGCGACATTTTACTTAAGTAAAAGTCAAAGTACTTGTGTAGAAAGTAGATCATTTAAAATAGAGTGTTCCATTTTTGAAAGGGGAAAAATGTTATGTACGATCTTAATTCAAGGGAAACATATTTTCTCCTGGATTACACTCGCCATTATAAACACGGGATCAACGGTGTGAATTGAATTGGAAAAAAAATGTAATATGCTGACATATTGTCAATTTAAAGAACACCTTTAGGCTACAATTATAGAGGTACAACCTCAGAAGCTCAATTAAACACAAATGACCGACTGACTAAATAACTGATTAGTATTCTGTAATAAGTCATAAATTCATGCTTTTGGTTTCAACCCTTTCTCCTTCAACATAATGTTCCATACAACTAAACCGCATTCTCAATTACGTGTCAGTTTTAAACACGTGGTCAACCTGAATTGAAGCCGAACAATAATGCAACAAAAAGTCATGGTTTTGGGTTAAAATAAGTAAATTAAGGGAAGTCAACATTGACTTTTGGTCTCACATGGGACACAAACGGCGGTCGGCTGGTTGTTTGACCCGGCCATCAACCCCGACCTCCCTAGGCTGACTCATGGACTATGGTTAGAAAACGTATTTGTGATACCTCATAAAGAAACGTATTCCAGGAGAAAATATGTTGCCCTCGAAAAGTAGCAGTACAATGCAGTTTCGTTGTACGGGAATGACGCGGCGGTTGTTGACGTTCTTCTCTTGAAAGCAAGTTACAACAATCGCCGAGTGTGTCATTTTACTCTCCCGTCTGACCGGCATGCTGCCGCTGTGCTCATTAAAGTTTCCAAAAACATTCAAACAGCAGAAAAGCCACGCATGCCTCACTGAAGGTAAAAGTGTTGAGCTGGAGGATCCACCGTGAACATTTTAGTATTAAGCAGTTAGCCAGACCCAGTAGGTACCTGTATATCGCAGCAGCATTGTGGGTGGGTTTGATTCGGGTCACTCAGCGTGCCTGGCGGGTGGTGCATTAAATCAGTGATTAATTAGGGTAGATGGAATTATTCTTCACCTATGTGTTAACAATGTTAACCGTGACTTGTTTTGTACTAACTGTGAGGCACCCCCTGACATTGGGCCGTATATTTTACAGATTGTCAGCAAATTCAGCAAACGTTTGCGTGTTTAATTGGACGTAAACTTGACTGTAGAAAGGAGGGTAGTAGACATGCAGAGGAAGAGAACACGGTAGGAGAGAAATAGAGAAGAGACATCTGAAAAGGAGAGGAAACGAGAAGAGGATACATGAAAAGGAGAGAGGAGTGGCGAGGTTGAGAAAGTACATATTGACAAGACGTAGAGAGGAGACATGTGAAGGAGAGAATAGGAAAGGACACATGACAAGGGCAAGAGACGGTATGGGAGAGGATGGATGTGGTATGGAAAGGAGAGGAGTAAAGGAGACATGAGGAGGAGAATACTGTAGGAGTGCGGGTGATAACTTTTGACCTCTGACCCTCTTAATCCACCCAGCTACACACTCACACACTGTACGAGATGGACACACACACTCGCACGCGACAGACAGAGTGTGTGAGAAGGATGGAGGCAGTGGCGTCCTCCTGTCTATCTCCCTCATCTCTCTCTCTCTCTCTCTCTCTCCCTCATCTCTCTCTCTCTCTCTCTCTCTCTCTCTCTCTCTCTCTCTCTCTCTCTCTCTCTCTCTCTCTCTCTCTCTCTCTGTCACACACACTCTGTCATGCTTGCTCTCTCTTCCCATTTCTTCCTCCCTCTCTCTCGCAACCAAAGTTCACGCTGAGGTCACCTGCACAGTACGTGTGTCTTTGGTGTGTGTGTGTGTGTGTGTGTGTGTGTGTGTGTGTGTGTGTGTGTGTGAAACGCCACAGTGACATCACTACAGCTAAGCTACAAGTCATCACTGAAGTTGTATTCTTTTACTATAGTGTACTAACTACAATTACTTTACACGGTCAAACTCTGCAAATGTGAACATGATCATTTTAATACGAGCGATCCCTTAATGAGTCCTTACTTTAAAACACTTCGGACTCTTGCAAACTCTTGCTACTTATTCCTATTTATTTGTCATTACTTTAAGCATGTTATACTGCGTCAGTCATAATCATTCATTTTATTGTGATGTTATTTTACTGGGGCAAGGTTCTTACATATTAGGCATTTAATACTCCAATAATATTCCAATTGAAACATTATTAAGGTGATGTGTTTGCGTGTTTGCTCATTGTCTCAATGCGTCCTGTGTTATTTATAGCCTCTAGTATTGCTAATACAGCACATTTGATAGGACGCCTAAAGCCTGCAATCAACCCCAGCCAGTCAGACGTGTGAGCTACTCATTCAGGTTTCAGGTCACGATACTTTTGGGCAAAATCATGAAGCAGGATGAAGAGAATTTCTCCAAGATAATAGATTTTTTTGGTATGGGAGTCCTCCTCCTCCCCAAGATCATTTATTGACATAAAACATATAAAATAATTGTTCCCCAAAAATGTGGAGGTTTGCCTTCGGCTTCACATGTTGGTTGAAACACATCATAGTAAATCACAATCCGTACAATGAATAGTACAATATGCACAGCACATATATCTTTATGGTTCCCAAAATAGCTCAAAGACTCAACTTGCTATAATGAAATAATTATGATAATGTTTCCCCATCACGGCCTTCGTCTGAACATTTCATTCTTCTGGAAAAGTCATATTCTGTAAAACAAAAGAGCAGATTCTGAACACTTTTAAATTCTGTTTCATTACACTAGGACTTGTTCACGAATGAAAGATAATTATGATAAACGGTACGCTAATTATTTTACAAAAAGGACCTGAACGGTGTATTGATCAAATTGCAGTACCCTCGTTCTTTATATTGGACGTGATAAGGCTTTGCTCTAAACAAATCTAATAATCTAAACTAAACTAAGTTACATCGTGGAATAGGATGAGGCTGATATCAGGTCTGGCTCACAGTCTGTGTTCCAGTTCATCCCAAAAGGCGTTGGGTTGGGTTGAGGTCCGGGCTCTCTGGAACCATTTCCCTACGCAGCAGGAAACAGGAAAGGAACAAACTAGAAACTTTGTTGACTCAAAGTTTGGAGAACATTGCTGTCTGAAGGATGAACACCATGAAAAGTGTGTTCACGTCAAAGCAAGAAAGCGTCCGCAGTCACTTTGAACATACACATCAGACAGACACAGAGAAGTGAGACGTTCAGTCCATGGAAAGACTAAAGAGGGAGACATGCTGAGAGAGAGAACCAGGTATTTTTATATATACATGGAGGGAGACAGACAGGTGGAAAGACAGGCAGTCATGAAGTTACTTAGTGTTTGAATTCAATACTGACCCAATACCAGCCTGGCGTCACCAGCACTCTGTGTGTGTGTGTGTGTGTGTGTGTGTGTGTGTGTGTGTGTGTGTGTGTGTGTGTGTGTGTGTGTGTGTGTGAATGTCTGGCGTCACTCAGACAAGCCACTTGTCCAAAACCCAACGTCTGCGTGTGTGTGTGTGTGTGTGTGTGTGATTGATTTCGGTGGAGCCATGGAGGTAGAGACACAGAGTTGTTGCATTTTCAGCTAAACTGCAAAATCAATGCAAAGTGGATCTGAATGAAAGCAGTAGAGGAGCAGACACTGCTTTCATCCAATGTGTGTGTGTGTGTGTGTGTGTGTGTGTGTGTGTGTGTGTGTGTGTGTGTCTGCGAGACCCAGCTGGTAACCCACGGCGACAGAGCGCTGTCAGCCATTACAGCTCCAGCGTCTCCGCAGCGACCATTAACGATAATGTTGTTGTTGCCGTGGCTACAAATATACTCGTTCCACTCCATTTTCATTTGGACGGAGAGAGAGAGAGAGAGAGAGAGAGAGAGAGAGAGAGAGAGAGTGATGGGAGAATAGGAGAGGTAGAAGATGAGAAGAAAAGGATGACAAAAAGACAGAAAGACATTTAGATTTCTGTTTCTTTACTTTCATCCCTGTGAGATTCCGTGCACAGTATCAGGACTGGAAGTCAGTTAAAGAGATCCAGTCCAGTCATCGCTCTGAGGCCCCGGGAATCATTACGAGTCAATTTGACACTCGTCATATTGATTCACTGATGCACTTTGATATTTCCATCGGTGAACTGCACCGACATTCATTTGGGGCGTCGACATGCAGAGGAAAGAGGGAATAGCTGTAAGAGAAGAGGAGTGGTGGCGTTCTTCAATTGTTCACTTTGTTTCAGGCAAAGTCACCCGACTCGCAAAAGCCCACTAGACGGGTACGTCAATACTGGATGATTCTGCAAAGCTCTGATTGTTCAATAACTTTATTTTACTTATATCTATATTTATACTGTAGTGTATATTACCCGCTTTAACCTGTGGTTTCTATTGTAACTATGAAAACGAAGGTCCCCTAACCTAAGTGAAGTAGTCGTTTTAACACAAACACAATTTTGACTTATAAATTGCTTATTTAAACCCAAACCGGAACCTAACCAAGTCAATCTTGTGCCTAAACCGTAGAAACATCTGAGTAGATTCAGTCACCATGACGTCAACCATTTGAGGACTATCATATTGAAACCTTAACTTTGGCCATCTTGGTTTATTTGGAACAAGAAGTGACCATATTTAGACGAGAGGGTGGAGCTGCTAGCGCTAGCTAGCCAGCTTGGTTAGCAAGGTGCATCCATTATTGACTTCCACTGTGATATTAATTGGGATGCTAGTTTTGCCTCGCGAAAAAACAGTCATAAAACATAACATGCTGCATACGGTAAAAATGAACAGTCGACTCCTTAGAGCAGTGTTTTTCAACCTTTTCTGAGCCGCGGTACATTTTGTACATTAAAAAGATCCCGCGACACACCAAGTCTTGTTTTGAAGTGACGGGTGTTTGGTTTGGAGATGACGTTTCAGCTTGTTTGGGACCATGGCACTGTTGGATAGCTTTTCTCCACACACCAAGCATAACGGAGTCGGTGCAGTCGGATCCCTGTTGAAAGTGAATCCGAACGAAACATAACTTTCGCTGTATTGCCTCGAGCTCACCGTTTCTTCTTTCTTTTGACCACCACTCACATGAGGCTTTTCATCTGGGTTAGAATGTTGTCCAGGGCCCAGTTCAGTCTGCATTTTTTTTCAAAAATTTCTCCATCGCTGTTCGTCTTGTCACCGTAACCTCTCCCGCGCATCATTTATTGCGCTACCTACTGCCACCCACTGGCATGGAAGAGTATTGCATTACTTAGCCAGCCGCTATATTGCAGGCTCAGACGCTCAACAATGGCAAATTATTTGCAGCGACTAAATCATATTTTTTTGGACCGATTAAGTGAAATTGGACATTTTCCTACGGCACACCTGACGATCTCTCACGGCACACTGGTGAAAATCACTGCTTTATGATGCGTTCACACCAAACGCGGCGCGAATTATTTGCCCGAATAGATTACATACAAAGTGTATGCACAGACGCGATGAGACTGGAGTGACGCGAATTTGCGATTACGCGGCGCATCAATTGCCAAACGCGTGAGTTGAAATTTTTCAACTCTGGCGGGAAAATGGCGTGACGCTGCAGCGCAATAGCCTATCAGCGTTGAGATGTTCCTCCTGTCATCACTGACGTCCTGCCGTTGTTGAATCAGGAAATAAATACTGTATCCGTCTGTGTTCACCCAGAGCTCTACGATAGCTCATATCAATAGAGACCGGACCAAACTATGTGTATATGGAGTGTTGATGGAGCTGCTACAATGTTAGCATAGCCTAGACATGATGGCGTTTAGTTTCCCGGGATATCTGGGACTTCCACAACACGTACTAAGCAGAAATATAGGTTATTTTTTCCATGGTTGATGGCGAACAGTTGAACGGCTTCCAGGGTGATAAGCCACGCCCCCTCTCTGGCACGCCTAGCGTGATTCATGCAAATGAACACAAATGGTCCCCGGTGAGACTGGCGGCGAGACCGGCGGCGTGAATGACGCAATTTATGTGGCGCGAATCGCGCCGCGTTTGGTGTGAACGCACCATTGGACTCAAGTCATTATCTTTTAGTACAAAAGAACGTTGAACAGCGTCACAGCAGCGACACCGTAGTAGGGACCTGAAACTCAAAGGGTTCACGCATTTAATTATGCATCACTTTGAGCCTTAATATAATTTAAATGGGTGAGTTCATCAAAATTCACCTGCTGAATAGTAAAAAGGGTAAATTATAATACGAAACAGGAGACCAAAAATATTTTTTGTTCCAGGTTGTAAATGTTTATTTTTGCTGTAAAGTTTTCACATGGAGGTCAATGGAGATTGACTCGCTTTTGGAGTCAGCCACAAGTGGTTGGCACTTCCGTTGGCTTCATTTACGTGATTTGTACCAAATGATGTTGTCCTGTCGATAAGGGTGTCGTTTGACAGCCCAAGACGTTGCTGTTGGTCAAACACAAAAGCCTTATCCTCAACATTTTACGGAACATCATGATGTATGGCTTCACAGCTGTTTGTTCCGAGAATTTCAAGTTTAACCAAAGTGGAGCCACAGAGGATTTAGGATTGAGTTCAAGCATTATTAAAATTGCATTCATTTTTGGTGAATTCTGGGCAGCAGAGAGAACTTTTAAACACATAATTGTCACTTCATAAAGGTGAGCGGTGAGATTAAACCAGAATAGTTGCAGGCCATAAAACAGACTGTTCTCACACACTGTTCGTATCTACAAAAATGATACACTATCATTTCTATATGACTCACATAATCAATTATTATGCAATCAACGTAGCCGTCTGAGCCGGGACAGGGAATGTGGTGAATAGAGCCACAAAGTCCACGCAACAGAGGAGGTCAGAGTGGACCATTGGGTCTAAAAAGACCCAGGAGACTGTGCTGAGCTGTTTGTGTCTCATGTGGAACCGAGGAGTCAAAGTTGAGTTATTTGTTGCGTAACTTGATGTTAACCACTTGTTTAAAACTGGGACTACGTTTCATGCAGTTTCATTGGAATTTCATTGGAGTTTCATGCAGTTTCATTGGAGTTTCATTGGAAGTGCACAGGAACGTACATTTTAGGGTATATGTTTGGACAAGCGCAGGTATACAGCATGCTATGTTTTCACAAAAATCAACCATTTTCCAAAGAAAATCATTTGTTAACAACTATTAAGCTATGAAAATATTCCGTGAATTTAAATTACATACTGTGGTCAACATGTACTTTCCTCACATGTACCTTTTTTTTGTGTGTTTTCTTGGCCGAATGAGAAACAGTGAAGCCTCTCTCCTTTGAGAAGTCAAGCTGCCTCTCCTCACATACGTCCAGGTCAATTCACTTAATCAGCAAACTTCCCAATCAGAAACAGACCCTGGTCACATGTGGCTCTGAGTGTGCAGGCGAGTTTTCGCCCGAGGCAACACAGAACAGCAGTGGATTGATATAAGAAGTGAGGTTGTTGCTCAGGAAGATGGGCCCTAAATCGGGAAGGTGACTGAATGATGAGGGGGCAATGCTCTTGCTTCAACACGCACACCGACTGCATCTCTCACACACAACTTTACCCTCAAATTCATGCACACAAACAGGCAGGCGGTGTTACACAGCGCTATGGCTCCATAGAAAGCGCAGTGGGGCGATAACACTTGGCGTAATGCCCCTTTAAAAGGCAATAACAGCCACAGTAATCACCTTCCTCCGTCTCTATCCGTCTCCATCTTGTTAAAAGATCTCCTCTCTCCGCTTGTTCTCACACTCGAAGTCGCCGTTCTGAATATCTCCCGAAGCTGTAAAAGGTTAGCGAGCGCTCGCAACTTCTACTACATTTAAAAAGCAGTAACGTTGGCAGTAATTACCTTCCTGCCTCGCTCTCTGTCTCCAACGCAGTCACAAGCCCCCTCTAACGGCCTCCTTCACCTCTTCTGCGTGCATGCGCGTAGTTTTGAACGGTGTTTAAAAAGCGGTAAAATCAACACGTATTACTGTCTCTATAAGATCACAAAAGGACTCAGTTTAGAAGATATTCCCATATTCTGGACTTTTAAGGAAACGGAAACAATAATAGTAACTTTTGATCCTCTGTGTCTTTCTGGTTAAATGTTTTGTTCATTGACTCCTATATATACATATGTTTTAATGGAGTTTTGTTGAAAATGTGTCAGATTGTGGACAACAATAGCAACTTTATGAAGTCTTTCAGCGAGGTTTAAGTTTTAAAATATGATTTAAGCATTGTCGCTCGAGCGGAACACTGACGGTGAACATACATCAGCTGATTGGCTATCGGCTCCGTCCGTCACGCTTTGACATCAGTAGCTCAGACATTACATGCACATTGAAGACACTTCTAGATGATTCTTGTTTCCAAAGGAGAGTCAGTTCGAACATCGTGGAGTCCTTATGATGCAAATTTACAGAAACGCACTACTGAAATTGTTTGTCCTGTGTTTGTTGTGTTACAAACGGGCTAAACTTGAATTTTGTTGTCCTTGTGTTGCATAATGACAATAAATGATCCTTGAATCTTTGAGTTAGCTAGCTGCAGCTAATCTGCCGGCGACTGTTGTCATTTCAGTTGACCGTCGTCAGAGGGGCTGCTTTTGTTTTTCTTCTTTGGGAGAGCGAAGACTTTAGCCAGGAATTCACAAACTGCATATCTCATACTGATCTCACAACAAATCCACAGCATTGTGAAGATCAAGTTGTGCGATCATGTGCAAAAAGCAGCCACTGCAAAAAAAAAACATTGGTTTGTGGACTATGGTTTTGAAGCCTTGAGTTGGGCATTTTGGCTGTCGCCATCTTTGTTTTTTGGAACCAGAAGGGACATGAGAGCGTGGCACGTAGTATAACTGACATTTGTATGCGACCAAAATGTTACAACACAATTGTGTAATGTTTCAAGTTTTAAGATAAAAACGCAGACAACTCCCAGACCGGACAACTTTGTGGAAGCGACCTGTCAATCACATAGTAGCCCCGCCCTAAAACATACCCTGCTTTATGATCTTTTTCACTCTAAATGGACCATAATTTACTAAACGAACATCATGTTAGACTGTCGAGACTCGAGACTGACTCGGGAGTCGAGCTCCGTCTTTGGTGACACGTCCGTCTCAGGTCACCAGTCTGATACTATTAGGCGGCACTGAGCTCCGCTCGGCAGACACGCAGAAGAATGACCTTCCTCAACTGATTGAATCAGGATTTTTTTTTGGGACCAGTGAAACATCCAGTTCAAAAGAGTCAGACGGCGTGCTGCTGCACTGTCTGCTGAGTCACACAGCGGGAAAGAGAGCCGGAGAGCTTTTAGTGCTCTGGAGAAACGACTGACCATCACTCAGCGTTTTTTTGATCAGACTTGAACTAAGAGAAGAAAAACACACAGATGTGTTAAAAAGCTAACCACGTATTTGTACACGCTGTGTGTAAAGCTTCCTGACAATCACATATAGGGTATAGAGACAAGACTCCAGTATGAATTGCACATTTAGGCGGGTCGCATTTTCGGCTTGCAACAAAACTACTTAGTTTGGTTTGGGAAAAGTATCATAGTTGTAAGAACTACATTTTGGGGCACCGGTCTCCACGAACTTGAAGTGATCGCTCACATTTTATACTACCTGTTCAGAGTGAAGCTTTTTTACAAGGATGCATTTACATTGCGGTCAGTATACAGACTACAAGGTGTATACAAACTACACGCAAAAAGCAAGAAAGGCATCTTTTCATGCACGGAAAAGTGATCGTATCATTCATACGCCGTTCGGTGATGAGAGCGGGACAGGCGGCGACTATCCCCCCCCCCCCCCCCCCCTCCCCGCCACTAAATTGTTACTTTTACAGTCGTTTTTTTGTATGGAGATATAACAATTAGTGAACGACAGAGAGCCATTTCCCCCGGCTGTGTTTGTGCTAAGCTAAGCTAAGCTAGCCAGCTGCTGGCGGTGGTGTGCAAACATTAGAGCGGCGTCAATCTCCTCGTCACAGTCTCAGCGAGAAAGCGAATAGATGTTTTCTCGATCTATTCCTTTGAAGCTCATTTGAATGTGAGCGAGTCAGACAGAGAGGGCTCCCATGAGGCCGCTCTAGTGGACTCCACCCTGGACTCGCTGCGCGTGCGTTGTAAATCACTCACGCCGTAAATTTACAGCCCTCCATTCACACATTTAGCTCCACCACTGTAGAGCGCACGGCCGCCTCGCAGCTGTCTGCGTGTGTGTGTGTGTGTGTGTGTGTGTGTGTGTGTGTGTTTGTTCTGAAGGTGAAACTCATTATGACGCTCTATGTAACAATTAAATCACTGGGTTTCCATGGGAACAACCTGGGAGAGAGAGTGAGAGCTAGAAGTTCACTCCAGTTGAAACTCTCTCTCTCTCTCTAAAATAAAGGAAACAATAGCTCATAAATATCTTTAAGCGTGTATGTTTATGCACAGTGTGTCTGAGTGTGTTGCGAGCGTGACGTTGCAAGCTGCTGGTCTCGCTGTGTGTGTGTGTGTGTGTGTGTGTGTGTGTGTGTGTGTGTGTGTGTTAACAGCAGATGTTGGACCTCTCAGATAGATTATTCCACAGAGAGCGAGACAAATTCAAATGAAGAGAGAACAAAGAGACGCAGTAGTTTCACGTTAGTCCAGATTTTCTGTCGAATTGGTATTTACTTTATTATATATATTCATAATTAACACCATAATTAGGTACAGTATTGCCAAAGCAGGTTGTGTAAGGGTTGCAGGGGGGGGGGGGGGTAAAAGACAACCCACTAGACAGTGAAACATCTCCTCTTCTGCACGTCAAGAATATTTATCGTTAGATATAAAAACACAAAATATAAATCAAATCTCAGTTCGGAGGAAGCTCTTCCAGGCTACGCTAGGACTAGCATCTCAGTTCTAATAAGGCTACTGACAAAATGGTAAATAACCTGTTGATTCCACATCTGTTTTTATGACATATAAGATGTCCAATGTATACATCGTATAGCTCAAATCAAGCAATCCGATATGAAGTCTGATTACGTTATTAATGTTATTGTCTGTGGAGGAGTGGATTGAGGAGTGGATCCACCTCCTAAACAACATGCAGCGCCACGAAAAGAAGAGGTTCCACCACGATTCACGATCTATTTGATGGGGGTCTTGACATCAGGGACGTTATGGACGTAGAGACCAGAGAAGGTGGAGCAGCATCCTCGCTACGCAAAGCAAAAACAAATTAAAACGAGCCTCGTACAAGCGGCCATCGAAGTCATCCTCCCGACGCTGCAAAGTTTCACTGGTTGCACAAAAAAAATTGGCAACACACAAATGATGTAAATAAAGACCCAAATAATGAATTCAATGTACCACTAAGGCGTCGAATGGAAAAAGAATGATGCTGCTCTACGTTCCATAGCTCTGTATGTGCAGCCAGCCAGCCTAGGAGGACCTATTTTATAGTGAACATTATTCTTTATATGAATTACTATTCAGATTTAGTCTTTTATTTGAGTATTTCTGTACTTGACGACCGTTTCTAGGTCAGGTTAAACAGCGTCCCTTATAATCACAACATAGCAGGCTAGCTGATGCTTACATATACACATAATATATACATAATATACATACAATTTGTCATTGTTAATTCACCAAACAAGGACATATTTCATGTTTTATTTGTTATATGAGCTATACATTAACAATTATGTTTTAAATTATATATATAATTATATTATATTTTGTTATGTTTGACCAGAGAGGTTGTTAGAGCGCTTATGAACAAACAAAAGTCATGAAATAAATCATAAAATGTGAAACTCTTAACTGTAACGGTAAATGTGAGAGCCGCAGAAGAAAAAACAAGGTTTGAAATAAAACTCCAAAAGTTTGTTTTGTTGGCTTTACATGACGTGTATGAGTGTGTGTTGGGCTCCTGGTTTTTAAAGGCATTAATGACCTATAGCCTGGTCACATGACTCCAGCGTCACTCAGCTGAAGGCGTACTGTTGTGTTCGCCATGATGGCTCCTGTCTCATTTAGCCATTTGTTATCAACCGCACGTAACCACGGACCGCAGCTAACCAAAAAAAACATTGACTTTAAGAAGAACAGGAAGTGAAAGAAATGCTGACTTACTTCCGGGTTTTAAGACTCATTCCTGCCGCACTCCGTGAGGGAGAGGGAGTCAGAGTGCCTCTTTGATTAAACAGCGTCTCTCACAAGAACTGACACACGCTGCGTTTGAAATCACTGCATAGGTTCTACCCCAGCGCACCCCATTTACTTTATTTATGATTATGATTATTATTATTTATTTATTTAAAGTGCTGTTAAAAAAAATAAAATAACAACAAATAAATGATCAGGTTCACTCTGACCTCGCAGTGACCTGTGACTGCGGTCACAGCCTCAAATTCACCCCCTGGCGGCGCGGGGGGGGGGGGGGGGGGGCTTCCACGTCGCCGAGGTTACAGAAAGTTCACGCTCTACCTGTCGCCATGGCGACGGCTGCCGACAGAGACAGGAAGTAAACAACAGCGTCTGATCGGTCTTGCCGTGAGCTCACTTCACCGACTTTGAGGAAACAAACGGAGTCAGAACAAAGGTGTATTTTGGAATGAAGATGTTGTAATTATCCTGGTCCTTGACTCTCCCGTGCCACCTTCTCACTGGATTCTCTCACTCTCCGACCTCTTGACCTCTTGACCTCATAGGTCATAGAGAGTATGTTTCTGCACTTCTGTGCATTGTAACTGAAGGCTGTTGCTCTCTTAGTGTGCATGTAATGACTTCAGCTCACAAATGAATACGCCTAAAACACAGATTGAGGCCCCACCTCAACCCATCAAATTACAATTTCAACAATGCTAATTAATATTAGCAGCTTTACAAGTTGGTGGATTACAGGTCTTCTACTTTTCATTGCACCGACTCATCATACTGTGTCAATGTTCATGTGATACATTAGAATATTATTTTGGTTGATTTTGGCTGGTTGGGGTTATTTTTCACCCTTTAGTTAAAAACCATGGTGGCCTAACAGCACAGTATTAATTCAGTGAACACATCTGAAATCCCTCTAAATATATATATATATATATATATATATATATATATATATATATATATATATATATATATATATATTGCACATGTTTGAACACTAATTTTATTTCACAGTATTTATTGCCACAAAACTCACCATTTAGAATGTAAATCCAGAAACTATTGAATTCATTCTAATAAATATGAACTGCATATTATCAGCCTAAACAAAGGTTACGATATTGTAACCCTAGTTCTATAAGCGCAGGAGGAGCTCTCTACTGGACTCTCCTCCAGTCACGAGCACGCATTCACGGTCCGAAAACTCCGTGGAGCCGACCTCTCGGAACACGCGCTGACCTCACGGTGCATAAGGCAGCACACATTGCTTTCTGCCATCCCGACATACATTACACAATACAAGTATTGAACGCCTCATATTAACATACGATCATCACAGTGATCTCACTGCCGGCTCTGTTCCTCTCTCCCTCTGACTGACCTCTGACCCCCTGGCTCTGCTTCACAGCAGTGGTTAACCTTGGCTCTGCCGACTCTCCCACAGCGGACCCGTTTCAGCCGCCCCCCCGGATCCGCTTTGCTGCACTGCACCACTCACACACACCAAACACGGCATGAAGATGGCGTGATTGATCTGAGCGCCGCCGCTGGCGAGCTGACGCTCCGTCAATCAAATGCTTTTCTTTTTCTTTTTTTTTTTTCCCTGTCGTCAGCGCCTCGGTGAAGGACCGGTACGAGGTCACCTCTCTGCATGGACGGATTAGAAACACGGGCAAACATTCCCGCGCGGCCTCGAAGCGAAGGCTGACCAGCTGTCTGCTCGTTATATGACGCATACGGACAGATTTCAGCATCATCGTGTCCAAAAAATGCTTCTCCTCTTCAGGCCAGTCAAAGTTCCTGACATGAGACGAATATGAGGAGGGAATATCAACGCCCTGAACCCACATCAACGCCATCGCCAACGCCATCTCTCATTATTACTTACAGCGAAGTGTAGGAATAATAAATGATCATTATGATTAATCCTAAATGTGCTCAGAGAGGAAGACAGATATATGCTTTAAAATAATCTGGATCTCTTCCCAAAAATAATGTTAACCTGCAACTGTTTACGTTTGAAAAAGTTTACTTTTTTGTGCTTAAAAAAAAGAATACATATATATATATATATATATATATATATATATATATATATATATATATATATGTATATATATATTTATTTCTGGTAGTGATTAACTGTAGTATGATTATAAAGGAAATCACAGGAAATTGGCAAAGATGGAAACCAAAAGAAAGTAGGAAAGACATTCTGCAGATAATGAAACAACAGAATAATGTCTTAATACCGTTTCTTCTGTGTCAATACGTTGACGGACGTTCTGCTTCATGATACCCACGTGAAACTTTTATAAACAACTTTATTCTTGTCATTTCACGCTGGGGGGTGATTTAACGTTGACACAGTTAACGCGAAACGATCGCAGTAATGTTTAGGCAACAATGTAACGTAATGGTGAGGAGGAGAAACATCACGGTTGGGCAGGAACTAAGTGCATAGTAGTAGTATGATACGCAAGTTAACAATGTAACAAAAAGCACTGAAAACACCTCACGAATGTAACTTCAAAATAAGTCAACAACATGTTTGATTTTCACATGGGACTGCAGTCATGTAAGATGTCTATTTTTAAAGGACAGATCTCAGGATGTTTTATACATTCTCATTGTCAGCTAATCCCACTAAAACAATCATTTTGGACTCAGTCAAATACCCAATCGATGCTGCCACAAACTACTCACTAGAGCACCAAATTTGTATATATCCGCTGCTGAAAATAGTCCCCAACGAGTGCACCGTTTCCTCCCGTTTGAGCAGCGTCTGCTAAAAGCTACAGGGACCAGCTGTCTAATAACACTATATATATATATATATATATATATATATATATACACATAAAAACTACAGGGACCAGCTGTTACAGGGAAACACTGAGCCTTTCTTCAGACAAATATAACTGTGTGTGAGGTGGTTTGTTTAAAGATTTACAGAAGTCAGCCAAGTTGTCGGTCTTTTGATGAGATTTTTTGACAGCAAGAAAACTATAGATAAATGTTGGTATAAGACAAAAGAAATAGAATAATTCCCTTTTATGTTGCGGTTTCATTTACATGAGGGAGCCTCAGAACTTTCTCCAACCATTAGTGAACACTCCTTCAGTGTATCTGATGCAGCACAGTGACGCTATCATATTCTCATAGCGTGCTTTTTGTTCTTATCGTTTGGAGTGTCATGAGGGTTTTGTATTGTACACTGGTTTACATGCTGACTGTAGTCAGCATGTAATACTCACAGTTTAATGTGATTACATCAAACCGTTCTGATGACCTAATCTTTCAAATGTCACAGTGTGTGTTTTGGCATTATGCTGCTAATAATGTTACATAACAGACTTGTTGTATCTGGGCAGACCGGAGGCTGCAGTTCACCTGTCAGACAGCAGGTGTCGCCCAGTGTGTGTGTGCGTGTGTGTGTGTGTGTGTGTGTGTGTGTGTGTGTGTGTGTGTACATTACATCCTTCTGATGGACTAGAGGTCTGTTTTTGAGCGCAACGACAGCGCTGCCTTTGTTCGCAAGTCATGTGACATAATAATAATAAAAGTGCGTTTCCTGTTCTTACTAGTACAGAATATATATGCTGCATGTACCAAGTTGATGAGTTTTGTTTGCATGTTTGCATCGAGCACGCTGACCAAACGCGACATCACTGCACCAGGACACAAGGAGCTAATAAAGAGGAACGCTTTAATGATCCCACCCCCCCCCCCCACCCCCCCCCAAAAAAAGAACAACGGGAAATAAGATACATTATATTATTATTATATAAGGATCGTCAAAAAATGAACGTGTCTATCATGCATTTTAAACATACGTATAATGGTTGTAATGCTGCGTAATTATACAAACACTCATATTCATAATGATTACAATAATCATAACATTTTATGAAGACTTTTATGATATAAAATCAAGTATTATAACATTATATAATTGCTGGTCACTAACTGGCAATGTTTTTGCAAGGATCATACTGTGTTATAATATGTAAAGTCGTAAGAGATTATAGTCTTTACATACACTATATATATACATATATATATATATATATATATATATATCATTCAACTTTAAATGACCTATAACAACTCATCAACAACTTATCATAAAGAAGAGGCATGCCAAGCTTGCTTTGATCAGACCTCTCTCTCCCTCTCTCTCTCTCTCTCTCTCTCTTTCTCTTTCTTTCTCTCTTCCTCTAACTGTGTGTGTGTGTGTGTGTGTGTGTGTGTGTGTGTGTGTGTGTGTGTGTGTGTGTGTGTGTGTGTGTGTTCATCCTCACTTGGTACACGCACAAACTTTTGATTTACCACTCTGGAAAAAAACAAACCAAACTGTAGGACGGAAGAAAGAGTTAGCGAGTCGGGGAAAAGTCTAATTAGTGAGTATTGTGGAGATGAGGAGGCGGATCCTCCCTAACGAGCTCTCCTCCAGTGATTCATGTGCCAGAGTGTCTCTGAAATATTGATGAGCGTGTAATGAAGCAGAGCAGACAGGCTCCATCTGATCACTGAGCAAAGCAAGACGCGGAGACGGACGGAGTGTCGGACAGAGACGATGTGTGTCTTTGTGTGTGTGTGTGCGTGTGTGTGTGTGTGTGTGTGTGTGTGTGTGTGTGTGTGTGTGTGTGTGTGTGTGTGTGTGTGTGTGTGACCTTTGACCTGCACTTGCAGAGGAAGTAAAGGGAACTACATGGCCCAAGACCACCGAGAGAAGTCCAGCACTGATGCTGGTCAACAGGTCTGGCTTACAGGTCTGTGTCCTGGGTTCAGGTCACCATTTAAGTAAGAACATGGAGGTGCTGATAGCTTGGTATGAGGCCGAAATGCTGGTCCCACTGGAAAGAAGGCAGGCCCGGATGAACCAGAACCAGGACTGTGCCTGTCAGACCCTGCAGCAGTAAAATGAAACACTACTGCTTTTGTCCAAAGAGAACATACAATGAAAGCTCCTCCTAGTAGTAATCATTATGCAGAAGGGTCCTTTTCAGAATAATACACATTCAATTATTAGATCATAATTATTGATGCTTTAATATGACTATACATGTTAAAGCTGGTTAATCTTTACACTTTATCTATATACGTAATAATACGTCATGATGTCATTACATTTTGTATTTTGTTTCTAAGTCTAGAATGTAACTACTAATTAAATGAATCAAATAATTGCAGTGAAGTAAAAAGTACAATATTTTCCTCTGAGATGTAGCAGAGTAGAAGTATCAGGAAGAATAGGAAATACTCAAGTAAATCACTAGTAAGTACCTTGACATTGTCAGTACTTGAGTACATCTACTGAGTTACTTCCCACCAAGGTCAACAAGCTAAAGTTTGGTAAAGTCAAAAACAATTCAGACTAACTTCATTTTCAATAGCTGTCTTATTTCATCTTTATCATCATTCCATTAAACATGGTCTCTTTAAATAAGCCCCAAAAAAACAATGTTTTATTACATGTTGGTTACATTATTATCTTATTTTAGTGGCAGCACCTCATGCATGAGAAATGTGTGAGGCACGTCCCTGTAGACCCTGATCCTCCTCCAGTATTAATCTGAGTAGAGACACAGACAGCAGCTTTGCATGTTGCCACAACCAGAAGATCCTGCTCACATATTGTATGAGCGCGACATCACTACAGGTCAAGTTAGTGTGGCGGTAACTTATCGGTACGTGAAGCTCAGACAGAGAGATGAGGAGATTGAGGAGGTCCTGAAGCTGTTAGCATTGTAGCACGAGTCTGCAGGTCAATGAAGGAGCCCACCAGAGTCAAGGCCTTTGTTCCCAAAGCCTCAACTCAATCACCTCCTGTAGGAAGCTAAGGAACGTCACAAGTAATATCGTCACAAAGAGCAGAGCCGGGATTTTGGAAATAAATTATAAATTATTATTAAATTATGACCAGACACAAAAAAAGGCCTCTACATTTCGTCAAGGGTTTTCCTTCATTACACATTTTTAACAAAGTTGATTGATATTAATTTAGTAAATGATATAGAATTTTCTGTGAAAGATTGTCCTATATACTGTATATATATGTATATATATATATATATACATATACATATTATATTTTATTTTTTATTTTATTAAGATGTAAGTCTAAAGGTTTTTGAGCCTTAAAAATAAAAATTACACTTCTTATGGAAAAATACAGTATCCTAATTATTGACTCATTTATTAAGTGGCCTAAAAGTAGTCAAATTTAAATTTGTTTCATATAGTGTAAAATACTCAAACCAGACAATAAAGTAAAATCCCCCCATGCATGTTCACAAAATTCACAAAATTATTGGTAAAAAAAATATTGTGAAAAAAAGAAAAGAAATCATTTTACAAAAGGCTTTATAGATACAACCATACGCTGTGACACACTCTGCTTTATATTACATTCTGGGACTTTGTTTCTAGTATTGTAAATATCTTATTTTTTTATTTTCTTTTAATGTTTCAATAGTTTTATTGTATCTTTTTTGCTTTCAATATTTGAAGGCACTTGTAATGTATTTTTAGATGTTATTATTTAAATTTGTATTTCTATATTTATTAGTAAGAAAAAAAAAGTCTGAGTTTTATTGACTTTCAGATTAGAATCAAATGGCAATGAAAGGTCACAATGGAGACTACTGTGCAGGTGGAGGGGAAAAAAAGGCTCATTCAATATATTTTCGAAATAATAAACAGCGTCAACAATTGTCAAAAATATATGGAAATAACAGAAGAACAGTCACAAACAGTTCCCTGAATACGACGCTATTTAACCAGATGAGAAACAAAGTTCCTTCGATCTTTGATTGAAACACCTCCTTCAGAAGAACAGGTGTGACAAAGAGACCAGCTCCTCCGTCCCCTCTGACCTCTGACCTCTCACACTCATGGCTCTTTACTGGTGAAGTGTCTCTGGGTCAGGGAGGAGTCAGCCGACTGTCTGCAGTGTGAAAACATAGAGAGAGAGAGAGAGAGAGAGAGAGAGAGAGAGAGAGAGAGAGAGAGAGAGAGAGAGAGAGAGAGAGAGAGAGAGAGAGAGAGAGAGAGAGAGATGTTTGCTGTTCTCAACCAGCAGGTGGCGCATGGCAGAAAGGCCTGGAGACAGCTCAGAGGATGGATGCATGCTAGGTGTGTGTGTGTGTGTGTGTGTGTGTGTGTGTGTGTGTGTGTGTGTGTGTGCATGATATAACTGAGGGAAATTATGATATAAAAGTACTTTTTTTTATTCTCATTAAGTTGCTATTTTCACTGATACTATAAAAACATATTTGGACGATCAGGACTGATTCAGGCGTCACTTTATTTAATCTCATTCTGTATGTATTTATAATAACAATAATAATAATAATATCTTCCTCACTCTTAAATGTGTCAGCAATTTAGAAATTTACTAATGTCAATATGCAACCAAATAATTTAATAACTTTCCTTATGATAAATTATTCACTGATGAAGTACCATTTTTCCTGTTGATGTAATTATTTGTTAAAATGTATGATTGCATGTTTCCCAAAATGACTATGAATACAATCAAAAAGAACAGAATGTGTTGTTTGAAGTTATGATTGTATTTGTAATGATTACGATTGATACATGATCACTGGAGCTAGCTCCTTGATGTGATCAGAGGCAGCTCACCACGGTCCTCCTGGGAAGACTTAGAGCGACAGGTTTCAAAGAGAGCGCTTCACTAAAAGTCTAATTGTGCTCACAAAATTAATTAAAATAAAATAAAGGAAATGTAAAAGGGTTTTAATATCTGTTTGCTCAGGCTGTTGGCGCAGTGATTGTGAGGATTTATGAAAGGCTGTGTCATCATTTTAGGGTCTCTGCTATAAACTGGGAGGTTTTGCAGCAATGCAGCAGTATTTGAAATTAAGATTATGGTTTGTAATGAAAAATATATTTACATAGATATATTTTCAAAGCCAAGTGTTTTACATTTTGGAAGGCCTTTTGATGGTGGAGACAAACAGAAATGGTGAGTAGAGAGAGACAGGATGACACACTGCTGCTACATCACCAGTCATCACGTTACAAACTGTCATTTTAACGAAAGTTTTATTCAAATGATTTAAACTGAAGTTGAAACCACTGCAGGCCGAGTAGTCAACAGAATAACTACTGCAGCTTCCTCAGTGGTTGCATCTATCAAATAAATAAATAAATAAATAGATATATAAAAATGTATTTATTTATTATCATTTTGTATTTATATATATCAAATATATATATATATATATATATATATATATATATTAAAAAAATATGTATTATAATTTTCTTATTTATATATATATCAAATAAATATATATATATATATATATATATATATATATATATATATATGTATAAATAATAAAATGATAATAAATAAATACAATTTTTAAAATGAATACATAAATACATTCATAAATAATTACCAATTGACCAGGATTTAAATTGAAGTCAGAACGCCTGGAACACTATTCACAGAGGAATACAGAATATGATTATTAGATATTTGCAGGATTTATTTTGTAGATCTGATTTATTTCAGGGTTTTAGGTATTTCCTTTGTGGTGCAAACCGACCCTTAATCTACTCTGTGTGCGTCGCCTCAAATTAATTGATCCATGCGTCAAAACAACTGCATCATGATGACATCAGCTGCTCATCCCTGCTAAATATTACCAAGATCCAACAAAAAAATCTATATGTGAGTATTGTTCTCTGTGTACGATACCTGTTTACTAGATCCAACAATGTAAACATACTCATAATGCGTTATAATAATAATAATAATAATCATAACACTTTATACTGAACATTTTATACTTTTAAAGTCAACTATCCTGATACTTAATAACCGCTGGTCACTCACTGACATTTTGTATTACAATTCCCATAGTTGGGATACATTAGACTGATATTAGAATGCATTATAATCACTGTTATGATGCATTATAATATGATTATATGTTTCTGGTCATTGTTTGCTTTGAGTAAAGTGAAAATCAATCTAAGAGCAGCACACGAAACGTTGCAAAGTACATTTTTACTTTCACTCAAAGCAGTCAGGGACCGCTGAGGGTGACTTTTTAAACAAGACGTGATGCATTATTACAGTGATGGTTATCAATTATAGACATGGGCGTCATAGAAGGTGTTACCGAACATCCTGATCTCACCCCTGAGCACTAAGCAAACTCGAAAATTTAAAGGAGGATAATACAATGATATTCCCCACTGAAATACTTAATTAACTTCACAATAAATGGATAGGAAAGAACAAACACACACACACACACACACACACACACACACACACACACACACACACACTCTGACATGAATGAAGAAAAACGCCATGAGGAGCAAGGGTAGGAGGGATGATAGAAAGGAAGGAGGAGAGTGAAAAGAAAAGCAGAGGGAAGTGAAAGAAAGAGGAGACGATGCAAGGAAGCGAGGAAGGGTGTATGTAGAGAAGGAGGGAGTGAACTGTAGGAGGAAGGAGGGGAGGGAGAAAAATAAGTGAGGGGAGGAAGGAGGGAGGGGAAGGAAGGGGTCAAAGGTCACTCTCATTTTTTATCCATTACTGCTCAGGGTCACATTCTGGGTCACGGCTGTGAGTGTGTGTGTGTGTGTGTGTGTGTGTGTGTGTGTGTGTGTGTGTGTGTGTGGGTGTGTGTGTGTGTGTGTGTGTGTGTGTGTGTTCAAGCAAGTATGTCTCTTCTATTCTGTCCTCAACTAAAAATAGTTCCAAGACCCTACATTGCGGTTTAGGGAAGGAGAACGAGAAGAAGGGGCGGTAAAACAAAATGGACGCGAGGAGGAGGAAAAGGACGGGGAGCGGAGAAAAGACGAGCGAGGAGGAGAGGAAGAGGAGGTGAAGACGGAGCGAGAGGGTATGGGAGGAGGAGAGAATGAGGTGGAGAGGAAGTGGGTAGAGGGGAGAAGCAGACAAGGGGAGGAGGCGTTTGTATTTGACCGTGGGTTGACCCCCTCCCTGTCACCCTCTCACCTCTCCTTCACCTCCCTCCCTTCATCCTTCATCCTGGACAGAGGAGGCCCCGCTCGCACACACACACACACACACACACACACACACACACACACACACACACACACACACACGGTGACTTGTCCTGGCAGTGACCTCTGCTCCGCTCAGCAGGAATGTTGAAGGAGAGGATGAGTGAACGACCGGGCTACACACACAAACACAAAGGAGACATACCGTACACACAGAGGAAGACAAAGACGCACGTTTCGGTGGAAAATGGCTCGTGAGACGCGGCGTTTCCAAAAATCCAGCGAGAGCAGAAGAAGAAGAGGAGCTCAGACGCGCCAGTCGTCCCCCTCTGTGAGCGGTGTGAGGTTCTAGACGAGGAGGACGGAGAGCCCAGAGTGTCTGATTCACTCCCTAAAGGAAGAGAAACACACACCACACACACTCACAGAATGATATATGGGGAGTAATCCACAGTGAGACTTGTGTATACACACACACACACAATCAAAGGCAAGACACACACACACACACACACACACGTTGGGGTGTTTATGCGGTGCAGATGTTGGACAGGATACGAGCTGTGTTCGGGGACACAAACACATGTGACACATGAAACAAACGGTCGGCTCAGTAGAGTTCAGTAGAACTCCATTAGACACCTATAAGGAGAGTAAATATATAATGTGGCTGAACACTCGAGGCCCATAGAGAAAAACGGGCCCCAACCCAACTTGTAAATACACCTGCATTCACAGGAACACTGCAAACATCTCTTTGAAAGATGCATTTAAACCCATCTAACCCCCGTTTGTTTTTTTAAAAGAACAACATAATGATGATTTCTGGGTAAAACGTATGTAGCTGTCCGACGTCAAGTCTCGGTTTGATGGCGTGACGAGCCGATACCGCGGCGTGCGTGTGGGCTTAAGACCGGTTAACTAGCGTGTACTGTAACTACCCTTTATACTCTATGAGCAGACAGCAAGCTGTGCAGAGATAAAGAGTCAGTGACCCCAGGTCAGAAACCGACCTGGGGTCACTCGGACAGCCAGAGGTCATGCAGAGGTCGCATTCTGTTGCAGAGCGAAGTAGCTGAGACATGTCCAAGGAGCAACCGGGATAATGGTGAACGTCAAAAAGACCTCCTTGTCATTTCATAACGATTGATTTTACCGCGCAAAAGCTTAAGAAATGCTAACTAGCATCATCATAAGTAAGGCTTCTATTTGAAAACCAAAGGATTCATTGATGGATCAGAGCACTCGTGTGAGAACGTATAGCACTAGCAGAGCGCTAGATACTTGCTGATTTTTAACTCCAATCAGCAGACAGCTGCTCTTTACGACCACGAAAAAGCAAAGCGGGCCAAAGGAAACCAAACCAAGTGCGGAGGACTTGAACTCCTCTCACAAGCTGTCTTCATGTAAAATTGCTCGGGCTGAAAGGAAACGTGGGTTCAGACGACGTCTCTCCGGTCATATATGTTGGGTTAGGGTTTAATCTGCTTCCTGTTCTATTGGGAAGTTCCCTCCTGGTGTCACACACAGTTATAGATCGTTTTCAACACCTGTAACTGGTTCACCTGTCCCCCTTTAGTCCCGCTCTTCCCGTGTTACGTCACCGTTCATACCACCTCTTCGTAGGTTCGTCTTCATTGCTGTTTTCTCACCTGCTGCCCGTTCACCTGTTGCAGCATCTACCTCCCTGCTGTTACCTATACCTACCTTTGGACTCACTGCCTGTCAGCCTGTGTTTGTCTGTCTTCACAGCCCGCCTATCAGTCGTTTTAAAGCTCAATAAATAAGGGACGATATTTGTCCGAGACATTGAAATCAGAACCAGAACCGGCACCATTCAGACGCTTTTTTCCCAGAGGTCTGCCACTCCAGCGAGCTGCTGTCTCTGTGATCCATGAGTTCTCCGCCGCAGGTCTCAGTCAACAGACCGCGCACTAACCACGGCAACATGTGGTCATCTCGCCATTTCTGAATAACAAACGAAGGCACAAGCTGTCCGCTGTCTCGTTGCATTTGGTTTTCTGTTAATGGGTCACAGAAATGTGTCCATTCCGTCTGCGTGTTTGAGTCAGAAGCAGACGTCTCCAGAAATGTTACGTCTAATGAGTTCTGCTTTCAGGAACACACATATCTGGAAATGTTAGATGAAATGTATTTTTTTTGTTTCAGAATCAACAAGCGTTGATAAGAAACATGTTTTTGGTACAGAAAAACACATATCTAGAAATGTTATAGGAAAAAAGCATTTTGGGTTCAGAAGCACACATTTCAAGAAAGGTGACATGAAACAAATTTTGGGATAATGGATCAAAACAACGCCTACAGAGAAGCGTTCCTTTGGTCGTTCCCTGAGCGTCTTTCTGCTGCCGGAGTGATAATCGCTGCACCTGGGTTGTCGTCTTTTCTACGTTATTATTCAGTCAAAATGTAGGATTCCAGCGATCAAGTCAACGTGTCCAACACTGATTCATGGAGCTACAAAGGAGGCCACAGTAGAGATTTACACACTATTACCGTAAGAGACGGCACGGAATGAAAATCAAAGCGCGTAGAAGTGTTTCCCCACTGATATTGTCCCGTCTATTTCATCATTTTTATCTTCTTTCTCTCCTTTCCTCCTAAACGTTTTACGCCGACCGGACTATTTCTTTCACACTTTTTTTTAATCTCGTGCCGCTCGTCCGGCGCTCTCCTTCCCGTTTTCTTCTATCTCCCCTGAAGTCAATTCATCATCACGCTCTCACACCCCTCCTCCTCTCTTTCATCCCCGACTCATCTCTCATTGTCCCTTTCCTCTTCCTCTTCATTTTTTTTTGATGTGAGGATTATCTCTCCAGCTTTCTAGTCTCCATCTGCTCTCTTCATCTCTTTTCTTCCAGTCTACTGTTCTCCTTCTTTTTTTCTCTCTCCTATTAAACCATTCCTCTTCTTCTCCTCCTGTCCTCCTTGCTCTCATTTGTCCTCTGTCCCACCCTCTTCTTTCCTCCCGCTTTCATCTTTTCAAATCTACACTTCCTCATCGCTTTCCACTTCCCACATCCCTCTCTTTCATTTACTCTCTCGTCACTGCTGAGCACACTGCTCCCCATGAAACACACGCTTCATTATTGTGATAACGAGTTCAAGAATATCTCTTTAATGAAGGAATGGAATGAGAATAAAAGAGAGGAGTGAAGAAGAAGAGAAAGATATATGTATATACATATATATATATATATATATATATATCTTTGTATAATGATACTTACACATACTGGTTAATATTCATAATGCTTTATAACAACTATAACGACACCTTGTTTTATAATGACTGCTGGTCACTCACTGGCATTTCCTTTACATCGTGTTATAATTGCTATCGTTGTAATACATTCCAATCTTTTCATAATTCATTTTAATCACTGTAATAATGCATTATAATGTGATTGTAAGTCACTCTGTGTGCTTTTAATAAAGACAAATATCTATAATTAAATCAACTTTATAATGCACGTCATCGTTTATTAAGGGAATCATAATACATTATTATCCTTAGAAAGACATTTATTTATGAATTATCATCGTTATTATTAGCTTTTCAAGAGTTTTGAATGCACGATGGCCGCAGTCAAAACAAAATGATCATATGTATTACTGAAGCACATGTTGTAATCCATGTATATTCATGAATCAATTATGAGTATTTCATGATAAAAGCTGCCGAAGAAGGCCACAGGATGCAACAGAAAGCTCCGGATCTAACGGCGCTGTCTTGAGTTGAGAATGTTTGTGTCGAACTTCTGCTTCCAAAAGGTCAAGAATGAACCTCCGGCTCCACCCGTCTTGAACACTTTAACACCCACACAGGAATCAAACAGTCAATAAATGTGCTATATCACGTGTGTAATCATATATAGCGTATATCACTCAATGTGATTACAGTGTGTTATTCATCAATCACACTTAAAACTGGCATTATATCTGCTTACAGCTGCATATATTCATTGTAATGTATCCAGTAAAAGAAAAGAACAAAAGGAAAACAGTACGCATTTAAATATTATCAAATGTTTGATTGGCTTTATTATTTATTTTTTGTAATAAAGTGTTATGTGTATATGTATGCGGGTGTCTTTTCACTAAGACTCATTGTTTGTGTCAACTTCAGATTTAGATATAGACTGATTATTATTGCATTTCTTTAAATTCATAATTATTATGCAAATCAGTTGTTTACAGATAAGGATATGTTGTCACCTCTATCTGAAAGTTTAGGACCTATAAATACACAAAACACTATACTATAATATCCTATAATACTATATAATGTTATACAATAGAGTTGATTTAATTATGAAAGTTCTTTATGGAACACATGGTCTGTGAAACACACATTTAATTATGTGTGTTTGTATTTTGAACACCTCAAATTGTTTCCTTGGTTGTCATCGAGGTAGTACACACACACACACACACACACACACACACACACACACACACTCTTACTGTCATAATAGGTGGCCATAGTGTTTCTCTCTATAGTTGCTTGTATCACAGTCTGATGTGAAACACATCAGTGCAGAAGCAGAGCGATCATTAATGTCACAGCCTCACGTCGAACAGAAACAAAAGGGTGTCACATTTTAATAATAGACATATTATTATATGTTCCTTCATTTTATCAATATGAAAAGTTCAAAGAAGATCGTGTGTGTGTGTGTGTGTGTGTGTGTGTGCAAACGTGTGTGCGAGTGTTTAAACACAGTCCTAAACCATTTTAAATGAATCATTAGACTTGTTATGAAAAGCAGCATTCGTGTGTGTGTGCATGAATGTGTATATCAGTATGTGTGTGTGTCTGTGTGTGTGTGTGTGTGTGTGTGTGTGTGTGTGTGTGTGCATATTTGTTACCATGGCTACATCAGGGCCATATATTTCCCTACCAAAGCAGCGGGGAGCCTCAGACTGTCATCCATCTCTCTCTCTGCAGACGCTCACTGTGTGTGTGTGTGTGTGTGTGTGTGTGTGTGTGTGTGTGTGTGTGTGTGTGTGTGAGTGTGTGTCTGACCTCCTGATGAACCAGCCTCCAATTGCTCCGCCATCATCCCTCTACGCAGCACACACACACACACACACACACACACACACAGACATAGGCGTGTGGATGTGTACGTGATATTATACATACAGTATGTATGCACATGATGACACACACACACACACACACACACAGCAGTGTGAAGGTGATGTGTGTTTAATGGGATCCAGTTCTTTTTAATCTGGTGCCTGCTGCACAGATGGAAGAGAGGAAGAAAGAAAGGAAGAAAGAAAGAGCGAAAGAAGGAAAGGAAAAGAAGGAAAGAAATAAAGTGAATTTCAGGGTAAGGCTAAATGAGGGCGGCTCAGAACAAAATGAAAACAGAGAGAAAGAGCAGACGGATATATGATAGAGAATATGTGTCAGTACCAGCCGTTTATTGCCCGCAGGGAGCGAGCTGAACTTTTCAACTCGCCTTTTTTCCCCTCTCGCGTTCTCTACGCTTGGCCCCGTTCAAATGTAGAATAGATCCAGTTGAGACCGTAAGAGATGGGACTATAATATCACCCACGGGTTTCTGAAGCCTGGAGTTTGGCTTCCCTGCTCACATATAGTTTGCGACATATTTAGCGGAAGCGGAAGCGACTGGACTGGAAAATAGCTAACCTGACCAGAGCCTGGATGGATCACAGTGGGTGGACTGGATTGTTTGTAGCAGGTGCTAATGAGTGTTGCCAGGTTCCATGATATTTCGCTCAGAAATGAGCTACTTTAGAAATGATGCCGCGGGATTCATTTTTTGGTTGGGAATGCCTATTTTGCATGCAAATCACCTGAATAATAACCCCCCCCCCCCTCCCCCTTTAAAAAAAAGACAATTTGTACCAAACTGACTCCAGATCAGCTCGTAACCTACGCATATGGAGATGGGACACGTCACACGGCCACACACCACATCTCTCAGACCCGGGGAGAGACATGACGCCCGGTGAGCGGGCAAAATACGGGAAGAAATGACCCAAAGTGAAAACGGAATTAAAGAATACAGTGGATGCATGTAAAAAAAAACAGTATATCCATGTTGTGGAAGAGGGAAAATGGAAGAGAAGGTGAAAAAACAAAGCAATACTTCATAGAGCTATAATTTATTCATGATAATGTACTGTATCTAATTACATTTTAGGAACTTGGTTCAAGAACTGCTTTTACTGCTGGCACACTAAACATTATGGTGTTACGTTGTAGATATTACAGTGTATTGCAGTGTATAGTTTGGCTATGGCATATTTTGAGTTGTGGTATTGGGCTGGGGTTTTTTTTGTGCTGGTTTTGTGAAGGCGGCAACCTTCGGTTCTGAAGAGTGAAGCCGATGCGAAAGTGTCTTAAACTTGCATTCTCTCTAATGTCCATCAGGGGGCGACTCCTCTGGTTGTATAGAAGTCTAGTCTAAAATGACTCTACTTCTCTCTTGATTTATTCCCTCAGTAAACATTGTAAACATGAGTTTATGGTCTCAATCTCTAGTTTACAGTCTTCTTCAATACAGCATGATGTTCACTTAGTACATTATGGACCATTTAGAGTCAAACAGACCATAAAGTAGGGGATGATTTTAAGGTGGCCTTACTGTGATTGACAGGTTGCTGTCTCTGCCAGAGACGTATACGCCGTCTCTCCGTCACTCCAGATCTGGTCACTTCCCTTTGATGGTTGCAAATAGTGAGAATGGCGACAGACAAAACGCTGAACTCAAGCCTTAAAAACTGCAGTACTCAAACCAACGGGTGATGTCACAACGACTTTGTCCACTTTTTTTTTACAGTCAATGGTTTTGTGACACAAACCTGGCAACCCTGGACGCCATTGAATACGGTGATGCAGAGCCATCTCATGTTACCGTGGAAGCAGGAATACACAGCTGTAGCTCGTGACACGCTGTTTTCCTCCCTCGCCTGATCTTGACGGAGAATCGTTCACGATTAAACAAATATTTAGAGCTCTGATAATGTTACGTTCTTAAGTGAGTGATGAATGCATGTATTCTTTGAACAGTAGCCTCATAGCTGTTGTTACGAGCTGCAATGGGGAGTCGCTGGGACAGTAGGCCAGACTGGAACATTGGTAAATTGTAGTGTCCAGCCCATTATGTTATATGTTTATTCTACAAATATCTGTCATGTACCCTGCGTTAAGTAATGTTCACCATATAATCTAAAATGTTTTCATTATGTCAGTATGTTCTTTACTTCTCTGTCGGGGGGCCCCTTGGTCTGGCCCTGGTCACGAGCCTTTATGTAGATCTGAATCTCTGAACCTGACTGTGCCCAACAGTTGTTTTTACAGATTATAGAAACAAGATATAACATGGAGCTTACCGGCGCCTTTAAAGGGACAGTGTGTACGTTTTAGTGACATCTAGTGGCAATTAAATAGCCCTCAGCTCAGCCGCACCCGTTCCGAGCGTGTCTGAGAACCAAGGTGGGCCTACAGGTAGAGGTTTCTTTAAGGTTGTAGTACTAGGAGATGCTCTTATCAAGACTCGGTTCTTCCATAAAAACATATACAGAATTTTAAAAAACAATCGAATTCAGAACAAATAATTTGAGTTATTTCAAGCCGCGGTGGCCGTTTGAATTAGGTTACACTTTCGTTTGCATGTTAACCGATCCTTCACTTCACCTGGTTCATCTCACCACAGCGGCCTTTCTGCTCACGCTTCGTGTGTGTGTGTGTGTTTGTGTCTATATGTGTGTGTGTGTGTGTGTGTGTGTGTGTGTGTGTGTGTGTGTTTGTGTCTATGTTTGTGTGTGTGTGTGTGTGTGTGTGTGTGTGTGTGTGTGTGTGTGTGTGTGTGTGTGTGTGTGTGTGGATTTGGAGGAGAACAGTCCGACAGAGAGAGCAGAGCTGATGCGCACTGCAGAGTGATAATAAATTACATCAAAACATTCAAAAGTACTAATAATAAGCAGTAACTACGGGGCCTATCACAACTTCTACTTCTAGTTTCACTACCTGATCACTACCGTCAGACAACTTGAAAAGCGAAAGACCCTCACCAGAGCCAGGGTTCATATTCCCTCTTCATACGATGTAACCATGAACCAGGAAGTATAAAGACCACAGCAGGGCAGGATGGAGGGGAGGCGTATACATCAAACCACAATCTTTTTATAAACCTAACTAATTAGTTATGTTACCTAAACCTAACCAAGTAAAGTTGTTGCCTAAACCTAACTAAGTTGTTTCCTGTGAAGACACAAGTTTATTTTGAAAAGACCAGTATGCACATACAACAAGCAGAAATTGACACGTGTTGCTGAACTTTTGTAGGAAAACGCGGATATAGTCAGATATCATACGAACCGTTGTATGAGGGTACATTGAAGATGGCCAGGGGCAAGGGGGTAGGAAGTAAGGGAGGGGCCATTGACTCCCCCGCTTTAAGCCCCTGGCCCCATTTGCCATCACAAAACTTTACAGATGTTTACGTAGTTGAGATCAAGATGAAGGCTGAGTTCTAGAACGGGTGCTGGAAGTAGAGAGCTAGGAAGTGAGGAAAGCCCCCCCCACTTCACGCCCTTGGCCCGGTCTGGCGTCACAGCTGTTGTGATCCCATTACAAGACGGACAGGTCTTCATGTTGAGGTGAATGAGGTGAAAGCCTTCTTACTAGTAACATACTTGATGTCTAACTTGGACAAATTCTGTTGTGACGAAATGTAAATCCCAAACAGCCCCCCCCCCCCTCCACAAATAAATAACTAACAAACCATAACTGACAAATACATGATTGACTCCATGGAAATGTGCAATCCACTAACAGGTGGTTTAATCTGTCAATCAGGGCAGGGAGGCGGGATATTCTGTGAATTATAATTCCAATAAAGAATCCATAAAATTAAATTGATCTTTGAATTAGCAGACAGAGTGAGGTAATGGTGATTAGTGTGTTCAGCATGGCAGAGCTAATTAGAGCAACAGCTGCCGCTGCTGCGTGTGTGTGTGCGCGCGTGTGAGTGTGTGAGTGTGTGAGTGTGTGTGTGTGTGTGTGTGTGTGTGTGTATGTGTGTGTTTGTGTGGATGTGCACGTGTCTGCGTGTGGATTGATGGTTTCTGGTCTTAGACTTCAATTTCCTTCTCATCCTGACATGTCAGAGGCTGTAAATCAGAACACACATGCATGCAAACGCGCACACACACACACACACACACACACACACACACACACACACACACACACCATCTGTGCATAGGGCTTTATAATTTACAGCCTGTGTGTGTGCGTGTGTGTGTGTGTGTGTGTGTGTGTGTGTGTTTTGGTTCACTCTAATTATTTCCCTATTTCAGTTTACAGCATCTTATATGGTAATATTATAGCTGTATGATATCAAATAAGTTTTGTGTAACTTCATCACCGAATGTGTTTTATATTGTAACTGTCTTCTATATGGAGACTAAACAACCTCACGTTTGGTTTAGTGTGTTCTAATATTTGTGATTATGGTGTGGCTCACAATTTACTGCCACACACACACAGTATATATATAATATAATTACATATGCCATAAAAATAAAAGTATGTTTCACAACTAAATTATTGAAAAGATCCTGAGAGCAAGTGTAAATATCAGCTGGGTTCATTGTATTTATTTCTTTCATTTGCCTTTTGTCCAATATTTGTCCTCTATTCATGTTAGTCATCAAATGTTAAATATTGCCCCAGTCGGCCTCTCCTCTCTTTCCTTTTATTTCCTCACACACACACACACACACACACACACACACACACACACACACACACAGAATCAGAATATTGATGGAGTTAGCTCGAGAGTTTGTTCCTGCCAATATTTACACATCTCTATCCGTCAGTGTGTGTGTGAATGTCCGCGTGTGTGTGAGAGGCCAACGTCCATTAAATCCAATTAGCTCCGCTCTCCTGCCATTTGAAACCAGTGTGCACTGGATAGTAATAAGTGTGTGTGTGTGTGTGTGTGTGTGTGTGTGTGTGTGTGTGTGTGTCAGCAGGACGTTCCTCGCTGCCATTTAAGAGGACTAATTGGTGTTTATGGAGGTAATCGTATTGTGTAGTCGTTACACCTCACACACTTGGTACCAAAAACAACACTGGAGTCCTGAACGTTAACGGTGGAGTTCAGCAGTAACTCAGCTCCGTTTTCCCGGTTAGTACGTTTCCTTTGGGCTGGTGTGAAAGCAGCGAATCAAACCCTGGTTCGGACCGAAAACCCGAAAACTGAGGCCTCTCGGAAAAGGCTGGGTCTGGGTTCTCTTCCAGGAGGACTCTGGGGAGGTTTGTTTGTGCTGTGATCTTTTGATATAGTAGATATGTGATTCTAGCATGATTTCAAAAGCTGAACTACCAATAGCGATCTTATAATTGATCATTATAAGGCCATGTATATCAGCTATTTATGCAAATCTGCACAGGCCTTTTCCCTGATTAACAGGTCAAAAGCTGTTAAAAAGTGCTCTGTGTATTTCTCCAGTTCATTGAGTCCATTAAAAAGTGTGACAGTAATACCACAGTAATAAACACTCATTGCTGTACAAGACGCCTCATGCACCTGTCCGTGTGCTCTCAGACGTTCACACACACACACACACACACACACACACACACATCTGGGAGCACGCGAAAGGGCTTTTGTAGAGTCCTGTTAAGTCATTATTCCCAACATGTGGTCGATGTGCAGTCTAATACTATTAATGCGCAGCGTGAACAGGAACCGAACCAGAACTAAAATGTAACAATGTATCATTTTTCCAAAGGTCTGGACAATAGGCTGTGTACAACAAGTGGATGACGTCACCCACTGGTTTGTGGACTGCCGTTATGAAGCCTGGAGTTCGGCGATTTGGTCGTCGCCATCTTGACTTTTTTGCAACGCAAAAGAACGCAAGTGACCATATTTGGATGGCGGGAGAGTGACGATGAGACGCCGTTTACGGCTCTGGTAGCGGCAGCGACCTGTCAATCACAGTAAGCCCGCCCTAAAGCATCCCCTGCTTTGATCTGACTCTAAATGGACCATCATTTACTTCCACATTGGCTTCACTCGGCAGAACCGGAGGTTGCCTCCTGGTCCGGACCTACAGGTGCAAGAGCACCCTCAGTTTCTGTATCGCTCCGTTTCGGTGTGTCCAATGGTATACTGCGCCACAAACTACAACTCAAACCACTCATTATGTATTGGGATGCAAATTTCGAGCAATTTCCTCAATTGAGTATTGGCCCGTGTTAACAATTAATGATCACTAAAATATTACTCAATATAAAGTGTTTCCAAAGTCTTCCAAAATAACTTATAATTCTTAATATGTAGCGTACTCTTCTCAAGATGTCAAGACCAACCCTGTCTTTAAGAAGACATCTGTGTGTAGGACTGTTGTTTTTAACATACACCAGACTTCTGTGACGGCTTCTTGAAAGAAGCAGCAACATCCGCTCAACGTTGCACTGTGTCAATGAGAAAACAACAAAGGACAGAGAAAGTGTGTGGTCTCCCTTTCTCTCTCTCTCTCTCTCTCTCTCTCTCTCTCTCTCTCTCTCTCTCTCTCTGCCAGCTCTCAGCCTGCAGTTTGTCCATCATTACTAATGCTCAAAATAGACCACACACACACACACACACACTTATTGTAACAACCTGCAGCATGTCTATCAGTATGTCCCAAGGCTAAAACAATACAAAGAAAAGTGTGTGACTGAGTGAGGGAATGTGTGTGTGGATATCCAACAGTAGCCTCCGTCTGACCTCACCACAACCCCTGCGACCATCACCGCAGCGACCAACAGGATCAGCCATAGGTCAGCAGACTGAGCACCCTCTTCCTCACTCTCTTCCTCTCTTTTCATTCTCTTTCTCTCACTCTGTATCCCTTTTCCTTTCTCCGTCTCTCTTTTAATATCCTTTCTCCGACACACACACACACACACACACACACACACACACACACTGACCCAGTCAAGAGGTCAAAGTTCACCCAGACATCACTATGAGCTCGCTCTCACTCTCTCCGTCAACTGAACAAGCTTCTACTGTGGAATAACTCAAGTCAATTTGATTAACATAGCCTAATATCACAAATTTGCCTCTAATGGCTATGTCAGGTGTGTCTGCATCGACCGCTGCTGTAATGTTCCATTGAATGAATACACAATTGCTCCCTGTCTAGACCGCAAGCGTATCAGACGTGTTGTACGCTTGTGTCACGCAACAGCCTAACTTACCTTTCATCAAACAAAGAGAAATTGTCCTGAATCCATATTAGAGTACTTCCTCGTTTTATGAAGCGGAACATGAGTTGAATCCGTGGCTCTGGCTTCAGTTTGATCTGCAACGGTCATCCCTGCAAACCCCACCCTGAGAGAGAAGTACTACTTTCAGAAAGTAGTACTTCCCCCGGGGCCTTTTTCGGGGTTAAAATCAGTGTGCAAAATACGGGTGGTCTCCGTGGTCCGAGACCCCTTGATTGACACTTGAGGCCCCCTGAAGGCCTCAATTGCAAAATAGCGGGGGGGGGGCGGGGGGGTGTCTCTAAAATCATAAGACAATTATTTGTCACTGGCAATTGTCACCAAAAAAAAAGGCTTTTGAATGCACATTGATGCCCATCAGTTTTCATTATTTACACTGCAAAACATGTTTTCTCAAATATGAAGAGTGAGAGCCAGAGAGGTTTTTCCCCCGTTAAAATGACATTCAGCCAGATACGCTACAGGTTGGGTCAAAGCGAGCCCGTCTCCACTTCTTCACGGTATCCTGGATGAATACGTCAAGTAACAATCCCATCAAAGTCAATGCCATGATGGACGGGACTCCCCGATTGCCTTTAAATTTGCCTAAACTGTATTTAGGCAAACTGATGTGATCCTACGGACGAAATTAATCCCTAAAAAGGTCGCTGGGGAAAGTTCCTGCGGTTGTGAGACAGGCCTGCTGCTTTAATGTCCTATTGTTTCATTAGCGAAGCGTTTCATTTGACTACAATTTCAAAGAATACCTCATTTCTGCTCCAACAAGAAAGTCAATGCCACGGATTTAAGCAGCAGCCTATAGCATTAATCAACAGCTCTGTCATTTATATTATGGTCTGTTCTTGCAACAGCATGAACCTTCCCGTGACATGACTGAAAGATCATTTAGTCCCAATGGTAACCGTGGGTTCGTGCATGTACTGTCCATCCAAAACCTTCCAGGTCTTTTTTTTTGACTAAACTGTTATGCACCATTGACCTCACATGTCATGCCAACACACTCTTGATATTAAAAATCAGTCGCCATGCTAACATGCTGTTGATATTCAAAGCCCTTATTTTTGCATTGCAGAGTCAATCAGTTCACCCGTAAATACAGCCCTATTCAAAGCAAGAGAACAAATGTCCCAACACGCTCCGCTCAGCAGACCGTCAACTAAATATAAACTGTATATGCAAAGTGCTGTTATTGTTGAGGTCCTCTGGCTCACGCGGAGGAAAGAATATGCGAAACTGGAGATGGGAGACGGGCTACTTTAATGACAGCACGCTGTGTTAGTTTAAGTGTCTTATTTACTCTACAGCTTTGGTTATCATAAACGTATCATCTTGTGCCGTCGGTATCGTTGGTCTGCCAGCTGCAGCACGACCACACTCAGTAAATAATGGTTCACCATCACGCCTTCTAGTTCTGTGATGATAGGGTTACACTGCTTTATTGGATGGATTGCCATGTGAAATTTGGTACAGGCATGCATGGTCCTCACCAGATAAATTCTAGTGACCTTGATCAGTCCTTTTATCTAGTGCCACCATGAGGTCGACTCTTTGGATGGAATCTGGTAGAGGCCATTCATTTGTTTCCCTTCCAAGGCAGGTGGATTCTCGCGAGACCACAAGCTCACCGGAGAATCCGTGCTTGGGATGCGTTCGTGTTCAGACCACCAGTGTCGGGAACAATCGGGGTCCCGTGAGAAACTACTGGCAGCCGCAGGCGTGGTCAGAACAACAATGGCGGTTCCTAGAGAGGTTTTTGTTGATGCTGAAAAAGCATCAGTTCTATAAGAGCTGGAGAGTATTTCTTCATTGAAAGAAGAGAAAGGGCCCCGAAGGATTTTCTCGATGGAAAATGTGTTTTCGCTCTTCTCCCGAGTTTGATTGATCACCTAGGGAGTATTTTTTTTTAAAGTGCCTGGCCTTTTCCAAACAGTTTCCAATGACGGCTCCTCAGATGATTCCGTGGATCAAACCGTCTTGCGCGTCAGGTTATCAATGGTCACCATAGGATGAATACCATACATTTTAGTTTCCGCTGACTTTTCAATTAGAGCTTTCTGGTCACTGGCTCAAACGTTTCACTGATCCAGTGAATTAGAGTACCACATCTACTTGATGGAGAAGCGCAAACTTTGGCACAGCCATTCATGGTCATTCAAAAGCTAATAAACATCAGCATGTTCTCATAATTGAGAGTATATTAGCTCACAACACAGCTCCGCCTGAAGACCGCCTCACAGAGCTGTTAGCGCGGCCGTAGACTCTTAGGCTGCCTTCACACCAGATCAGGCGGTGTGGTGTTGCTGGAAAAATGAGCAGCGGCCAGTGGTGGGAAAGTTGAAACAGACTCAGCATTTGGCCATTCGCGTAATCGGCGAGTTGGTAACCTAGTACAGTTAACACCTCTGAGTATGCGCATTACGTAACTGCCATTAAGTATGCTAACAAAACTACAGTAAAATAATTCAACGTCGACTTTTGGTGTCACATGGTACACAAACAGTGGTCTCCTGGGTTAAAGTCCTGTGTTTGTTTCATCCTCTCAATCCTCCCCCCCAACCGCCCCCCAATCTTGCTCTTCATACCACGTTAGATGCTCTGAGGGCCCAAGAATGACACTGATGGGGTTTGCATTGGAGTAAGTTGGGATCAGAAGTCGACGGGCACTGACCAAGCGTCGATATTTGACGAGTTGGGAGTGAGAACAGGTTGGCAGAGCCGTCTCTAGGGAGGTGGCGTTTCTACATACTTCAGTCGTTAGTTAACGTTACTTAGCCTCCATGGAGATGTTAGCCACTTGTGGCACTGTGAAGCAATTCATACAATTCACAGCTGAGATTCAAGTCATCAAGAGAGCTGGGCAATCACAAAATCAGGGGGTGTACCAATAGTATTCTTTCATACACTGTATTAATCTTCCAATTTTTGACAAATTCTCAGCAATTTAGCTGATTATCATAACAGCACATTGGTCAAGTCACATGGCTTTGACCCTCTGCAGCTGCTGCATTGGACCTGCTCAGCGGCCGCCACGAGAGACTTGCTAAGTGGAAAATGTGTGGAATGTGTGAAAATGCATGAATGTGAATGAGCGTCCTGTTTGGTCAACCTCCTCTGGGTGGACGAAGGTATTAAGAACAAGAAAGACAGTGTTTCTTTTTCTTTACCATCCATACAGATCACACCCTATGTCAGAGCGTCATGTTCCCACAGTTTGTCATCCGGTACCTCGTGCAGACTGACTGAGCCTGTATGGGTTTTTTTTTCTTTCCTGAGAGCGTAGCGCCAGCAGCTGCACGAGAAGGCAAAGACAACTCGTCTTCATTCAAATGAATGTTTCTTCAGCAGTTCAAAGCTCGCTGGCTGTTTAGGCTGAAGAGTCAAATCAGCAGGCAGCGCGTTTGCATCTGCCACCTATTGTCCAGTTTGCATGGCACTGAGCAAACAGACAGAGTGTGATGCACTGAGTGAGACTGTGGTGTGGGTTTTTTTGGGGGGGGGGGGTGGGGGGGGGGAGTAAAAAGTCACTCGTGTCTGGAGACAGGAATTTAGACACACATGCACAGAAGTATACCAAATTGATATACATTAATAGATACAAAGCATATTTCACATGTATACATGATTAAAACATTCGCATGTGCTATTGTCAAGGTCTTTATGGGCTCATAGCTGTGGTTACACTTTATTTGTGAATGGGACTCTTAAGATCTGATGCATCATATGTTTGCGCCTTGTGTTTGTCAATTCTTGACACTTCAATGCAACCTGCCACTGTGGATAACACAATTAATGTCCTCTAAATGTTTCACAATAAAAGTCCCTGGTGTTTTTTGCTGCTAAATTCCTCCCTGCAGTATTAGTAGACTGGTTTTATAGAAGAATAGCTCTGCTCATTTGGCAATAAACACAATAAAAGTCTTCTGTTATTTTGTTATTTGCATTTATTTTTTTTATTTTGAAGCAGCAAAATCAGTAAATGTTGGGTTTTCATCAGCAGTAACCTAACAGGACTCAAACAGCAGGTCTGCAGCTGTGCTCCAGCCCCAGGTTTGCTCCTCTCTTCCCTGTGCTCTCTGTGGGGGGGGGGGGGGGGGGTACATTTTCCAGATTGTGCCCACATGCTGTCCACACCTCACTGAGATCGGTATTCATTGCGAGCCAGCCCACCTCTGCATGATATCTAGCTGATTTCAATGCAATGCGAGCAAGATCTGATCTCGTAGCGTACTGACTTGACAGTGAATGCGTCCTGGCCTGATAAGGCGAGTGTCTCAGAGTGTCTGAACACGTGGCCCATCATCATCTTCATCACA
>NW_027176728.1:528272-543272 GCF_023349555.1 Cebidichthys violaceus
GACTGACAGCGATGTGTGTCGCCGTCAGTTTGTCCGCTGCCTTTTAAGATGCTTGATTTCCCTCCTTCATCTACTCTCTTGATGTCGCTTGAACACAACATCAGATTTATTGATTTAATAAACCATTTCCATGGCATTCCTTTCAATTGTTTTCCTCTTAGAAGCTACAGTTTGGTCCATTCTTTTACATTTCTCCGCTCCTTTTTTTTCTCGACATCTTTCTTTATTGATTCTCTTCTATATTCATTGTTCTATTCTTTTCTATTCCACTCCATTTCTTAGATTTCCTATTTTTCTGCTTTTCTATTATTTGACCTCCTCTATCTCTCTCTCTCTCTCACACACACACACACACACACACACACACACACACGCCGTTCATTTTTCTCTGTGCTCTAAATAGGAAGTGATCAGTCATTGGCTGAGGGGAAGAGACGGTGAACTCCCTCCGAACTCTGACCTCCCCGTGACTTTTGAAAGAAGAGGAGGGGAGAAGGGAGAAGAGGAGGTGAAGGGACGGCAGGACAAAGAGAGCGGAGGACAAAAACAATGGGGAAAAAGGAAATAGGAAAAGAGAGGAGAGAGGAGAAAGGACAAGCAGACAATGAGACGAGGGAAGGAAGGAACGGAGAACAGAAAAGCAGGTGAAGGGGTGCTGAGGAGAGACGCGTGGTCTGGAGGACAACACTGAAGAAAACAAAGTCCGATCACTCAGAGACCTTATTCACGTAGAGGATGGGAAATAGGGGAGAACAAAGGCGATATTTAGGGACGGAGGAAGTGTTGATCATGCAGGCCAGACACCAGGGGGCAGTGTTGGGACGAGCTAGGCTGCGCCCAGGGAGAAGACAGGGTGGGGGGGGGGGGGGGGGGGGGGGGGGGGCAGTGGGAGGAGCCTTTGAATCCCCCTCCTTTTCTATAGAATGACGTAAATCTAATCTAAATCATCGGGCGATCCCATTGGTCGCCTCGTTTGGCGTTCGCGCGGCGACGTGTTTCGGCGAAGGGAGGGGCGATGCGCGATGATGCCGTTGCGACACGCACACACCCACGCATGCAATGGCGACACCTAATCCTGGTCTAACAGACGCCGCCCTGTTCGCTAATAAACTCATAACCCATCTATGTACTGCTATACAAATACACTGAACCGTGGCAGCGCACACAGAAACACATTCATAGAAATACACAGGCTTTGCCTTTGTGTGTGTGTGTGTGTGTGTGTGTGTGTGTGTGTGTGTGTGTGTGTGTGTGTGTGTGTGTGTGTGTGTGTGTGGTGAGATAGAGAGAGAGAATAGCGAGAATAACACTGAAGAAAAGTGATGGGTGGAGCCTATGGATGAGTGTCAGGTAGTGTTTATATGACAATGTGTGTGTGTGTGTGTGTGTGTGTGTGTGTGTGTGTGTGTGTGTGTGTGTGTGTGTGTGTGTGTGTGTGTGCGTGTGCGTGTGTGTGTGGTTTGTACTGGTCTGCTCCTAGTTCCCTGCAGATCAACAGAAACAGGCGTGAGTCATACTGATCACATTGTAAAAGGTCAGCAAAAGGTTGCAACTCCCATTTTCTCACTGATCCACCTGGCAAACACACACACACACACACACACACACACACACACACACACACTGTTAGTGTAAGTCTGCTTGACACCTGACTCTGTTCCCGCCCCCGAGGCGACAGTGTGGTCACATGACTGATCAGAATGCGATCAAAGGGCTGAGGGACACAAGCAGATTTCGATGATAATCAAACCTCCCGATTAGACTGCAGGTCAGAGTGGGCGTGGCCTGACCCGGGACACGGAGAAGCTTTTGATGAAGGGTTTTTATCTCACAGCGGAGTCACCGCAAGGTCACGGTGAAGTCAGAGAGTCACAGTGAGGTCACGGTCGCTGGCTCCGATCACTCCAGCAGTTCTTTTAGAGAATTAGAGATTTACCGTCAAATACTGAGAGTGGTAGTTCCAACCTACTGGAGGGAGTGAGGAAGAAGCGGAATCATCGTGAGGAGTTTGTCTGTAGTTGGAGCTATTCATTCGTTCTCATTCTAAAGCACAGGGTTGCGCAACGAAATGCAAGTTGTGCTCCCTTTATGCCACACAAACAAAGTTTTTACAGTGAGCTACGGAAGATAAGAAGCTGCTCTGTAGTCTGGCAGCAGGGTGAGGTGCGTACTGTCTTTTATTATCCTTGCGCAGGCACCTCACCTCACCAATATCGCTGATAACCACTGTAGAGTAGAGTACCGGTGATGTTCTGGGCAATTGCATTATTGATTTGTAATACCCTACGGTCTCCCCCTCTCACCGTTGCTCTTCATACATAAACCCATGAAGCTCATTGAGCCATCAATATGCGTATGGGCAGTATTTTCAGAAGACGGTCGGAGATGTGTATGAGTTTGATATCTGGGGAAAAAAAATAAAGAAATCCGAGCGGGGGAAGATTTGCTTCTTCAAGTCCATGTGAAGAGAATTTTGTAAAAGCAATAGAAGATAATCTGTTCTAACTAGACAGACAGGTGAAGCGCGTCAACGACACATTAGAAGGCACTTCAAATGTGCTGGTGGTAAGGGTTGCCCTACTGAGGGTCTGTCAGTTTCTAGCAATGCAGTCACATGTACAATAAATGCGTACACCAAAATTGCATAATTAGGATTGGCAAATGTTTGCCGTTGACGTTATGTTGTTGTCTGAAACATTTCTTCAAATCAAACTGGAGTTGCTGGGAATAACAGGATCAAAGCAACCACAAATCACTTATTGTAAACTGCTTGTAAAAGAGCTTGAAAGGATGATTCTATATCCAATAAAAATTATTTTAAAAGAGTTTGTCTCTCAATACTTTTTGTCTTCTATATCCTATTTCTGGTCAAGCCCATTGGTTCCTAAGATTGTTTTTTCTTTAAACACGACTCATAGATATAGTTATACAGTTGTATTTTTAGGACACACTGCAGATATTGGGGACTATTTTCAGCAGCGGATTAATCCACATTTGGTGCTCTAGAGTGAAATGGATTACAGTGTGTTCATGGTTATGAAGGAACATGTCACTCAGTGCAACAAGTGTGGCTCAATGATGTGTTTTTAATTGTTTTTTGGGCAACAATGGAGCTCCTATGACACACAGAGGAAGAAGATATATCAGGCTTTGATACGCACTCTTAATACGTGTTAGCGTACCATGACTTAAAGGGACGGTGTGTAGCATTTCGGGCAATCTATTAGCTGAAATGGAATACAATATTGGAGACAACCTCTATGTTTCTACAGTAGCCCAGAACGGACAAATCAAACACTGGCTCTAGATAGGACCATTAGCGCTTAGCACCCGGGAGAAGTTTCAGGTGGTCGGATTCAGCAACCTCACTGCTAGATGCCACCAAATCCTACACCCTGGCCCTTTAACCGTTTCAACCACTGTAGCTGCTAAACTATACAATGAACCAGATGACAACGGTTCCTGCTAATTTACGCAGAAACTCGCCGCCGTCGGTACGCTGGCGTTTTATTCCTCTCTGCAGACAGGTATGCTGAGGATCGGACTGGGAGCTCATTTCATCACATTTCATCAGAACATGTAACGCAGAATGTCGTCAGCATTATCTTAGCGGAACAGTGAAAGGCCAGAGGTCAAAGGTCACAGCAAGCGACCCAGCGATGAAGATTGAACATAGATAATCGAAAGACGAAACGGAACAAGTAGAAGTAACATTTCTGTGCCCATCCCGTATTGAGTTCTATTCTATTTTGTGTGGACCAACAGCTGGTGGAGGCTAAAAGGGCTGATTAGCTATATTTCTCCTCCTCATTCCCTGGGGGGGATTAGGAGAAGGTGGGGGTTGGGGGGGGGCGGGGAGGCGGTGGTTCGGGGGTATCATGGAGCGATCATGGCAGGGTCAATGAGGGGTTATGGCAGGGTCACGGAGAGTTCGCCGTGAGGTTTCAGCCAATCGTGTATCAGGACGAACCCTGAAGAGAAGAGGCTGGTGCTTCATATCAAGATGCTGCAAAACACACATACCGTATGCTGCTGTACACACACACACACACACACACACACACACGTCCAAATGTATTTTAATTCAATGTCTTTGAAACATGTTTTACTCATCAATAATCTCTGAAGCAGTATTTGACTTGCTACATACAACCAGGGCAGCAAGTGTGGGGCGGTATTAGGAAAAGTATCAACACCTCGATATTGCCAACACAACATAACGCTGTCAGCGTACACATTAACACACTGTGTGTGAGTGTGTTTGAATGTACATTAACAACTCAGTGGTGTCAACAGTAAATGTCCGCGTTGTTGTCTGGCAACAGGCCGGAAAAGTGTGGTTACAGTGTGTTTTTTATATAAATAAGGCGGTTTAGTACTGCAGCGCCACCCCTCTGGGACGCAGCGTGTTTATAGAGCAAACACACCCAGAGGTATATAAGCTACTGAGGCAATGGAAAAACAGAGAGGAGGATGATGGAGAAAGCATGAAATAAAGTGAGGGAATTAAAGTGTGATCAAGGGGCGAACGGGAAGAAGAGACAAGATAAATAAATGTAAAGTAGGAGAGGAAGAGAGGAACGGGGGGGAGGGATGATGAAGACTCCAATGTGAAGAGGAAGTGGTGTAGAGCAAAGGCTGGAGAGAGAGCTGCCAAGTTTCTATGAATGGAGTCCTCTATGCAAGACTGAAGTATGCTCTGTTTTTATAAGGTAGAATAACAGAGGGAAAAATGAAGAGAGAGAGAGAGAGAGAGAGAGAGAGGGGTTAACGAAAGAAAAGTTGATGGATTTACATTTAACATACATTCCAGACAAGTATTTCCAAGAACTGAGCTCAACATGTAACCTGCTCTGCTTCATAGACTCCCATGCAGTCGTTTCAGTTATTCTTCTTTTTCAGGCTGGTTTAGTGGATTTGGAGCTCGTCCTGGTTAAACGTGTAATGGTGATACTCGTTACCCAGAGAGGTTGGCTGAAGATTTATGTTTTATTTAAACGTTACAATTCTACATAAAAAACCTAGCAGAGTACGTCAGCAAAGCATTAAACTAGCGTTAGCACTTCTATGCTACGCTAGCTACAGAATGTATACTGAATACACATGCTGCTTTAACAGTGAATAAAGACCTGCCTTTAAAGGAGTAGTGTTGTTCCTTCATCTGCAGCTTTAGCTTCTATCTTTAACTTGTTTTCTTGACATCCTGGATATGTCCTTCAAACACAACATGGTGACACTTCTGTCTGCTTCTGAGTGCAGTTAGTGACACTGTGGGCTCCATGCTAGCTCCGACAGCTTGAAGTGGCAAACGACAATGGGGGGTGTGGCATAGCAACGGTTCAATTGCGTCCGTTGGATGACAGCATCCTGAACGTTATACTACTCGTATACATGTCCCTACCAACACTGTCTTACTCTACTGTCCTACCGTGCACAGATATTGTGCAATACAGAAATAGCCAATATTCTCGTTGATGGTCTTGTTTACTTATGTGGGTCATATAGAGGCATCAGTATTACATTGCGACTGTTTCATAAGCAGGTAAAAGTTCCTCACAGTAACTTTAAGCACTGCCTCCACATCTTCTTAAGGATAAACATTCTGATTTCGATGCTACCGCACAAATTTACAGTAAATAATCTTCATTTTTCTACTTTATACCTCTTCAAATAGAACGTCACCAAAGGGTCCTGGTTCCAAATTATAGCTACATCATTTCTTTTTTTTTAAATCCTTTTGTGTTGTAACTCACATAAATGTGATACACCAGCACAAAGTAACTCAAGTTTTAATTTTCTCCATGACACCTGATGGCCTCGACAACACGCACTGAATCTTTCTTCTTTTGCTCAAATATTGGAAATTTACTTTGAATTTGTTTTATTTTGTACAAAACATCACAACGTATGAAAACCACAGAGCCAGAAGGAAAGAGAGAGAGAGAAAGAGGGAGAGACAGAGAGAGAGAGAGAGAGAGAGAGAGAGGAGAGAGAGAGAGAGAGAGAGAGAGAGAGAGAGAGAGAGAGAGAGAGAGAGGGAGAGACAGAGAGAGAGAGAGAGAGAGAGAGAGAGAGAGAGAGAGCGGAGGGGAAGGAGAGCAGGTGACAGGCCAGGCATGAAACAAAAGGAGTGGGAAAATGAAGGAGAGCAGGAGGAGTAGGTAAACTCATGGTCCCATTCACCTGTCAATCACACACACACACACACACACACTCTCTCCTCCATGGTTAAGTTAACATCACCACACCCAATTCCAAAGCTGTGAGTCATAAACACATGAGCACCACCACCTCGGGATAACCAGACCGCTTTCAGCAAAGGAGGGCCTGGGAAACGAGTGTAACCCTGACGATAGCTCTCAGACTATGTGAGAACTGGTGGAAAACTCTGGCAATCAAATTCAGTGCTAGGATAAACCTGCCACAACCTGGCAGGTGACCCAGCGTACACATCCGCACACATCCCTCAGCTGTTCCATCCCAGCCTCATCTCCCAATTCCTGATTGGCTGCATGGAAGAGAAGGTGACCAATCCGGTGGGAGCTGATGAGAAAAAGACTGCGATGTGTTGCAGGTAAGTTCCTCTGGATGAACTGAGGGGGGCAGTGCAGCGTGACAGACTGTGTGTCTGCCTGTCTGTGTGAGTGTGTGTGTAGGTGTGTGTGTGTGTGTGTATGTGTATGTGTGTGTGTGTGTGTGTGTGTGTGTGTATGTGTATGTGTGTGTGTGTGTATGTGTATGTGTATGTATGTGTGTGTGTATGTGTGTAAAAGCATAACTCTTTCCATTGCCACGGGTGGGATTTTTGGGGGAATCCATCTATCTCATTTTTCTGTCTCAAGTCGGAGAGAGAGCCGATCAAGATACAATTTATGTTCAGACGCACACACACACACACGCACACACACACACACACACACACACACACACACACACAGCCAGACAGCCACTAGGGGCAGTGTGGTCCAGTGTTGTCAGTGATCTCAGTGAGGATGAGGAGCCCTCTGGCAGTTGTAAGATGATACATGGAACAGGAAAGAGTCATATTTCTGCTGTACAAAAGTATTATCATGTCAGCGTCTTGTATCTTGTGAAATACTGGATAGTTTCCAGCCTCTAGGCCTGAACCTCTAATGAAATGTTACAACTTTAAAGGAGAAAATCAGGTCGTTGATTCATAAGCAGTCTGCATAGGGTGTGCACTTTGATCATTTATATCTTACATTAGTGCAACTATAGACATTAGTCCTTGTACATCCACCTCATGCATGTGGACAGTACTGGAAACAGTCATCTTTTACATAGAACCAGTGTAGTTGAGATGTTTTCTGCTTTGTAACAGCTGTGTCTCCATCATAGAGAAACAATGGACAATTTACAGTTTGCTCATTACAGACATTTTGTTGTCATTTAGATTTGTATTCATTTAAACATGATGACTTCATACATCGATACAATAACAAGGTTTCACAGACATAACACAAAATAGAATACATTACGCATGTAACTTAAAGGCAGCTAGGTAATCGGTCGTTGTTTAAGGTAGTATACGTTGTGGGTGGATGTGTTGCAGCCTGGTCTCAATGGCGTCGAATATGGACGCTTGGGCCGTGGCCCTCGACGTCTTGATGCTGACGCAAAAGTCAGCACTTGTATGAGACTTAACTAACTCCAATGTAAGCCCATCCACATCATTTGTAGATGCTCCTAGGAAAGGAAGTAGTAAAGAGTGAAAGAAAGTCTGTTTGCGCACAAACACAGGACTTTTACCCAGGGGACCACCACAAGTTGTGTTATTTTTACTGACATTGTTATGTCACTGATTCATATTACGTTACATCTGCAGCTTTAGGCCGCCACCGCTTCATATTGTAAAGTATTTTTGTATCATGAACCTAACGGAGACAGTTTCACTATGTTAACACCACACAAACATTTTGCGTCAAGATACTAACTACGCAAGCGGTTGCCTCCGACAGCAGAAACGGCAAACTATGACACATAACTCTCCAATAAAAGCAAAACAAAGGCGGATACTTCTGCAGAACCGAATGCAACATTGACGAAATGAGCTAAATAGTCAGCCATGACAGTGAGCGTCTTTGAGATAACCCGAAGCTGCTACCCCTTTCTGTACTCCAATAGCACAATATGAAAAGGGATTGAGTGAAAAATGTTGTCATGATAATAATCTGAATCTGTCAGTGGCAAAAACAAGCACTTTTAGTGGACGTACTGTACATTGGCGGTGAGGATTTCCCCTGGCCGATAACATTGCAGCCCATTTAGCAGAGTTCTTTGTTGTGCCCAGTCAGCGTATCCTCATACAACGGTCCGTATGATATCCTACGAAAAAGGTACTCCTCACTGTGCGTGCTTTTTCCTACGACAGTCATTTTCCGCTCTTTACATGCATACGGTCTTTTCATAAGATACTCAGGGGACAAAACTACTTGGTTAGTTTAGGAAAAGATAGTGAAATACTTAGGTTCAGGAAACAAAACTACTCGGTTAGGTTTAGGAAGTGTTGTTCCAGAATTACGCAAGTTACGTGACGAAAACATCAGCGTTGACTTCTCGTCTCACACGGGGATCGGGCTCCGATCTCTTGGCTAAAGGACTGTTGTTTAGTAGCGCCATCCAAGTCCCCCACCAGATATCCTGTGTGGTTAAGCTGTCTTTACACTTCTTCATTAAACAAAAATGTCTTACAGCTATGAATGCTGGATGAGACCACCCTGGTCCATTAGTCGCTTAAACAAAAACAAAGAAACATACCAAGTGTAGAAATATTGATTAGAGCAGATGTAAAGCATCCAGGTTTTTAAAAAAAAATGTAAAAACCTGAAACTGGACCTAGTGGAACTCCAAAATGGCCGCCAAAACGAGCTTGCCGTCATTTTAAAGCTCTCCACAAGGTTGGCAATGGATGCCGAGAGGATGTCTTCACATGGACGGCAGGTCAGAGTGCGTGAGCGTGTGACGTCGTTATCACACCCAGGCTGGAATACTGTCACGGGAAAGTCTTCCCTCTCTCATTGGCTGTCCTCAGTGTTTGTCCGTTCATGGTTACAGCGTTGCCGAGGAAGCAACATTTTACACCTGGTCGCTAACGCTCTGACATTGTACACTGCCAGTGAAAACACACACACACACACACACACACACACACACACACACACACACACACAAACAGGTCTGCAAGTCTTAGTTAAACACTCTAATGTGGAATCACCTCTCCCCTTCGCTCTTACACAAACACGCACAAATGGCTGCAGGCAAATATTACTTCACCCTAAGTATTTTCAAATCGGGTGATGACAGAAATGGAGAGAGAGAGAAAGACGCGAGCGGCCGTTGTGGTTTTCGGGTTGAGCTGTGGTGTGTGTGTGTGTGTGTGTGTGTGTGTGAGGTTAACGAGCTCTTACAACCTCGTTATCACGCTGATGATGGACGGAGGGTATAAAAAGCTGGGGAACAAAAGACAGAAAAACGGGTGTGATCGTTTGCTTTTCTTTACAAAAGGCAGTTTAAATAAACCTTCCTACGTCGTGTGTGTGTGTGTGTGTGTGTGTGTGTGTGTGTGTGTGTGTGTGTGTGTGTGTGTGTATTAATAATCCTGCTCAAAACTAAACCTGATGAAGAGATATGTTCTCTCCGTCTGTCTTCACCTGCGCGGTCTCTTGGTTTTTCATACTTGACAGAGAGTCAATGAACGCGAGTTACTCTTCTTGATGATATGTATAATGTAACCTTATAATCTTATCGGTTTACATTTCTCTGTAACCCTATAATTCAAGAATGTCAACACTAGAGGATGTTACACACGGTGGAGTTTTTGTTTATGTCTAATTTTACAAAAAAAAGAAGAAGAACTTGACGTTTAACACCTTTAAAACCAAACCTCTGGTAAAAAAAAAAAGATCAGATTTAATGTCATTCTCCAGGAGAAAATGGCTAACTGCTAGCATGCTTTTTAGCTCCCTGCGTGTGTTATTTGGAGGGAATGGATCTTAAGCGTCGTACTGGTTAGGGTAGATAAACTCTTGTTAAGACGCAGTCACAGAGAGACAACTAAAGCGCTTACAGTTAAGAAAAGATCAGTTTGGGTTCATAGAAACAGGTTTTAAATTGCGGATATATTATGGGACAGTCTCCCGCATGAAAGTCAGGTCCTGCATCCAGCATGAACAGTGAACCTTGGCATGTGGAATTGTCCGGTATGAATTCCTATAAGCACTGGGCTGTAAGAACGGCAGCTTCAAAAGGTGTTATTTTTCATTTAGTCCAGAATTCAAGGCATAAAACTCAATGAAGTTTCCTGACCATGACCATATTTCATTTACACACTAGCACATTACAGGTCCAATATCAACTTCCATGTCTGACAATAGTGCTGTTGAAATCTATCAATAATTTCTCAGCAGGTTCTGCAACAAGTATTCTACAGTTGACAAGGAGATTGTGATTGTTACAGTCAAAGCGTCTCATTTTCAATGAGCTCATAGTCGACTTTACATGGCAAAGCATGCTGGGGTTCAATACCTTCAAGTTTCCTGTTCTGTGAAGGGGAAACACACGCTGTTTGACCTGCAACGTTGGCACTCTACAATACCGGACGTGTTGTGTTACAGACCGTGCTTCAGATGTTGTTGCTGTTCACGAGGACGGCGTCGGAACCGGAAACAAACCCAGTAGTTTTAGCTCATAGACCACGGGAGTCGCCGGTCAGCCGCCGCATCGATCACTTAGTTTGTCATCGTGTGATTTTCGAGGCATCGCTAAGCTTCCGACCATGGATAAGGATATAATGTCACCGTGCTGAAAAGCTACGCCAGGTCACATTGGGAAACGTTTTAGAAGGGCTTGAGAAAATAGTATTCTGACACTAAATGTCTTTTTAAATAATGGACCTGCCCTTTAAAGAACAGTTTAGCATTGCTGTTAGCTGGCATTTTAGCTGCTCGCCTTAGGTTAAACCCACACGGAGACCAGTATTTTAGTGAAGGTGAACGAATCGAGCATCGGAGAGAGCAGGTAAGCCCCGACAATGTCAAGTGAGCGACGGCAACAACTGGGTTTACCGGAGTCAGTCTGCTGTGTAGCTGCAGAGCGGGGGGGGGGGGGGGCGTGGACACTGTCTGTGTGTGGACTATTTCAGTCATGTGTAAACGCGTAAGCAACTACCATGTAGTTCTTAACCATGGTAACTCTAGGCAATACAGATGTAGCCTCCGAATATTTCATTCAAAATGAAAACGCTTGACAGAAACGACTCTACAATTTCACGGACAGGCCCAACATGTTTTCACAAATCTGGGAAAATGACTCAAATGTGACTAAAAGTCATTTATATTTATTTGTCAAAAAAAAAACTAGACTAAATCAAAATGAGGTTCCAAAATGAACACTCGTGCAAACGGCTCAAGTTTCAACTAATGAGGTATTAGATATACAGCAGCATGTGGTGCCTAAAGCTGTAGTCGCAATAACCACTAATAAAAGTACTCAGAAAAACTACTACCACAGTATTTTTTATTTCATTTCATCAGCGGTATCATAGGTAGAGTATGATTGGTGGTAGTAATACCATATTGGGAATTGGGGACATTTCGGTGTGTCAGCAGTATACAACCGATGCATCAGTGCAGAAGGACTTCTCGTACAGAGTGTCTGCTTTTACCACAATCAGCCAGTGGGAGGCAGTGCAGCGTGTAAGGTTTTTAGTCTGTGTGTGTGTGTGTGTGTGTGTGTGTGTGTGTGTGTGTGTGTGTGTGTGTGTGTGTGTGTATGTCTGTGTGTGTATGTATGTCTGTGTGTGTGTGTGTGTGTGTGTGTGTGTGTGTGTATGTCTGTGTGTGTATGTATGTCTGTGTGCGTGTGTATGTCTGTGTGCGTGTGTGTGTGTGTGTGTGTGTGTGTGTGTGTGTGTGTGTGTGTGTGTGTGTATGTATGTCTGTGTGTGTGTGTGTGTATGTCTGTGTGTGTGTGTGTGTGTGTGTGTGTGTGTGTGTGTGTGTGTGTGTGTGTATGTCTGTGTGTGTGTGTGTGTGTGTGTGTGTGTGTGTGTGTGTGTATGTCTGTGTGTGTGTGTGTGTGTGTGTGTGTGTGTGTGTGTGTGTCTGTGTGTGTGTGTGTGTGTGTGTGTGTGTGTGTGTGTGTGTGTGTGTGTGTGTCTGTGTGTCTGTGTGTCTGTGTGTGTGTGTGTGTGTGTGTGTGTGGTATTTTTCCAATCTCAGATGTCTGTCTGCTTCACAGGGTGTAAATCGTAACCAAACTACATTGCTGCTGATTCAGACTCCGTTACGTTTACCATCGCTGAACCAGCTCCGGATAACATGAACAAAACCAGTTCCGTTTATTCCTCCCTGCCTCTGCAATAACACAGCAGCGATGTGCAATGCGTGGTGTAGTAATGCTCGTGTGATGTACGTTATGGAGCTTAGCTCAGTTTGACCAACCCGCTAATTGAAAACTGATGGCAGGGGCTAACAGTGACTGGTGCACCACACACACCTACACACACACACACACACACACACACACACACACACACAGCTGGGATAGTGAGCAGTGTGTGTTTGGCAAGACTCCAAAGAGGTACTGACAGATCTGCTCAGTAAAACCTCCCCTGCTCACAGCCCCGCACACACACACACACACACACACACACACACACACACACTCCTCCTCCTCCCTCTCTTCACACTCTGGGTGACCCTGACATCAAGCCTGCACTCTCTCCATCACCGTGTTGCCACGGCAACGTGCCCTAGGGTGCGACTGTGCAGTAAAGTTGTGTGAAGCGTTGGAGAGTGCGGTCGATATCGCCGATCCTGCTTCTGTCTTTCCTCCCTCACTCACTTTTTTTTGTATCCACTATTTTATTCTACCCTTCTCAACTAACAGGGATTAGGATATGTTTGATAAAATTAATTTTGTAGATAACACTTCTTATATACAGTACATGTTATTGTGTTTTTTTACGCCGCTAATGTGATAAACTACATTTATTTTTAATTAATTGATTTTCAAGCTCAGAAAACTCCTCAAGAGGTCGTGAACTGCCTGATAGTGTGTAACCACCATATGAGCTATAGTTTAGGGAGTGTGTGTGTGTGTGTGTGTGTGTGTGTGTGTGTGTGTGTGTGTGTGTGTGTGTGTGTGTGTGTGTGTGTGTGTGTGACGGGGAAGAGGAGATAGCCCCTTGACTTCCCTGAGTGCTGTCAGTGAGTAGGAGGCTTAACACCTCACACACACTCACACACACTCACACACACCCCACTCCAGTCCAGGTCCCGGCCCCCTCTAGCAGTACACTATTAGCAACACTAGGGGGCAATCTGTACTGTGTCTGGATTTGGAGGCAGGACCTGGATGTGTGTTGTAATGTTATTTATAGTGTTGTGAATCAGGTGTTCTGCTCTGAGAAAAGGTAACAGCTCCTGTTGCAGAATTTACTTTTATGATGCAAGTCAGTTATCGAAAAAAAAGTAAGGAACATGCAAACCTAATCTAATCAATAAAAACGTCCGCTAGCGATGCAAGAATGACAATTTTAAACGTTGTACATTTTGAGAAAGAATCCACAAAATACCCAAATTATGTTTCAATTCTACTGAAGGTCAGTGAAGTAAGAGAAATGAGTTTTTGAGAGTCCAACGCTATCGGGTCAGATTTTTAGGAAAATAACAGGAAATCAAGCAGGTTCACCAGGAACTCCTCCAGCGGGACCTTGGACCAGTGAACAGACCCAGATCCGGTGACCCAGCAGTCGGAAGCTCCGGCAGGAGGCGGACAGCTCCTCGCCCCCCCGGCAGCAGCAGCACCTCCTCCGCCTGGCCAGGAGCATGAGGTTCGCCTCGTTGCTCCTCCGGTCCCCTACAGCAACGCTGCTGGAGGCCCAGGCCGTGTAGCTGGGCCCACTGGAGGGAAGGGAGGCACGGGAGATCCACAACCAGGACTGAGATCCACAACCAGGACTGCACTACCGCTGTTGTACACAGGGAAGGGTTAAAATCAACAAAAAGTGAAGATAATTTGTAGCTTTAATAGTATTCATCAGATAAAAGTCATAAACATTAAACTTTGAAACTCCTATTTTCAAATGAACTGACTTAATATTCAGCTCTTAGCCCAAACCTCTAGCTTAATTTGTCTTAGTTTTTCTATTCCCTGTGGCACCTCATTTGCATCAAAAGTACAAACAAATTCCCATCGTTAATCAATTTATTTTTATTGTAAATTAGAAAATAGTCACCCGGCGGCCATAAGTTCAAAACATGATAGAAATGGCCTGAGGTCATATCCTCCATGGAGGCCCGAGAGGAGCCGTGGTCTTTAACCTGCAGATCCAGCCTACCTCTCACCTCAGCAATAAAGAACCCACGTCCCCATCACATACAGGCAGGTTAACCTTCTCACTCCCCATACATCAAAGAGAGGACATGTGATGAATGGCTTCAGTGAAATGTGCGGTAACTGGGTAGCTTAACGTCTTGCACCTTATAGTGATGTAATGCAGGGCCGAGCAGAGGCAGACATTCGGAGTTCAGCCCAAACCTTAAACCCCAGTTATCAACACTGATTTTCTATTTGATGATAGAATGCCTCAAAATCTGTACAACATTTGGGAAAAAGATGATAGTTGTCCAGGAAAAAAAAAAAATCCTCTGTAGAGCGTACATAAACTGTCTTCATCAGTCTGAAACCAGAGCACGGCAGACGTTGTGGAATGATTTATTTTCACACCTGTCTCCTGAAAAGAGGCAAACATTGTCTGATATTACTACTTTTTAGGTTACATACATAGTTCCCAGACTGAAGGTTTAGCTGACAAATCCGCTACATTTGAATCCATTTCATAATAATCAATATTTCTTGTAGCAAAATAACTTTTGCTCCATTCATGTACCGGTTCAGTCAGAAAACATTCGCGGGCCGGAGCTCCAGCTATTCTAACGTTTAACTCCCTTCTTTATCTTTTTTTGTGATTAAGGG
>NW_027176728.1:545772-567917 GCF_023349555.1 Cebidichthys violaceus
CTATCTATCTATCCATCTCTCCATCCATCCGTCTATCTACCTGTCTATAGTATCTATCTATCTATCTGGTATCGTGTTATTGCCGTTTGCCTCTCTCTGTTGCAGTAACTGCCGGTTGCTATGGCTACAGCGTTGGCCCGGGGTCGGGACCTGACGGGACCCGACTGTAAATGAGGGGGGGGGGGCTTTGATGGGAATGGGTGAGGGGTTCTTGGTTGCTAGGGTAACAGTGGATTCAGTGCCATCTCTCTCTCTCTCTCTCTCTCTCTCTCTCTCTCTCTCTCTCTCTCTCTCTCTCTCTCTCTCTGTCTTCATTGAAATCTTCAGCTCCTCTTTTGTTCTTCCACCCTTTCCGTCTTTAAAGAAAGAGTGAATGAAGTACGACGCATTGCTGCACAGAGGGAGTTTGATGGTTTGAATCCCCGGTTGGGAAGAACACTCTGGACGTGTTAAGGGTGGACACAAAGGATACAGGCGGATGCATTCTGATTCAATACCTTTGTTGCACACTGGTCCCCCCCCCCCCAACACAACAAACACTGTCGACCAGCTTAGTCAGTGGCCCCCTAGCATCTCGGTGTCAACACACGAGGAACCATTTAGCTTCTGTGTGAGACGCATCAGGCTTTTGAAACTAATCTGTGTCATTACTAAACACTCAGAGCACCAGATGACAAAAATCAAGAAGGCAACGGCCAAAATGACGAAATCAAGGCTTCAAAACGGCAGTCCACTGACCAACGGGTGACGCCACAGTGACCACATCCACTACTGCAGTCTATGCACGTGATGCAAGACGTTATGCCTGTGGCTTAAGTTAGGTTACAAGAGTAGCTATTTTAAGTCAATCCATGATGTTTTTCATGACTCTAACAAAGTAGATTTGTTGCCTAAACCAAAGGTTTTCAAAGTGTGAAAACAAGGAGGCTGCAAAGAGTTTCAGGTGGAGATTCAGTGAATAGAAGTGAACAAAAAAAATTGCTAGCTATTACATGAGTTATCAAAAGAACATCACATAGATAAATGGGTTGGATTTGGTCGAAGAGATAGCTCCGAGATTGAGCGGTGTTTTACTGTTTTTTTGTTAGACAGTAGTGTGAATTTCTGTCAATATTGGACCAATCTTGGTCCAATAGCTGATTGGCTAAGGGATCGAACAACATAATCATGATACCATATAGGCCTTGAGGAATTGATTGGAACTAAGCAAGTAAACAATGGAGATGTGACAGGGGCCGTGTGAATGCCATATTTAACAATGATACACGTGTTTCGAATGCGTTGATGTGTTACATTGTTAACTCTGTGCTGAGATTCTACTAGGCTACCTTCTACCCAAGTGGCAAACACGACTAGTAGGGATGAGATCCCATTCGAAAAGAATCAAAAGCATTTCCCCTAAATCAAGTACTTAGTTTTCCAATGTGAACACATTACAAATAACTTCCGTAGGATTCCTTAGAAAAAAGCACTGGTACCACCAGCATTACTGCTGACTATTTTCTATCTATGTGTCAGTAAGCCCTGGCGGTGAGCTGCATGCAGTAAACCAGGGACCTGGAACTGACAGACCCAAATGGAATGCAGCTGTCATTAATGCCATGAGTCAAAAGGTCCATAGTGAAGGCTGTGAGGTACGGAACGACTGTCCTTATTGGACTAAGAAGGTTGTAGGCTTCTTGAAACCCGAGCTTGGACATTGAGTGACTGGTCAACCTCACCAGGAATGTTCTGTAAAAGTAACCTTGCTTTTCCTGAACCTGTCAGCTGTGTGGGCGTGTGAGTGACGTCTCTGTGAGGCAGTGTCATCTCATCACACCATTGATCCAGACTAAAATAATTGTCCTCAGCACTATAACACACACACACACACACACACACACACACACACATATTAGCATGTAAATTAAGCTCCATTCAAGCGCGATCCAGCAGCCTTCCTCTTTGATTTGACCATACATCAATCCACAGGTCCACACACACACACAGAAACAAACACGCGATGGCCTTTCAGGCTCAGTGTTAATTGTGTGTGTGAATGTATTAACATTAGATCATCTTTCTCCATTTTCTCTCTCTACCCATCCTCATCCTCAGTCACTTTTCCTCACTTCGCCTCCCTTCTCTTTCCTCCCTCTTACTCAAGGAGAGAGAGGTTGTTTCTATTCTAAAGTATAGCATATGTCCACGTAACCCTCTCTTATAGAGCAGAACATCCAAATACCGGAGAGCATCCAGGTCCTCAATCACTCTGTAATAGTCATCATTCACCAGTGAACTAGTCACCTCTGTCCAGTAGGGAGCTGAGATAGGTATGGCCTTCACACACCCTACTGTGAAATGGTAAGATACTGGGAGATGAGGGTTCATCTTGAAGATGTAGGCTTTAGATGTGGTCCATACCTGTCCACGTCCAGATATTGTGCTGCCACTGTCGATACCGACCAGGTGGCACGCGGAGTCCCCGTGTCACCCATTGGTTTGTGGACTGCTGTTTTGAAGCCTTGAGTTCAGTAATTTGGCCATCGCCATCTTAGATGACGGTCGTTGCCATCTTGGCTTTTTGCAGCCAATGAACGGATGTTACCATATTTGAAATGCGGAGGAGTGACGTAATGTATATGACTCTGGTATTGGCAGAAACCTGTCAATCACAATACGCCTGTGTCATTGACACGCCATTCCTGTCACATCCACAACTGTGCTAGAGGAAAACTTAGAGCATCATAGTTTGACCAAGTGTCGGGAATTGGAAATACAGTTAAACTTGGCGCTGACGGCTCCGGTGTTTAAATGCTCACTGGATTAACCAGCAGCTACTAAGCCAAAACTGGGAGCACCAAGCATAAATCCCCGGGGTATACAGGAATGAGGAAAGCTTTGCCAGCAGCACGGTCTGTGACAGCATTGGTGTAGAAAGGATCAGTGAGGAGGGAGTCCTCCTTGAGGTGAGAGTGGGCTGTGATTGGTGTGTGGCCGATAAGAAGCTATGATTCAATCGGCTGGCTGTCAGCTGGTTACAGCTGGGGGCGTATGACTTCCGTGTTCTACATGAACTAACACTATGCTTCATTTTGGAGGGAGAATGTGTTGGAGCGGGGATGAAAGGAGGCATGTAAGAAGAAAGACTAAAAATGAACCGCTTGGGCAGAAATACAGATATAAAAGGGGAGCAAGCATGGCTGTTCTTGGTGCAGGCTCTTATTCCCCAAAAGCGTCCTGCCTGCTCTAGTTCTTACCAGAAAGAAGCAGAAGGATGTAGCTTGATGACTGGGAGAAGAAGTAAAGATAATTTCTTGGTCGACTTTAGGTGGGCAGGAAGAAAGTAGGTATCATAAGAAGCAGATGGTCAGTGGTTTGACCACCACTGCTAAGCTAGAAATTGGAGGGCCTCTCGTTAAGCGTCAAAACTCTACAAAAGCTGTGAATTTTCTGATGGCATTTTCTTCCAACAAAAGTTCTCATTGTTCTTCGAACAAACTCAGTATTACGATGTGTTGCCTAAGCTCCTAAAGGTAAAAGACATTTAAATGTGGCACGAAAAGCCTGCCGTCATAGCCTCCTGTTGGCTGCACCTCACTGCAACCCTGACTTCTGGAAAGAACTCTGTGTCTTTGCAGTCTTTATGCAAGGAATCATTCCAATGCGGGGATAATAACAGCACAGACTTTTGGACTGCCTCCGTTCACTAGGTTGCATACAAGAGAAGAGACAGACACTGTCAGCACACCTGTCACTTAATAGGATTGCTGGCTTCGCTGGGTGCCAGATGATCTGACCAGCTCTTTGTCCAAAGCATATAGAGACCTTAAAAGCTACACTCTCAAAGGTCCTCATGAGTCTACTCACTATTTTTAAATGACCAAGACCTGATTCATTCCTATTCATACTCTAAACGGGTCAGGTGTGGTTTTACTACCAGGGGTCTGTGTGTCATAAAACCTGAGTGGATCCAAATGGATACGACTATCAGCTCTGATCATGCTGCACATCATAATCACAGGAGGTAATACTTTGAGGAATACATTGAGTTCATAGAGCATCAATGTATTATTGCTGCTTCGATCTTGGCCCATCGGTCTGATGACGGATAAGCCTCTGGATCCAAGGGGCTGTATTTCTGGGGTTCCGGTGCCAAAACGAAGGCTTTCGCCAAGCCCTTTCCCGTGTGCTACTCATTGTTTACAGTTCAATTAGCAACCTGAGATATGAGGCTGGAGTTTGATTTGAGAGACGACGAGTACGACCAGATTGATCACAAGTAAGACAGGTGAATCCAGAGAATGCATTTTGGCCAATGCACCTCTTTTGCTTTCCTCACGGACTGTTTACCTGTTTTCAACCAAAGCCTGCTACTTGATTGGTCACTGCTAGTAGGGCTACAAATGGAAACGAGAACGCTCCTGATAGCTAAATCGTGTCCTGTTGCCTTCCGATTTCTTCAAGTGAATGCAGAGTCTATTCATGGCTGTTAATGATGCTGTAGTGCATTGAGCTGTTCTTTCTCTGTGGGTTCATTCAGATCCTTTCTCTCCTTTTGGAAAATGGATTCCTGCACGACGGGTTCAAGATGGTTTTCCATAGATCATGCCCTGGAACTCTGACAACCTTGCAGGTACCTGTGACTCATTTAAACGGATTAGCGGTCTAGTGTGAATGGTCCTTAAAGTTATTGATGGTTGAACGTGTGTTCGGAATGTGAAAGTAGAGTCACAGGCTTTCAGCAGTGAAATTCCTGACCCCTTCCCAGACTACCTCCTCCTGCTCCTTATGTTCCTCCCTCTCTTACCTCTCCGACTTCTACTCCCTGTCCTCCTCTTCCTCCTCCTGATGGTTGACATCCCCTTCCACCCTATCTCATCGCTTCTCATTTTCCTCCCCGACCTCCTCTTCGTCCTCTCTCACCTTCCCTTTCTTATCCTATACTCTTCGTCCTCTTCCTTGACCACGTGCTTCTGCTCCATAAACTCCTCTCTTCCTGTGTTTCTAATCTCTTCGTTCTCATCTATCTTCACCTCCTCCTCCTTCTCTTCTTCCTCGTCTCTGACCTACAAATCCTCATAAACCTCCTCCTCTCTCCCTCTATCTATCGAATCTTTTCGTCTTTCCCCCTTTATACCACTCCTTCCTCCCCATTTGCTCTTCTCTTTTCTCCCTTAATTTCCTTGTTAACCTGTGTGTGTGTGTGTGTGTGTGTGTGTGTGTGTGTGTGTGTGTGTGTGTGTGTGTGTGTGTGTGTGTGTGTGTGTGCATGCGTGCGTGCGTGCGTATGTGTGATTGACATGGGAACTCTGCTATAAAGACCTTCACTGCAAATGAGATTCTCTCCCCTATTGGCATTTAATTATCCGCAGCAAAACACTCACACACACACACACACATAAAACTATCTATAAAAGTCTCTGTTTCCACAGCGACTCTCTCTGTGTCTTCATTCACTCTTATAAAAATGTTAGTCACACAACACACACACACACACACATACACACAGAGAGAGAAAATGAGAAACACTGTGTGTCGGACAGATGTGTGCACTTTGTTGACTACACACATCTGTCCTTTCCAAGAGAGCTGCTCTGATATGTGTGTGTGTGTGTGTGTGTGTGTGTGTGTGTGTGTGTGTGTGTGTGTGTGTGTGTGTGTGTGTGTGTGTGTGTGTGTGTGTGTGTGTGACAGAGGGGAAGGCAGATGAGACTGGACTGACCACCTGTTCACTGACAGAGCTGTGGACACAGAGATATTTCCTAAACCTGAAAACCCCATTCACATTGCCGCCTAAGAAAGACTGGTACACACACACACACACACACACACACACACACACACACACACACACACACACTCACACAGAGAGAGTCGTCACACTGTGGGGGTGTCCCTGCTTGTGTGTGTGTGTGTGTCCCTTCACCTGTCAATATGAAGGTTATTGATGAGACAGCACAGCAATAGACCTGAGGGACAGAGAGACTCCTCCTTTCACACACAGTAACACACACACACACACACACACACACACACACACACACACACACACACACACACACACATACAAAGACATTGTTTGTGACATTTGGTGTCAATGCCCCAAAACCTAAATTGGTGAAGCCTTTGAAAGGTGGAACTTCAGACTGACTTATTAGTTAAGGGTAGCCACTCCAGGCAAAATACATGCACAGGTCAATTTTGAGATTTTGGGCTATTTTTGCTTCGATAATATGTTTTCCTTCAGTAGTTTACTCCTAAATCCCAACTTCTTGTATCTTAAATTTTCTAACTAATGAATTGAATATGTCATTAATAACCAATTTTTTGTTTGCAATGTTTGTTACACTTCATAATTATGTTGACATTATCCGGTTTGACTCTGCAATTTGAATTATTGGCTAATAATTCTAAACGTATTCATACATGGCAAAAGATTGTTCATTTTCCCCATTCCTTGGCTGAAGCACGTCCCTTCATTTTGCTGCTGGCGCTGTTTAAAATGATGAATTTTCCTTTATTGATCTCCGAAAATAAGACTTCAAAATAGGGTATATGGTGCAGGACTTGTAGTCCTATTTGGTATTATTGGGGTGTTAATTATGCTAATAATAATTATGCTCAAAATAAACTTCTGTCTTCACAGGAAGTTAGGTTGAGGCAACAAAACCGCTTAGGGTTAGGAAAAGAGCCAAGTTGACATTAACTTGAATGACTTGTTTTGCGTGGGACATGAACAGCGGACTCCTGGAGGAAAGTCCTGTGTTTGTTTGATTTGTTTGTTTGGTCCATTCCATCCACTCCGTATGAATCCAGGACCAGAGCAACGAACTTCAAAGCCTGTGGCTTTAATACACAGCATGCTATTGTGTTTGTAATATCCTATACTGTTTACTATGCGTATTACTCTATTTTTCTATTAGTATTTTTGTATTAGTATTAGTACACTCACCGACGCATCAATGTAAGCGCCATTTTTAGATACACTTTAACCTTAAATTCATTGCGTCTGATATGCTTCAACATGTAGATCGTACAGTCTGACATTTCACATTTCACACACATACTGTAATGTAACATGCAATGAATTTCTCCCTGCCTTCAACGTCAAACTACTTCCTGTATCCACTTGTTCTTTCCTTTACACAGTTTTTTGTGGGGGGGGGGGGTTTTCGCGTTTTGGGATGTCATGGTAGTGTGAAAAATATTTGTGACACTCTGTCTCTCTCTCTCTCTGTCTTGTCCAGGTGGCGTTCATCTCTTTGTGCCAGACAGTCTTGTCTCTCACAGCGAGCAGCATCTGGTTTGTGGACTCGCTGTACACAGCGCATGCGAACGCATACTCTGACACTGAGGGCTGTGTGTGTGTGTGTGTGTGTGTGTGTGTGTGTTGATCACCATCATGCTACCACACACACAAACCGTGTCCATCCATATTGCTCTTTCTTCTCTGTGTCTGTCATTGTCTCTCACTTTCTCTCTCTAACACACTCTCTCTCACACACACACACACACACTGACACACAAAGGCTTTAATCAAGTCAAAAGCTTCCAGCTGACTGGTACACAGGAAGTCAGATGAATTCACACACTCATCCGTCTTCCACACTGCTGCCTCACACACACACACCAAGTTCCTTCCCCGTGCTGCTGGTAGAACATGTGCCAAAGCAGCATCTGCCTTTCTCTTTGTGTCCACGCCAATAACCTGAAACCAGGAAGTAACGCTCGGTTTCCTCACTGCTCATTGGTCAGCAAAGTTGTTGAAACTTGTTCATCAACGCCAAACTGCTGAACCAGAAAGGAGCTGATCCTATTTTTTTTACAATAAGGTGCACAATATGTTGAGTAGTTACCAGGGAGGAAGTGAGGACCCAATGAAGAGCTGAATGCCAGTGAACCAGCAGTTAAAGGGCAGTTCTTGAGTAAGTCTCAATCAAATTGTATAGAGTAGCCAATGATTGATTATGTTAATTAACTGATATGTAATTAATTGTTCATGGTGGCCAGAAAGGTGTTCTAATTGCACGACAGATTGTTGTGTCATTAAGATGCCATTTGGTGAGAGCCGGATGGTGAATCCTTATGACCCACTACTCAAAGCTAAGGTTCGTAATCTTGAGAAACGTAAACAACAAGCATGGCTACTGTTACTGCTCACAGCCGTGGTGACAGCAGCTCGTGGAAGACTCCGTTGACGAGCAATGAGTGCACAGGCAGAATATACGGAGGCAGGTCAGCGAAATAGTCACAAAATAATACCGATGGAAAGTCAAATAGGATCTTTTTTTTGGGGGTGGCAATACAAATGAAATGCATCCACGTGAGTGAGCAACGGTTGGCGCGTTGCCTGAACCTAAAGTTCAATTTGTTGCCTAAACCGTGATGATTTTTCCTCAACCTAACAAAGTGTTTTTGTTCTCTAAATCTAACTTTCATTTGTAGCGCAATGTCGTCGTCCCAATGATTGGACGTTACTACAGTCATGTGACAGCCGCAGATATCTTCTTCTTTTTTACAGGATTTGATTCATTGACTGCTGTCAGGATGTAATTTCAACAAAAATATTATAAAATGATTTTGAATAAAATTACCAACCGTACCTTTAATGTCTCATTCTTAATTACTTCTGAATATTTCCCTAAACGCCACTTAACCAATAAAAAATCATTACTTCACTATTACTAGGCTCCTCTCAGTCTCTATTGCTCTGTGTCTTTAAGTGAAGTGGTGCATCGCACTGTGTTGTTATTGAACACTGAATCATAGCTTCATGAGTACATTAATTACCAAGTTTGTTTCTGCCCATAAGAGGTACATCACCCTTGCTGTCAAATAACTATTATAGTTCATCATTAATTCATGATTGATCCTTCCAATTCATTTCACCATTGTGAATACTGTCATTAATAATCCATCATTACCTTATGGTTAGCTAACCAAAAGGTCTAATTTGAGTACATCACCTTTTTTATCAAGTTTACTCAAACTGTGACTATATCCTGACATCATCATCATCGTCATCATCATCATCTTAGCATGTATCAGATTTCAGATGTCCAACTCAATATCCATTGGATCTCACAAGTATTGAACCTTCATATCTTCAGGTTGGTGGTTTAGCTGCCGGTGAGTCCACTTCAAGCACTGGGTACACCAATCAGCGCTGATAGAGCCCTCTCAGCTCCACTTGGGTTTTAGACATATTTACACCCAAACCTAAGATCTATACGGCAAACAGGATCCTAATCAGACCCCGTTAGATTCAAGCCGGGTCTCAGTTACCGGGAACCAATTGGACACATGATCTCAGCTTGTTCCCTTTAACGCCTCCAAAAAATCAAGCAGCTTTCAGTTGTTTTTCTCCAACATTGTTGCTACTGTAGTCTCCAAACAGTATGGTCAAATACTGCTTAGATACGACTGCCAGGAACAAGGAATCAAACCCTTGACCCTGGCAGTGTTTGTGTCACACATGAGGTATAATATATCACTAAGCTAATTCTCCATGTGTAGAAATCTCTATGTTTCACAATTGTTAAACCATTTATCTCCTGAAAAACAACTGACATTGACTCCCAGTGTTCGTCACCTCCGGGCTAACAAACAGAATGGACTCTGTGTTTGGGGTGAGCAGGGTTGTCAGTGTGACCGCATGGCACTGTGTGGGAGTACAACAGCCCGCTGTGTGTGTGTGTGTGTGTGTGTGTGTGTGTGTGTGTGTGTGTGTGTGTGTGTGTGTGTGTGTGTGTGAGTGAATGTAAGCCTCAGGCAGACAGCAGGAATGTGTCAGCGAGGTGATGAATGAAGCCCCGGCCACAGAGGCCCGTGGATGAGCCACACCGTGGGGCTCACCTGCACCGCGGGGCTCACCTGCCTCGGGGGCAGATGCGAACTCCTTCCGTGAGGTTTGTGTCCCGTCGCCACCGGGGCTGCTCGAGCATTAACGAGGAGGACGGATGCCGCAGCGCCACGGAGAGAGCTAATGTTTCCTCTGGCATCCCGCATGCAGCGCTGAATGGATTGCTGTGAGAAGCAGCAGGCTGATGTTAGCTCATATTTGTCTGTGTTGTTCTGCTGTTCAACCATCACGTCTGAATATATGAGCGGAAACATGACTGTCCACTTTTTAGCACTGAAGCGTGGTATTAAAGATACTAAACCAACTACCAAATTACTTAAACCAACCAGCTATGATTCCCTAACAAACAATCTGACTCCGACGATGTCACGGGATCACATATAACACAACAATCCATCCAGGATTCAAGTAATGAAGCTCTAGCATAAGTTCAGACTTATCATAAGACTATACTATCGCATGGCTAAGCCCGTAGTTTATTCCTCATACATCTGCCAATCCCTCCTCATGCATGCTCACTGCATGTCAGTCATGATATCAGCTGTCTAGATCAGCTGGTCTCTTCTATCCAATAGCACAACGACACAATGACATCGTTAGCCTATCATCTTGCTGCTGTCTCTCTAAAATATGATTGTCTCTCTACCTTCTACCTTCAGTACGTTCATGCGGCTGTTACGCAACCCTCCACCTCCCCATCTTCGCCCAATCTTCGCAGATTCATCAGCTTCATCACCTATCTCATCAGCCACCACCACCACCAGTGTCTGGACTCCACAGGGGGGTTTATATTGTTACTGTTACTGCTGTTGTTGGCGCTCAGGGCAATCACAACTTCATCACAAATCTCCTCGTCGAGTGCAAGCAAATTTCCGTGTAACTCATTAACGCATCATCTGAAACCAACAACGGTGGCTTCTGAAGAGGTTAACGTAGATGCTGCAAATACGGCCGTAATCCGAAATGCCGACAGCGAAATTGCTGAACTCAAGGCTTCAAAACGGCAGTCCACAAACCAACGAGTGACGTCACGAAGACTACGTCTACTTCTTATAAAGTCTAAGGATGGAGGGGACGTTTTCGCTCTTCTCCCGAGTGGCTTTGATAAGAGTCTGATTGACAGATGGTTCATCCAGCGCCTGCCCTTTTTCTGTTTCCAATGACAACTTCACAGATGGTTCTCTGTAACAAACCATCGGGTAGATGTAAATCACCCGATGGTTTACATGTAAAATAGATGTCCTCCAATATTTCTGAATTAAAACTCTTAAAAGAAATGTTGCAGTTTATCAATCTCAAGCAATACTAACAAGCTTGTTGGGGGAATAAATGTTTAGACTGTTCTCATACACTGTTCGAGGCTCTACCTACGAAAAAAGTACTGTGATGTTTATTTATAACACAAAATATATTTGAATAAATACAGAAATGTACTGTAAACTTGAACCAGGAAGTCGGTCTAAAAACACCAGACCTTCACCCAAGAGGACGCTTTGTGTCCAGTGTGAAACCCAAAGTCAACGTTAATCTATTTGTCAAGTAACTTTGGAACTACTTTCGCTATTTTAACCCAAACCACAATCTTTTTGGAAAACTTATTTTGAAAAGATTGTTTGCATGTTATAAGCGGCACGTTGCATTGACGAGTCGCAGGACATTCACAGGAAATGCTAAGCTACAAAAATAAGTATATATGAACAGTTGAGGATATGTTACACTTATGAACACAGAAAAACACCGGTGTAACCACACGGTTAATACTGTGTATTGTTCAGATGACTATGATTAGATTTACAAACACAAAATGACACGAGGGAAGAAGAGGTTTTAGAAGATCACTGGTTGATTTGCAGCCTTTAGACGTTTCACACTGTAGTGTTGTCTCACATTAGACATTGTAGTGTTAATACGCCACTAAATTAGTCCCCCAACAAATGCACTTCCTCCTGTTTGAGTAAGGTTTGTTAAAATACTACAGTGTCCTACTGCTTGAGAAAATTACAAAGACTTAAAAAAGAGTTAGTCAGAAAGTATTGACAAACACATTGATGGTTTTCATGGGATTTGTTGACTGTAAGAAAAATATAGAATAACACTAACCTTATTCTTTCAGGTTCAGATGAACATGCTAAGTACATTTCATTAAAAAACCTGACTTTTGTGGTTCCATAAGATCTAAGCTTATCGATTAAAGTTAACTTTGTAAATGTTTGGCAGGAAAAAATAAAAATAAAAAAACTACAATCTGAGACAAAGACAATTAAATACCGTATGATGTTAAATTAAAATATCCCAAAATAGTGTTGAAAATAAATAATAACTCATTAACCTCTTAACCTCCCTCCTCCCGCTCATGTGACTCTCCCTCTGTCCTGCCACCTCCTCACTGACACCCCCCCCACCCCCCAGTCTCAGATAACCCACACCATGGTGATGACAAGCTAACCGCTCTCTCTTTCTCTCTTTCTCTCTCTCTCTCCTCCACCTCTGTTCTCATATTTCCCACCATGCCGTGCTGCAGACAAGATGCGGCGTCACCTCTGCCTGTCCTCCCTGCAACCTCTAACACTCTGACCCCTGCGCGCGCACACACACACACACACACACACACACACACACACACGCTACAGGCCAACACTCCACCATGTCACCCTCCCACTCACTCCACAGGTAGAGTTTGTCCCAGGGCAGTGTGTGTGTGTGTGTGTGTGTGTGTGTGTGTGTGTGTGTGTGTGTGTGTGTGTGTGTGTGTATGTGTGTGTGTGTGTGTGTGTGTTTGTGTGAGTGTGCAACCTACTTTATCTTACATTATTCTGATGACGAAGTTGTTAAGGAATGTGGAATAATGGGAATAATGTGACATGTAATGGTACATATATCACACATAAAAGTACATTTGACAGATTATCTGCTCTAAATTTCAAACACATCTGGTGGACAAGATTGTACAAATACTTTCACACGGCCAGGACAAACACAGCATTCTGAAATATTGTCCACTACCAAGATATTCAGATGCTCGTTGAAAGAGTTATTAGTTGTTGTAAAATCATAGACTGTATAAAAGAAGTGGACGTAGTCAGCGTGACATCACCCATTGGTTTTATGGACTCTGTTTTGGAGTCTTCGAGTTCGGCGATTTTTCCCGTCACCATCTTGGATTACGGCTGTCGCCATTTTGGTTTTTTTCAACATTAAGCCCCCCCTAAAGCATACTCCGCATTAATCAATATCTTATTAAATCTGTTAGTACAAACAACTGCAACTGAATTCACATGACATTACAACATTACTCATTAAAAAAAAGGCTTGAATAGACAGCAACATTTAAAACCGTTAATTTACTAATGTAGTGGTCAAATGTAAATGGACTTTCTCTTTAATACACCTCTTGGCAAACAAAAGTATGCTAATTGTAGAATAATTCCTACATGGTGGTAAGAACCAAATTGGCCAGTGTGCACGTGTCAAAAAGTTATATTGCACGAACAAAGTATACATTTCCATGCACATATTAGTGAATGATTCCTTGCTGAACTGCACTGGAGGGATATCTCCTGGTTGTCGTATGTGGACCTGTAAAACGATATAACATTATACAAAAGATATTCCTTTTCTTTCTTTCCTACGATTTCATGTCAAAGCCTTGTTTTATGTTCAGAGCTAATGTCATCAACAAGGACTCTTTAAACAATATTCATCTCTTTTCCCCTTTTAGATTTACACTACATATTATCATTACAATATGTGAATTATGTACAAGCTGCTATTCACCATTTGTTTTCATATTGTTATTCACGAATTTCAATGAATTTAAAGGATGTATTTTGCACTGACAGGTTGCCGTTTGATAAACTTTACTCAGGTCTCAGTGTTAACAGCTGAATTCAATCCTGTCATGATGTTAGCTCTGTGGAGTCATTTGTATAAAACGCTCTGCTGTCAGCACACTGCAACCTGCATAACACACATAACTGACGGGCAGAAATAAAGATTTGTGGCACTGCTCCCACACACACACACACACACACACACACAAACAGTTGTGTTTTCATCACTTTAGTTGACATCGCATTCCTTTCCTCAAGACTCACCCTTTACATCATGGGGACTTACAATATGTCCCCAAAAGAAAGGAGAGTCCCCACAATGTGACTGTGTAAAGAAATGTATGTCCCCACACCGTGTACACACAAACACACACCCACACCTGGTTATGTGCTGGGTCAGGTGTTGAAGAGAGTAATGTCAAGAATCTCTTGGCCCAACCTCACTGTGACCCCAGCAAAGATCAACAGAGGTCAACACACACACACACACACACACACACACACACACACATGCACAGATGGAGGGTGGTGGTGATGCTGTCAGGACAGGGTTTCAGGTCAACTGCTGAAAGAGGACACACGGGCTGAGTCACATGTTGTTGTAGAATAAACATTGGCATTTTTAAATGTTGTCTTCTATTCTATGTGGTTTGAATGCCAGAGATGACCCTTTTGGCGGCTATATTGTTGAATTCTACCAAAAGGGTCTTCTATTTTTGCTTTTTAAGATCAATAAAAATACTTTTGAAATGTGTAACCGATTGCTGTATGTAAAGGAGAAAATGAAAGGACAACAGGAAGGTTGAATGAACAGCAAAAAGAAAAATAGCTGGAAAAAAAAGAATGATGGGGCGGATGTTTGACCACCTTTAACCCTCTGTCCTCACTCTCTTTCTGGCTCTGTCTTCCAGGTCAAGTTGATCTCATTTTTTACAGCTTCCTTTTATGTCTCAACATTCATTTTTTCTGAGTATTGTCTCTTAAGTCATAACTGTTGAGCTTTCTTTGACCTGAAGTCCTCATGGCAAAACAAGCTGATATTTCAACTCCCACACAAATCAGCCAGACTGTTATAAAGTGTTATCTGAGGTCCCTGGGTTAAACTTTATTACACAGTTCTATAAGTTACAGGTAGTATTTGGGAAGATATTCAGAAATGTTTTTTAAATATGCAAATGAGGCAATATCTTATCAAATATGTGCACTTCTTCATACATTTCCTGAACATAAATCTGAACATGGGATGAAGCCAGGTTCAAAAGTTTTGTTTAATTTTGTTGACATATTGGTGTCAAAGGTTTTGAGAGAGGAATTTTTCGATATCTTTTTCTATCACTTCATCAATCAGAAAATACTTCCAACAGTCCATCCATTTTCTCCATGGTTTTACCAATAACATGTTCTATAAATCACGCTCTGAAACTGGAAAGTTTCCGTTGTATGTTAGTGCTACTGAATTGTAGATTTGACCATTAAAGATATCTATTTTTTATATTTTGTTTTCCGAAATGTTCTAAAATGCAAATGAGTCCTTATCTAATGGTAACTTTTGGAGAATATGAGTATGAATGATTACAATAGGCAAAGATCTGTTTCAGTGATCATACGCGCCACTGAAGACTGTTTTAGGACTGTTTTAAAATCCCCTTTTAATACAGTCATGTTACTGGTCTCTACTGATAGAAAACATATCACTATATGGAATTTAATTCACACACACAAACATGGTCAAATAAATCTTCTCATTCTTGAAATTTTCAGGGTCATAATATGCCTGCAGCTTGGTCAGTTTGGTCAGCTGGAGGATGTTTATGCAGTTGTGACCAAAGCCACAAGACTGTAATCATCCTCCCTCGCTTTGGTGATCGAGCACTCTACCATTTGGAGACTCCAAAGGACACAAATATCATATATTTTGGCAAAAACCAACACATTTGCAAAGCCTACTAACAGAAATTGTAAATTTCTTCAGGAAATGTGTTCAAAAGGTGAGAAATTTAGATGAGTAGATTAGTTCTTATTGGCAATTCCTCCGTCTTGCCGTACCATGTTGAAACTTGTGATGTTATCCAGCCCGCTGTGCAAAGTTGTTGCTTGTCTTGAAAGCGTTGCTTTTACCATGCGTGGCAGCTAGATTCTTGCGATTTCACACAAGAATTGCGAAATCTCCGCAGGCTTCAAGTAATGCCTAAGGGAATAAAACAAAGTGTCCAGGTCCTAACATCTGTCATTAAAGGAATGTATAAAATATGATGTGTCTTCTGATTAATCAAAAAATCTGACTTCTACAGATAAAAAGCTGCGTCTGAAGAGGTTAGCGTAGATGCTGCAATAGCATCAGTTCTATTGTATTTCTTCATTTAAAGAACAGCACTGTAGGCTTTTCTCCATGAAAAACATGTTTTTGCTCTTTTCCTGACAGGCTTCGGCAAGAATCTGATTGACAGGTGGTTCAGCCAATCAGCTGACAGGTATTTTTTAAATTCCCTTTTAAGTGCCTAGCCTTTTCCAAACAGTTTACAATGACGGCCTCTCAGATGGTTTTCTAGCACGTCAGGTTAGTGTTGCTTAGATTTACCGACTGGGCAGTTCCACAAGGTTAGCCGGTGTTCCAGCCATCTTTTTTAGTTTAGTTTATGTTGGAAACAATGGCAAGGCATATCTGCCTCTCCAGGTGCTGACACATGTTGGACACATGTTGGATCACATGTTGGACCTGGATCACTGCTGAGTCAGAAAAGGGAGACCAAGACGAATCAACAACCGTGAACCATAATGTCCCTGAAGCATACATTAAACAATGATGTAAATGTCACCCATGTCAGTAATAACAGTAAGGACAGAAACAACCTCAGGACAGAGCTCAGTTTCTAGTCACAGGCAGCCATAAAAGGAGGATGGACCACTGCAAACCTGGCAATTAACCAATGACCTAGCAGTTACAGCAAGACAAACGGGAAGTCGGGCAATAAGTGGCGACAAATAGTGAGGTTTGTCCAAATAGGTAACTTTAAGGCTGGAGCTGACAGGATAAGAAGACAGACAAAAGGAGGAGCTCCGTGGTGAGTCACAAACTGGGAATGGGGGGACTGGCGACCTTTTATCTGACCTGGCAACGATAAGGATACACACAAAGATGACAAAAGGTCTCGAGCCATAAAAGGGCACCAGCGCCAAACCTAGTAGCCCTACAACTCACCCAACAACAATAACGTAACAGGCACAAGACAACATCTCAATCATCGGCTGCATCGGAGCCATAAAAGGAGGATAAAGTCTTCTCACCTGGCAACCTCAGGTCTTATAATGGCGTGTGTTTCCCCAGGGCAAGTCTCCGAGGTGTACGTTCGGTCAAACTGTTGCTGATCGATCGGAACGTGTGGTCATGACCTCACCGTCTGGCCTCCAGGAAGCGGCACAGACCGGAGACAATCGGGCCGTCTTCACACGGTGCAACTGAATGTAACCCGAGTGAGCCAATCACAGGTGGACAGCACTCAATACGGGTCTGATCTGTCTGGGGTGTGAACATTTCTACATGGATAATGATATCTCAAAGCATAACAACAATTCATCATCAGCATTGCCAGCAGATTGTCTACGATTCACTTTTAATGAAATTTCAAATGGAACTTTTGGACTTGTATGTGTGGTCTAATGTAGAGCGTCTCTGGTGCGGACCAAAATCTGGACCGAGACCCACCTTTTCATGTGGTCTTCACCTGGTTCCAGCCAGACTTTAAAAGCACAGATTTTAGAGGTATGATTTTGGCATTATTTCAAAGACCAAACTATTCATAAATCCATCTACTGATCATAAACCAGAGAAAAAGAGTGATCTCCTGGTCCGTTTAAGCAACATTGTTCATTGGTGCAGGGATTTTCCCTTCACAGTGCAATGAGGTAACATGAGGTGTGTAGTGTGTTTCAGCAGTACCTTATTAACACTGTTACTATCCCTCTTCATATCATGGTACAAGACCTTTAGAGACAAGAGCTTTAGAGTTCTAGGACAAAAACACAGGATGGGACAACTACGTGCTAGTGATCTGTCAATCATAAGGTAGCCCCGCCCTAAAGCATACCCTGCTTTATGGTCTGTTTGGCTCTAAATGGATCATAATTTACAAAATGAACATCATGCTGTAATGAAGAAGACTTGAAACTAGAGATTGAGACCATAAACTCATGTTTACAATGTTTACTGAGGGAATAAATCAAGAGAGAAGTAGAGTCATTTTAGACTAGACTTCTATACAACCAGAGGAGTCGCCCCCTGATGGACATTAGAGAGAATGCAGGTTTAATGTGCTTCTACATTGGCTTCACTTTAGATTTAAAGAACCCCAGCTTGTCTTTAGAAATTGAAACTCATTCCATTGTTTCAACAATGTTTGTGTCTTTGGCTGAACTTAAGAAGACAGTGGCATTGTGGGGGCTCTGATTGACCGGTGCCTCAATGTTTGGATCTTTTGTTCTCCGTGAGGGTTTCTCACCGCCAAGAACTGACAAAGTTCTCAAAGTTCTCCATTTTATCTGCCCACAGTAGTCTTTTACAGTCAGTCAAGGTAAACACTGGTTGCTTGTTCTCAATCCCACTCCGGCTTCAAGGAAACAATATTCCTCTCTGTGTGTGTGTGTGTGTGTGTGTGTGTGTGTGTGTGTGTGTGTGTGTGTGTGTGTGTGTGTGTGTGGCCTTGGTTCTGCCTGCTCAGGTTCTTGGTCAACAGCAGTTTGACTTAGATAATTGTTATTACCCAATTACTGATTGATTTCATGCCAAACAAGATCGTTCATTAAATATTGGCATTGTCATTTTGTGGTGTTGTGTCAGTGTCAGTGTGAATGTGTGTGTGTGTGCGTGGGTGGGTGCGTGTGTGTGTGTGTGTGTGTGTGTGTGTGTTTGTTGTCATCGTGTGATGGATGTGCCCTTGCTTTCGCCCATGCGTTGAGGATAGCTGATGCACTTTAGCTGTTCCTGTCCCCCCCCCCCCCCCCGTCTCTCTCTTTCTCTTAACACACACACACACACACACACACACACACACAGAGGGTGCTGAAAGAACGCAGGACAATAGCTTGTTTATCTGAAGCTAACACAGCATGCGGACTCTGGTGAGCATGTGTGTGTGTGTGTGTGTGTGTGTGTGTGTGCTGAGGACACAGGGTCATGGGGTACACAATGCTAGCTAAGGCAAACAGTCCTAGGTGTTCAGGCCTGTCTGCCATAAACACACACACACACACACACACACACACACACACACACAGCAGCCTGGCAGTATAGGCAAACTACACAGTCTCTACATGAAGACATTTTAATTCTATTATCTTGAGCTGTCAGTTGGTCAGTAAAAGTTTGATTTCTTATTTGGATCAGTGCAAAGCTGCAGGACAGATAAACCTTATCAAAGCCTACTGTATGTGGGTTTGTGTGACTTATCGAAGCCAGATGTGTGTATTTTGTCTTTTTGTTTTGTTTTTATGAATCAAACGGCCTCAAAATCTCTTCCCCACTGAAACATCCTGATAATCAGCTGGTCCTATTTTACTCAACATTTATGAAAGTCTTTTTATTATAAAGAATACAAAACTTAATTGTAACATTGTTTTGTATCGATGTCTAATCTATTGGTATGATTTCACCCACACTTGATGAGCATAAACAGTCACATGACTTAAAATAAAAAGGGGCTTTCTTTGTATTCAGTTTTCGTTTGATGCAGATGTTCAGCTTGGTCCTGCTTAATGGACTGTATTGCTGGCTGCTGTATCCCAGCTGGCTAAACACACACACACACACACACACACACACACACACACACACACACACACACACACACACACACACTCTTTACAGTTACTCTAATGAATACGGGTCAGCTGGGCTGAAGGTTGGAAAAAGAACAATAATACAGAATGTTTTAAATATATGAACGTATTGTAAATATAATTTTCTTTTGCATATTATTTATCACAGTAATTAAATCGAAAATATACAATTTTAGCTGATATAATTAGTAAGAATATAATAGGTTGTGGTAAAATACATACATTATAAATATAAATTAAAACAATACACTTTATTATACATTTCCAAATAAAAGATTTGTTGTTGTATTGTCATCCACATACAATAATAATAATTGTTAAGTTGTGTTTTTGTCATGTTTTTTGTTGTTATTTTCAGTTCTCTGGTAGTGAGCTGTATGGAAAAAAATGTTCCCAAAACACTCATCAGTAATAACAATTTCCATAAATTGCACGTGTGTTTTATTGTTATTGCAATGAAACAATAGAGTAAATTCATGTTAATATCAATTAAAGGCTATAATTAGATTTAATTTATGAAACGTCACAGAAACATTATAAAATACAAAACATCTTGATTTAAATAATGGTGATCATTCCAATCTAAAGGCATCATTTTAAATAGATTACAGTGATTCCCTTGAAATGATGAAGACGAGCGGAGAAATGAAAGCAAACTCCGGAGTGTGTTTCTCTGCTGTATTCAGTCCGGTTGAGTGTGTGTGACGGTTTGTGTCTGTCGGGTCGTCCAGAGTTCAGCAGCGCTGCTCACAGAGGAGCTGTGAGCAGCGCTGCTGAGACACAGGCCTGCTGCTCTGGAGAGAACACATCTGCATGGGCCTCCTCTCCCACAAGATGGTCCTGAAACCCACCTGAAGAACCTCTTCACGCCCCGAGCATTCGTAACTGAAGACTCTGTTTAGAAATGATAGAAGATCAACAAACTCCTCCTCCTCACTGGAGGCAAAACATGCTTCACTTACGTTTTTAAAGTTCCTGTTCATTTTTGTGTCAGGGCCACCATCTTGTTGTAATATGAGTCATAACATAAGAAAATCATCACATACACCAACACATTAAAATTGATTTGCACAGTTGAGTGCAGAAATGCCGGGATAAAACATTCTTCGGGCCCTGCTTCAGACCTCGATCCGGTTCCAGCTGATCCACATTAGACCGATGCAGAACTGGAACATTTTAGAAAGCACAAAAAAAAACCACCTTAAGGATCCATGAAACCCTCTGAGGAGCCGATGGAATCCACTCAGCACCCTTCAAAGACTCCTAAAGTCCTCGTAACCTTTTTGTTTGTCTTCCTCATTGTTTGGGCTCCAGCAGACAAACACTGCTGTGTATGTAAAGAAAGAAAAAAGAAAAAAGAATTTATTTAACAAAAAAAAATGTGTTACTTGAAGCAGAAAACCAAATAGACTCATTTATAAAAATCTGTTTCCACCAGGTTTTACAGCTGGAGTCTCTGACACCCCGAGCAGTAATTTGCAGGGGACTTGTGAAACACGTCAGCATTAACATTTTATAAGCAATCGTCATCAAATTTCTCAAAGTCATTAAGCAGCAAGCAGATAACCGTTAAGTGTGTGTTTTAGAGCTGTGAAATAGAGGTCGGGACCCTGAACAGAACAGCACTTAATCCGTTTTAGATCCTCCTGGTTCTCACTCCCGATCCATGAAAGATCCCTGGAATCATCTCAACGACCCCCCCCCCCCCCCCCCCCCCCCCCCCCCCCTCCTAGATCCTCACTTAAAGGACAACTGGTCCCCAAAGTGGAGCATCACCCGAGTCTTTCATTGTGAGGGTTTTTCGCTAATCTGCAGACGACTCACACCGTCTTTTTAATGTGACATTAAGAACTGCAGAGTCAAGTGATGTAATCCACACGTTGAGGACTCCAGCCTAAAGTTTGCTGCAGAGACAGAATCTTTTTTGTTTTGTTTGTTGTTGTTGTTTTTGTCAACAGGCTGGACTGTTGAGGTCAGAGGGGGAGCAGGGAGCAGGAGGTTATCAGGCCATGACATTCCTGTCCGTCCAGTGGTGACAAAGGCCAGGAGTGAAGAAGACGAGGAGGAGGAGGAGGAGGAGGAGGAGGATCAGCATTTAGAACTGACCATCTTTTTTCAATATGAAACGTGCAGATTTCTGGAGCATTCCGCAGATAAAAAATCTATAAGAAATCCTGCGAAAGACAAAAACATGACGAACGCTTCATTCTATATAGAATATAAATAAGAAAAGACTAAAGGTATTAAATTGTGTAAATTTAATACATTTGTTCAAAAAATTCATAATATAACCTTATTTTTCTAGAATACCTCACCCTAAGAACTTTGCCTAGTGTGTGTGTTTGTGTGTGTGTGTGTGTGTGTGTGTGTGTGTGTGTGTGTGTGTGTGTGTGTGTGTGTGTGTGGTGTGTGTGTGTGCACCTCGTCTATTTGATTGATACTGAACTCTTGAACTGCAGCCACACCACTTTATCTTTCACTAGCTCATTGTGAGAGCATGAACACACACACACACACACACGCACACACACACACACACACACACACACACTCACACACACACACACAGGCAGACAGCTCTGTGTTCTTGAGATGAGTTATGGAAAGGAAAACAGAAGTTGGGGGTCAGACCGTATGAG